>NW_026907694.1:0-324610 GCF_028389875.1 Rhea pennata | reverse complement strand
CAGAGCGGGATGTCTTCTGGGCACGCAGCATGCTGCTTCCCATGCCCGGGACAAACCGCGAGCAGGTGCCTGGCTTGCGCTTCTATCTGCCGAGACTTGGAGCTGGCCAGCGCGCACCTTCCCGCTGTGTGTGCTGCTGTCCGCAAACAGCCTCCAAACAAAGCAGGGCGCTAAGGCATGAGAAGTTAGCGTCCCAGGAGGGAATCTGCCTGCGAGGGAAGCTGTGCAGCACATCCCTTGTTCCGCTCGACACATCCCTCACTCTTAGGCAAAGCCCAGCTCAGCTGGCTTGTAGGCGTGCCTCTGTGCTCAGAAGCAGCCCCGTGGCAGGCAGGACAGAGCGGGATGTCTTCTGGGCACGCAGCATGCTGCTTCCCATGCCCGGGACAAACCGCGAGCAGGTGCCTGGCTTGCGCTTCTATCTGCCGAGACTTGGAGCTGGCCAGCGCGCACCTTCCCGCTGTGTGTGCTGCTGTCCGCAAACAGCCTCCAAACAAAGCAGCGCACTAAGGCAGGAGAAATAAGCACACCAGGAGGGAATCTGCCTGCGAGGGAAGCTGTGCAGCACATCCCTTGTTCCGCTCGCCACTTCCCTCACTCGTAGGCAAAGCCCAGCTCAGCTTGCTTGTAGGCGTGCCTCTGTGCTCAGAAGCAGCCCCGTGGCAGGCAGGATACAGCGGGATGTCTTCTGGGCACGCAGCATGCTGCTTCCCATGCCCGGGACAAACCGCGAGCAGGTGCCTGGCTTGCGCTTCTATGTGCTGAGACTTGGAGCTGGCCAGCGCGCACCTTCCCGCTGTGTGTGCTGCTGTCCGCAAACAGCCTCCAAACAAAGCAGCGCACTAAGGCAAGAGAAGTAAGTGCCCCAGGAGGGAATCTGCCTGCGAGGGAAGCTGTGCAGCACATCCCTTGTTCCGCTCGCCACTTCCCTCACTCGTAGGCAAAGCCCAGCTCAGCTTGCTTGTAGGCGTGCCTCCGTGCTCAGAAGCAGTCCCGTGGCAGGCAGGACAGAGCGGGATGTCTTCTGGGCACGCAGCATGCTGCTTCCCATGCCCGGGACAAACCGCGAGCAGGTGCCTGGCTTGCGCTTCTATCTGCCGAGACTTGGAGCTGGCCAGCGCGCACCTTCCCGCTGTGTGTGCTGCTGTCCGCAAACAGCCTCCAAGCAAAGCAGGGCGCTAAGGCAGGAGAAATAAGCAACCAGGAGGGAATCTGCCTGCGAGGGAAGCTGTGCAGCACATCCCTTGTTCCGCTCGCCACTTCCCTCACTCGTAGGCAAAGCCCAGCTCAGCTTGCTTGTAGGCGTGCCTCTGTGCTCAGAAGCAGCCCCGTGGCAGGCAGGACAGAGCGGGATGTGTTCTGGGCACGCAGCATGCTGCTTCCCATGCCCGGGACAAACCGCGAGCAGGTGCCTGGCTTGCGCTTCTATGTGCCGAGACTTGGAGCTGGCCAGCGCGCACCTTCCCGCTGTGTGTGCTGCTGTCCGCAAACAGCCTCCAAACAAAGCAGGGCGCTAAGGCAGGAGAAATAAGCACACCAGGAGGGAATCTGCCTGCCAGGGAAGCTGTGCAGCACATCCCTTGTTCCGCTCGCCACTTCCCTCACTCTTAGGCAAAGCCCAGCTCAGCTGGCTTGTAGGCGTGCCTCCGTGCTCAGAAGCAGTCCCGTGGCAGGCAGGATACAGGGGGATGTATTCTGGGCACGCAGCATGCTGCTTCCCATGCCCGGGACAAACTGCGAGCAGGTGCCTCGCTTGCGCTTCTATGTGCCGAGACTTGGAGCTGGCCAGCGCGCACCTTCCCGCTGTGTGTGCTGCTGTCCGCAAACAGCCTCCAAACAAAGCAGGGCGCTAAGGCATGAGAAGTAAGCGCCACAGGAGGGAATCTGCCTGCGAGGGAAGCTGTGCAGCACATCCCTTGTTCCGCTCGCCACTTCCCTGACTCTTAGGCAAAGCCCATCTCAGCTGGCTTGTAGGCGTGCCTCCGTGCTCAGAAGCAGTCCCGTGGCAGGCAGGATACAGGGGGATGTGTTCTGGGCATGCAGCATGCTGCTTCCCATGCCCGGGACAAACCGCGAGCAGGTGCCTCGCTTATGCTTCTATGTGCCGAGACTTGGAGCTGGCCAGCGCGCACCTTCCCGCTGTGTGTGCTGCTGTCCGCAAACAGCCTCCAAACAAAGCAGGGCGCTAAGGCATGAGAAGTTAGCGTCCCAGGAGGGAATCTGCCTGCGAGGGAAGCTGTGCAGCACATCCCTTGTTCCACTCGACACTTCCCTGACTCTTAGGCAAAGCCCATCTCAGCTGGCTTGTAGGCGTGCCTCCGTGCTCAGAAGCAGTCCCGTGGCAGGCAGGACAGAGCGGGATGTCTTCTGGGCACGCAGCATGCTGCTTCCCATGCCCGGGACAAACCGCGAGCAGGTGCCTGGCTTGCGCTTCTATCTGCCGAGACTTGGAGCTGGCCAGCGCGCACCTTCCCGCTGTGTGTGCTGCTGTCCGCAAACAGCCTCCAAACAAAGCAGGGCGCTAAGGCAGGAGAAGTTAGCGTCCCAGGAGGGAATCTGCCTGCGAGGGAAGCTGTGCAGCACATCCCTTGTTCCGCTCGACACATCCCTCACTCTTAGGCAAAGCCCATCTCAGCTGGCTTGTAGGCGTGCCTCTGTGCTCAGAAGCAGCCCCGTGGCAGGCAGGACAGAGCGGGATGTCTTCTGGGCACGCAGCATGCTGCTTCCCATGCCCGGGACAAACCGCGAGCAGGTGCCTGGCTTGCGCTTCTATGTGCTGAGACTTGGAGCTGGCCAGCGCGCACCTTCCCGCTGTGTGTGCTGCTGTCCGCAAACAGCCTCCAAACAAAGCAGCGCACTAAGGCAAGAGAAGTAAGTGCCCCAGGAGGGAATCTGCCTGCGAGGGAAGCTGTGCAGCACATCCCTTGTTCCGCTCGCCACTTCCCTCACTCTTAGGCAAAGCCCAGCTCAGCTGGCTTGTAGGCGTGCCTCTGTGCTCAGAAGCAGCCCCGTGGCAGGCAGGATACAGCGGGATGTCTTCTGGGCACGCAGCATGCTGCTTCCCATGCCCGGGACAAACCGCGAGCAGGTGCCTGGCTTGCGCTTCTATCTGCCGAGACTTGGAGCTGGCCAGCGCGCACCTTCCCGCTGTGTGTGCTGCTGTCCGCAAACAGCCTCCAAACAAAGCAGCGCACTAAGGCAGGAGAAATAAGCACACCAGGAGGGAATCTGCCTGCGAGGGAAGCTGTGCAGCACATCCCTTGTTCCGCTCGCCACTTCCCTCACTCGTAGGCAAAGCCCAGCTCAGCTTGCTTGTAGGCGTGCCTCTGTGCTCAGAAGCAGCCCCGTGGCAGGCAGGATACAGCGGGATGTCTTCTGGGCACGCAGCATGCTGCTTCCCATGCCCGGGACAAACCGCGAGCAGGTGCCTGGCTTGCGCTTCTATGTGCTGAGACTTGGAGCTGGCCAGCGCGCACCTTCCCGCTGTGTGTGCTGCTGTCCGCAAACAGCCTCCAAACAAAGCAGCGCACTAAGGCAAGAGAAGTAAGTGCCCCAGGAGGGAATCTGCCTGCGAGGGAAGCTGTGCAGCACATCCCTTGTTCCGCTCGCCACTTCCCTCACTCGTAGGCAAAGCCCAGCTCAGCTGGCTTGTAGGCGTGCCTCTGTGCTCAGAAGCAGCCCCGTGGCAGGCAGGATACAGCGGGATGTCTTCTGGGCACGCAGCATGCTGCTTCCCATGCCCGGGACAAACCGCGAGCAGGTGCCTCGCTTGCGCTTCTATCTGCCGAGACTTGGAGCTGGCTACCGCGCACCTTCCCGCTGTGTGTGCTGCTGTCCGCAAACAGCCTCCAAACAAAGCAGCGCACTAAGGCAGGAGAAATAAGCAACCAGGAGGGAATCTGCCTGCGAGGGAAGCTGTGCAGCACATCCCTTGTTCCGCTCGCCACTTCCCTCACTCGTAGGCAAAGCCCATCTCAGCTGGCTTGTAGGCGTGCCTCCGTGCTCAGAAGCAGCCCCGTGGCAGGCAGGATACAGCGGGATGTCTTCTGGGCACGCAGCATGCTGCTTCCCATGCCCGGGACAAACCGCGAGCAGGTGCCTGGCTTGCGCTTCTATGTGCCGAGACTTGGAGCTGGCCAGCGCGCACCTTCCCGCTGTGTGTGCTGCTGTCCGCAAACAGCCTCCAAACAAAGCAGGGCGCTAAGGCAGGAGAAATAAGCACACCAGGAGGGAATCTGCCTGCCAGGGAAGCTGTGCAGCACATCCCTTGTTCCGCTCGCCACTTCCCTCACTCTTAGGCAAAGGCCATCTCAGCTGCCTTCTAGGCGTGCCTCCGTGCTCAGAAGCAGTCCCGTGGCAGGCAGGATACAGGGGGATGTATTCTGGGCACGCAGCATGCTGCTTCCCATGCCCGGGACAAACTGCGAGCAGGTGCCTGGCTTGCGCTTCTATGTGCCGAGACTTGGAGCTGGCCAGCGCGCACCTTCCCGCTGTGTGTGCTGCTGTCCGCAAACAGCCTCCAAACAAAGCAGGGCGCTAAGGCAGGAGAAGTTAGCGTCCCAGGAGGGAATCTGCCTGCGAGGGAAGCTGTGCAGCACATCCCTTGTTCCGCTCGCCACTTCCCTCACTCTTAGGCAAAGCCCAGCTCAGCTGGCTTGTAGGCGTGCCTCCGTGCTCAGAAGCAGTCCCGTGGCAGGCAGGATACAGGGGGATGTGTTCTGGGCATGCAGCATGCTGCTTCCCATGCCCGGGACAAACCGCGAGCAGGTGCCTCGCTTATGCTTCTATGTGCCGAGACTTGGAGCTGGCCAGCGCGCACCTTCCCGCTGTGTGTGCTGCTGTCCGCAAACAGCCTCCAAACAAAGCAGGGCGCTAAGGCATGAGAAGTTAGCGTCCCAGGAGGGAATCTGCCTGCGAGGGAAGCTGTGCAGCACATCCCTTGTTCCGCTCGACACTTCCCTGACTCTTAGGCAAAGCCCAGCTCAGCTGGCTTGTAGGCGTGCCTCCGTGCTCAGAAGCAGTCCCGTGGCAGGCAGGACAGAGCGGGATGTCTTCTGGGCACGCAGCATGCTGCTTCCCATGCCCGGGACAAACCGCGAGCAGGTGCCTGGCTTGCGCTTCTATCTGCCGAGACTTGGAGCTGGCCAGCGCGCACCTTCCCGCTGTGTGTGCTGCTGTCCGCAAACAGCCTCCAAACAAAGCAGGGCGCTAAGGCAGGAGAAATAAGCAACCAGGAGGGAATCTGCCTGCGAGGGAAGCTGTGCAGCACATCCCTTGTTCCGCTCGCCACTTCCCTCACTCGTAGGCAAAGCCCAGCTCAGCTTGCTTGTAGGCGTGCCTCTGTGCTCAGAAGCAGCCCCGTGGCAGGCAGGACAGAGCGGGATGTCTTCTGGGCACGCAGCATGCTGCTTCCCATGCCCGGGACAAACCGCGAGCAGGTGCCTGGCTTGCGCTTCTATGTGCCGAGACTTGGAGCTGGCCAGCGCGCACCTTCCCGCTGTGTGTGCTGCTGTCCGCAAACAGCCTCCAAACAAAGCAGGGCGCTAAGGCAGGAGAAATAAGCACACCAGGAGGGAATCTGCCTGCCAGGGAAGCTGTGCAGCACATCCCTTGTTCCGCTCGCCACTTCCCTCACTCTTAGGCAAAGCCCAGCTCAGCTTGCTTGTAGGCGTGCCTCCGTGCTCAGAAGCAGTCCCGTGGCAGGCAGGATACAGGGGGATGTATTCTGGGCACGCAGCATGCTGCTTCCCATGCCCGGGACAAACTGCGAGCCGGTGCCTCGCTTGCGCTTCTATGTGCCGAGACTTGGAGCCGATCAGAGCGCACCTTCCCGCTGTGTGTGCTGCTGTCCGCAAACAGCCTCCAAACAAAGCAGGGCGCTAAGGCAAGAGAAGTTAGCGTCCCAGGAGGGAATCTGCCTGCGAGGGAAGCTGTGCAGCACATACCTTGTTCCGCTCGCCACTTCCCTGACTCTTAGGCAAAGCCCAGCTCAGCTGGCTTGTAGGCGTGCCTCCGTGCTCAGAAGCAGTCCCGTGGCAGGCAGGATACAGGGGGATGTATTCTGGGCACGCAGCATGCTGCTTCCCATGCCCGGGACAAACTGCGAGCAGGTGCCTCGCTTGCGCTTCTATGTGCCGAGACTTGGAGCTGGCCAGCGCGCACCTTCCCGCTGTGTGTGCTGCTGTCCGCAAACAGCCTCCAAACAAAGCAGGGCGCTAAGGCATGAGAAGTAAGCATCCCAGGAGGGAATCTGCCTGCGAGGGAAGCTGTGCAGCACATCCCTTGTTCCGCTCGCCACTTCCCTCACTCTTAGGCAAAGCCCATCTCAGCTGGCTTGTAGGCGTGCCTCCGTGCTCAGAAGCAGTCCCGTGGCAGGCAGGATACAGGGGGATGTGTTCTGGGCACGCAGCATGCTGCTTCCCATGCCCGGGACAAACCGCGAGCAGGTGCCTCGCTTATGCTTCTATGTGCCGAGACTTGGAGCTGGCCAGCGCGCACCTTCCCGCTGTGTGTGCTGCTGTCCGCAAACAGCCTCCAAACAAAGCAGGGCGCTAAGGCATGAGAAGTTAGCGTCCCAGGAGGGAATCTGCCTGCGAGGGAAGCTGTGCAGCACATCCCTTGTTCCACTCGACACTTCCCTGACTCTTAGGCAAAGCCCAGCTCAGCTGGCTTGTAGGCGTGCCTCCGTGCTCAGAAGCAGTCCCGTGGCAGGCAGGACAGAGCGGGATGTCTTCTGGGCACGCAGCATGCTGCTTCCCATGCCCGGGAAAAACCGCGAGCAGGTGCCTGGCTTGCGCTTCTATCTGCCGAGACTTGGAGCTGGCCAGCGCGCACCTTCCCGCTGTGTGTGCTGCTGTCCGCAAACAGCCTCCAAACAAAGCAGGGCGCTAAGGCAGGAGAAATAAGCAACCAGGAGGGAATCTGCCTGCGAGGGAAGCTGTGCAGCACATCCCTTGTTCCGCTCGCCACTTCCCTCACTCGTAGGCAAAGCCCAGCTCAGCTTGCTTGTAGGCGTGCCTCTGTGCTCAGAAGCAGCCCCGTGGCAGGCAGGACAGAGCGGGATGTCTTCTGGGCACGCAGCATGCTGCTTCCCATGCCCGGGACAAACCGCGAGCAGGTGCCTGGCTTGCGCTTCTATGTGCCGAGACTTGGAGCTGGCCAGCGCGCACCTTCCCGCTGTGTGTGCTGCTGTCCGCAAACAGCCTCCAAACAAAGCAGGGCGCTAAGGCAGGAGAAATAAGCACACCAGGAGGGAATCTGCCTGCCAGGGAAGCTGTGCAGCACATCCCTTGTTCCGCTCGCCACTTCCCTCACTCTTAGGCAAAGCCCAGCTCAGCTTGCTTGTAGGCGTACCTCCGTACTCAGAAGCAGTCCCGTGGCAGGCAGGATACAGGGGGATGTATTCTGGGCACGCAGCATGCTGCTTCCCATGCCCGGGACAAACTGCGAGCCGGTGCCTCGCTTGCGCTTCTATGTGCCGAGACTTGGAGCCGATCAGAGCGCACCTTCCCGCTGTGTGTGCTGCTGTCCGCAAACAGCCTCCAAACAAAGCAGGGCGCTAAGGCAGGAGAAGTTAGCGTCCCAGGAGGGAATCTGCCTGCGAGGGAAGCTGTGCAGCACATCCCTTGTTCCGCTCGCCACTTCCCTGACTCTTAGGCAAAGCCCAGCTCAGCTGGCTTGTAGGCGTGCCTCCGTGCTCAGAAGCAGTCCCGTGGCAGGCAGGATACAGGGGGATGTATTCTGGGCACGCAGCATGCTGCTTCCCATGCCCGGGACAAACTGCGAGCAGGTGCCTCGCTTGCGCTTCTATGTGCCGAGACTTGGAGCTGGCCAGCGCGCACCTTCCCGCTGTGTGTGCTGCTGTCCGCAAACAGCCTCCAAACAAAGCAGGGCGCTAAGGCATGAGAAGTAAGCATCCCAGGAGGGAATCTGCCTGCGAGGGAAGCTGTGCAGCACATCCCTTGTTCCGCTCGCCACTTCCCTCACTCTTAGGCAAAGCCCATCTCAGCTGGCTTGTAGGCGTGCCTCCGTGCTCAGAAGCAGTCCCGTGGCAGGCAGGATACAGGGGGATGTGTTCTGGGCATGCAGCATGCTGCTTCCCATGCCCGGGACAAACCGCGAGCAGGTGCCTCGCTTATGCTTCTATGTGCCGAGACTTGGAGCTGGCCAGCGCGCACCTTCCCGCTGTGTGTGCTGCTGTCCGCAAACAGCCTCCAAACAAAGCAGGGCGCTAAGGCATGAGAAGTTAGCGTCCCAGGAGGGAATCTGCCTGCGAGGGAAGCTGTGCAGCACATCCCTTGTTCCACTCGACACTTCCCTGACTCTTAGGCAAAGCCCAGCTCAGCTGGCTTGTAGGCGTGCCTCCGTGCTCAGAAGCAGTCCCGTGGCAGGCAGGACAGAGCGGGATGTCTTCTGGGCACGCAGCATGCTGCTTCCCATGCCCGGGACAAACCGCGAGCAGGTGCCTGGCTTGCGCTTCTATCTGCCGAGACTTGGAGCTGGCCAGCGCGCACCTTCCCGCTGTGTGTGCTGCTGTCCGCAAACAGCCTCCAAACAAAGCAGGGCGCTAAGGCAGGAGAAGTTAGCGTCCCAGGAGGGAATCTGCCTGCGAGGGAAGCTGTGCAGCACATCCCTTGTTCCGCTCGACACATCCCTCACTCTTAGGCAAAGCCCATCTCAGCTGGCTTGTAGGCGTGCCTCTGTGCTCAGAAGCAGCCCCGTGGCAGGCAGGACAGAGCGGGATGTCTTCTGGGCACGCAGCATGCTGCTTCCCATGCCCGGGACAAACCGCGAGCAGGTGCCTGGCTTGCGCTTCTATCTGCCGAGAGTTGGAGCTGGCCAGCGCGCACCTTCCCGCTGTGTGTGCTGCTGTCCGCAAACAGCCTCCAAACAAAGCAGCGCACTAAGGCAGGAGAAATAAGCACACCAGGAGGGAATCTGCCTGCGAGGGAAGCTGTGAAGCACATCCCTTGTTCCGCTCGCCACTTCCCTCACTCGTAGGCAAAGCCCAGCTCAGCTTGCTTGTAGGCGTGCCTCTGTGCTCAGAAGCAGCCCCGTGGCAGGCAGGATACAGCGGGATGTCTTCTGGGCACGCAGCATGCTGCTTCCCATGCCCGGGACAAACCGCGAGCAGGTGCCTGGCTTGCGCTTCTATGTGCCGAGACTTGGAGCTGGCCAGCGCGCACCTTCCCGCTGTGTGTGCTGCTGTCCGCAAACAGCCTCCAAACAAAGCAGCGCACTAAGGCAGGAGAAATAAGCAACCAGGAGGGAATCTGCCTGCGAGGGAAGCTGTGCAGCACATCCCTTGTTCCGCTCGCCACTTCCCTGACTCTTAGGCAAAGCCCATCTCAGCTGGCTTGTAGGCGTGCCTCTGTGCTCAGAAGCAGCCCCGTGGCAGGCAGGACAGAGCGGGATGTCTTCTGGGCACGCAGCATGCTGCTTCCCATGCCCGGGACAAACCGCGAGCAGGTGCCTGGCTTGCGCTTCTATGTGCCGAGACTTGGAGCTGGCCAGCGCGCACCTTCCCGCTGTGTGTGCTGCTGTCCGCAAACAGCCTCCAAACAAAGCAGGGCGCTAAGGCAGGAGAAGCAAGCGCCCCAGGAGGGAATCTGCCTGCGAGGGAAGCTGTGAAGCACATCCCTTGTTCCGCTCGCCAATTCCCTCACTCGTAGGCAAAGCCCAGCTCAGCTTGCTTGTAGGCGTGCCTCTGTGCTCAGAAGCAGCCCCGTGGCAGGCAGGACAGAGCGGGATGTCTTCTGGGCACGCAGCATGCTGCTTCCCATGCCCGGGACAAACCGCGAGCAGGTGCCTGGCTTGCGCTTCTATCTGCCGAGACTTGGAGCTGGCCAGCGCGCACCTTCCGCTGTGTGTGCTGCTGTCCGCAAACAGCCTCCAAACAAAGCAGGGCTCTAAGGCATGAGAAGTTAGCGTCCCAGGAGGGAATCTGCCTGCGAGGGAAGCTGTGCAGCACATCCCTTGTTCCGCTCGCCAATTCCCTGACTCTTAGGCAAAGGCCATCTCAGCTGCCTTCTAGGCGTGCCTCCGTGCTCAGAAGCAGTCCCGTGGCAGGCAGGATACAGGGGGATGTATTCTGGGCACGCAGCATGCTGCTTCCCATGCCCGGGACAAACTGCGAGCAGGTGCCTCGCTTGCGCTTCTATGTGCCGAGACTTGGAGCTGGCCAGCGCGCACCTTCCCGCTGTGTGTGCTGCTGTCCGCAAACAGCCTCCAAACAAAGCAGCGCACTAAGGCAGGAGAAATAAGCACACCAGGAGGGAATCTGCCTGCGAGGGAAGCTGTGCAGCACATCCCTTGTTCCGCTCGCCACTTCCCTCACTCTTAGGCAAAGCCCATCTCAGCTGGCTTGTAGGCGTGCCTCCGTGCTCAGAAGCAGTCCCGTGGCAGGCAGGATACAGGGGGATGTGTTCTGGGCATGCAGCATGCTGCTTCCCATGCCCGGGACAAACCGCGAGCAGGTGCCTCGCTTATGCTTCTATGTGCCGAGACTTGGAGCTGGCCAGCGCGCACCTTCCCGCTGTGTGTGCTGCTGTCCGCAAACAGCCTCCAAACAAAGCAGGGCGCTAAGGCATGAGAAGTTAGCGTCCCAGGAGGGAATCTGCCTGCGAGGGAAGCTGTGCAGCACATCCCTTGTTCCGCTCGACACTTCCCTCACTCTTAGGCAAAGCCCATCTCAGCTGGCTTGTAGGCGTGCCTCCGTGCTCAGAAGCAGTCCCGTGGCAGGCAGGACAGAGCGGGATGTCTTCTGGGCACGCAGCATGCTGCTTCCCATGCCCGGGACAAACCGCGAGCAGGTGCCTGGCTTGCGCTTCTATCTGCCGAGACTTGGAGCTGGCCAGCGCGCACCTTCCCGCTGTGTGTGCTGCTGTCCGCAAACAGCCTCCAAACAAAGCAGGGCGCTAAGGCAGGAGAAGTTAGCGTCCCAGGAGGGAATCTGCCTGCGAGGGAAGCTGTGCAGCACATCCCTTGTTCCGCTCGACACTTCCCTGACTCTTAGGCAAAGCCCAGCTCAGCTGGCTTGTAGGCGTGCCTCTGTGCTCAGAAGCAGTCCCGTGGCAGGCAGGACAGAGCGGGATGTCTTCTGGGCACGCAGCATGCTGCTTCCCATGCCCGGGACAAACCGCGAGCAGGTGCCTCGCTTGCGCTTCTATCTGCCGAGACTTGGAGCTGGCCAGCGCGCACCTTCCCGCTGTGTGTGCTGCTGTCCGCAAACAGCCTCCAAACAAAGCAGGGCGCTAAGGCAGGAGAAATAAGCAACCAGGAGGGAATCTGCCTGCGAGGGAAGCTGTGCAGCACATCCCTTGTTCCGCTCGCCACTTCCCTCACTCGTAGGCAAAGCCCAGCTCAGCTTGCTTGTAGGCGTGCCTCTGTGCTCAGAAGCAGCCCCGTGGCAGGCAGGACAGAGCGGGATGTCTTCTGGGCACGCAGCATGCTGCTTCCCATGCCCGGGACAAACCGCGAGCAGGTGCCTGGCTTGCGCTTCTATCTGCCGAGACTTGGAGCTGGCCAGCGCGCACCTTCCCGCTGTGTGTGCTGCTGTCCGCAAACAGCCTCCAAACAAAGCAGGGCGCTAAGGCAGGAGAAATAAGCACTCCAGGAGGGAATCTGCCTGCCAGGGAAGCTGTGCAGCACATCCCTTGTTCCGCTCGCCACTTCCCTCACTCTTAGGCAAAGGCCATCTCAGCTGCCTTCTAGGCTTGCCTCCGTGCTCAGAAGCAGTCCCGTGGCAGGCAGGATACAGGGGGATGTATTCTGGGCACGCAGCATGCTGCTTCCCATGCCCGGGACAAACTGCGAGCAGGTGCCTCGCTTGCGCTTCTATGTGCCGAGACTTGGAGCTGGCCAGCGCGCACCTTCCCGCTGTGTGTGCTGCTGTCCGCAAACAGCCTCCAAACAAAGCAGGGCGCTAAGGCAGGAGAAGTTAGCGTCCCAGGAGGGAATCTGCCTGCGAGGGAAGCTGTGCAGCACATCCCTTGTTCCGCTCGCCACTTCCCTCACTCTTAGGCAAAGCCCATCTCAGCTGGCTTGTAGGCGTGCCTCCGTGCTCAGAAGCAGTCCCGTGGCAGGCAGGATACAGGGGGATGTGTTCTGGGCATGCAGCATGCTGCTTCCCATGCCCGGGACAAACCGCGAGCAGGTGCCTCGCTTATGCTTCTATGTGCCGAGACTTGGAGCTGGCCAGCGCGCACCTTCCCGCTGTGTGTGCTGCTGTCCGCAAACAGCCTCCAAACAAAGCAGGGCGCTAAGGCATGAGAAGTTAGCGTCCCAGGAGGGAATCTGCCTGCGAGGGAAGCTGTGCAGCACATCCCTTGTTCCGCTCGACACTTCCCTGACTCTTAGGCAAAGCCCAGCTCAGCTGGCTTGTAGGCGTGCCTCCGTGCTCAGAAGCAGTCCCGTGGCAGGCAGGACAGAGCGGGATGTCTTCTGGGCACGCAGCATGCTGCTTCCCATGCCCGGGACAAACCGCGAGCAGGTGCCTCGCTTGCGCTTCTATCTGCCGAGACTTGGAGCTGGCCAGCGCGCACCTTCCCGCTGTGTGTGCTGCTGTCCGCAAACAGCCTCCAAACAAAGCAGGGCGCTAAGGCAGGAGAAGTTAGCGTCCCAGGAGGGAATCTGCCTGCGAGGGAAGCTGTGCAGCACATCCCTTGTTCCGGTCGCCACTTCCCTCACTCTTAGGCAAAGCCCATCTCAGCTGGCTTGTAGGCGTGCCTCCGTGCTCAGAAGCAGCCCCGTGGCAGGCAGGATACAGGGGGATGTGTTCTGGGCACGCAGCATGCTGCTTCCCATGCCCGGGACAAACTGCGAGCAGGTGCCTGGCTTGCGCTTCTATCTGCCGAGACTTGCAGCTGGCCAGCGCGCACCTTCCCGCTGTGTGTGCTGCTGTCCGCAAACAGCCTCCAAACAAAGCAGGGCGCTAAGGCATGAGAAGTAAGCGCCACAGGAGGGAATCTGCCTGCGAGGGAAGCTATGCAGCACATCCCTTGTTCCGCTCGCCACTTCCCTCACTCTTAGGCAAAGCCCAGCTCAGCTGGCTTGTAGGCGTGCCTCTGTGCTCAGAAGCAGCCCCGTGGCAGGCAGGATACAGCGGGATGTCTTCTGGGCACGCAGCATGCTGCTTCCCATGCCCGGGACAAACCGCGAGCAGGTGCCTCGCTTGCGCTTCTATCTGCCGAGACTTGGAGCTGGCCAGCGCGCACCTTCCCGCTGTGTGTGCTGCTGTCCGCAAACAGCCTCCAAACAAAGCAGCGCACTAAGGCAGGAGAAATAAGCAACCAGGAGGGAATCTGCCTGCGAGGGAAGCTGTGCAGCACATCCCTTGTTCCGCTCGCCACTTCCCTCACTCGTAGGCAAAGCCCAGCTCAGCTGGCTTGTAGGCGTGCCTCTGTGCTCAGAAGCAGCCCCGTGGCAGGCAGGACAGAGCGGGATGTCTTCTGGGCACGCAGCATGCTGCTTCCCATGCCCGGGACAAACCGCGAGCAGGTGCCTCGCTTGCGCTTCTATCTGCCGAGACTTGGAGCTGGCCAGCGCGCACCTTCCCGCTGTGTGTGCTGCTGTCCGCAAACAGCCTCCAAACAAAGCAGGGCGCTAAGGCATGAGAAGTTAGCGTCCCAGGAGGGAATGTGCCTGCGAGGGAAGCTGTGCAGCACATCCCTTGTTCCGCTCGCCAATTCCCTGACTCTTAGGCAAAGCCCAGCTCAGCTGGCTTGTAGGCGTGCCTCTGTGCTCAGAAGCAGTCCCGTGGCAGGCAGGACAGAGCGGGATGTCTTCTGGGCACGCAGCATGCTGCTTCCCATGCCCGGGACAAACCGCGAGCAGGTGCCTCGCTTGCGCTTCTATCTGCCGAGACTTGGAGCTGGCCAGCGCGCACCTTCCCGCTGTGTGTGCTGCTGTCCGCAAACAGCCTCCAAACAAAGCAGGGCGCTAAGGCAGGAGAAATAAGCAACCAGGAGGGAATCTGCCTGCGAGGGAAGCTGTGCAGCACATCCCTTGTTCCGCTCACCACTTCCCTCACTCTTAGGCAAAGGCCATCTCAGCTGCCTTCTAGGCGTGCCTCTGTGCTTAGAAGCAGCCCTGTGGCAGGCAGGATACAGCGGGATGTCTTCTTGGCACGCAGCATGCTGCTTCCCATGCCCGGGACAAATTGCGAGCAGGTGCCTGGCTTGCGCTTCTATCTGCTGAGACTTGGAGCTGGCCAGCGCGCACCTTCCCGCTGTGTGTGCTGCTGTCCGCAAACAGCCTCCAAACAAAGCAGCGCACTAAGGCATGAGAAGTAAGTGCCCCAGGAGGGAATCTGCCTGCGAGGGAAGCTGTGCAGCACATCCCTTGTTCCGGTCGCCACTTCCCTCACTCTTAGGCAAAGCCCATCTCAGCTGGCTTGTAGGCGTGCCTCCGTGCTCAGAAGCAGTCCCGTGGCAGGCAGGATACAGGGGGATGTGTTCTGGGCACGCAGCATGCTGCTTCCCATGCCCGGGACAAACTGCGAGCAGGTGCCTGGCTTGCGCTTCTATCTGCCGAGACTTGCAGCTGGCCAGCGCGCACCTTCCCGCTGTGTGTGCTGCTGTCCGCAAACAGCCTCCAAACAAAGCAGGGCGCTAAGGCATGAGAAGTAAGCGCCACAGGAGGGAATCTGCCTGCGAGGGAAGCTGTGCAGCACATCCCTTGTTCCGCTCGCCACTTCCCTCACTCTTAGGCAAAGCCCATCTCAGCTGGCTTGTAGGCGTGCCTCCGTGCTCAGAAGCAGCCCCGTGGCAGGCAGGATACAGGGGGATGTGTTCTGGGCATGCAGCATGCTGCTTCCCATGCCCGGGACAAACCGCGAGCAGGTGCCTCGCTTATGCTTCTATGTGCCGAGACTTGGAGCTGGCCAGCGCGCACCTTCCCGCTGTGTGTGCTGCTGTCCGCAAACAGCCTCCAAACAAAGCAGGGCGCTAAGGCATGAGAAGTTAGCGTCCCAGGAGGGAATCTGCCTGCGAGGGAAGCTGTGCAGCACATCCCTTGTTCCACTCGACACTTCCCTGACTCTTAGGCAAAGCCCAGCTCAGCTGGCTTGTAGGCGTGCCTCCGTGCTCAGAAGCAGTCCCGTGGCAGGCAGGACAGAGCGGGATGTCTTCTGGGCACGCAGCATGCTGCTTCCCATGCCCGGGACAAACCGCGAGCAGGTGCCTGGCTTGCGCTTCTATCTGCCGAGACTTGGAGCTGGCCAGCGCGCACCTTCCCGCTGTGTGTGCTGCTGTCCGCAAACAGCCTCCAAACAAAGCAGGGCGCTAAGGCAGGAGAAGTTAGCGTCCCAGGAGGGAATCTGCCTGCGAGGGAAGCTGTGCAGCACATCCCTTGTTCCGCTCGACACATCCCTCACTCTTAGGCAAAGCCCATCTCAGCTGGCTTGTAGGCGTGCCTCTGTGCTCAGAAGCAGCCCCGTGGCAGGCAGGACAGAGCGGGATGTCTTCTGGGCACGCAGCATGCTGCTTCCCATGCCCGGGACAAACCGCGAGCAGGTGCCTGGCTTGCGCTTCTATGTGCCGAGACTTGGAGCTGGCCAGCGCGCACCTTCCCGCTGTGTGTGCTGCTGTCCGCAAACAGCCTCCAAACAAAGCAGCGCACTAAGGCAGGAGAAATAAGCACACCAGGAGGGAATCTGCCTGCGAGGGAAGCTGTGCAGCACATCCCTTGTTCCGCTCGCCACTTCCCTCACTCGTAGGCAAAGCCCAGCTCAGCTTGCTTGTAGGCGTGCCTCTGTGCTCAGAAGCAGCCCCGTGGCAGGCAGGATACAGCGGGATGTCTTCTGGGCACGCAGCATGCTGCTTCCCATGCCCGGGACAAACCGCGAGCAGGTGCCTGGCTTGCGCTTCTATGTGCTGAGACTTGGAGCTGGCCAGCGCGCACCTTCCCGCTGTGTGTGCTGCTGTCCGCAAACAGCCTCCAAACAAAGCAGCGCACTAAGGCAAGAGAAGTAAGTGCCCCAGGAGGGAATCTGCCTGCGAGGGAAGCTGTGCAGCACATCCCTTGTTCCGCTCGCCACTTCCCTCACTCTTAGGCAAAGCCCAGCTCAGCTGGCTTGTAGGCGTGCCTCTGTGCTCAGAAGCAGCCCCGTGGCAGGCAGGATACAGCGGGATGTCTTCTGGGCACGCAGCATGCTGCTTCCCATGCCCGGGACAAACCGCGAGCAGGTGCCTCGCTTGCGCTTCTATCTGCCGAGACTTGGAGCTGGCTACCGCGCACCTTCCCGCTGTGTGTGCTGCTGTCCGCAAACAGCCTCCAAACAAAGCAGCGCACTAAGGCAGGAGAAATAAGCAACCAGGAGGGAATCTGCCTGCCAGGGAAGCTGTGCAGCACATCCCTTGTTCCGCTCGCCACTTCCCTCACTCTTAGGCAAAGGCCATCTCAGCTGCCTTCTAGGCGTGCCTCTGTGCTTAGAAGCAGCCCTGTGGCAGGCAGGATACAGCGGGATGTCTTCTTGGCACGCAGCATGCTGCTTCCCATGCCTGGGACAAATTGCGAGCAGGTGCCTGGCTTGCGCTTCTATCTGCTGAGACTTGGAGCTGGCCAGCGCGCACCTTCCCGCTGTGTGTGCTGCTGTCCGCAAACAGCCTCCAAACAAAGCAGCGCACTAAGGCATGAGAAGTAAGTGCCCCAGGAGGGAATCTGCCTGCGAGGGAAGCTGTGCAGCACATCCCTTGTTCCGCTCGCCACTTCCCTCACTCTTAGGCAAAGCCCATCTCAGCTGGCTTGTAGGCGTGCCTCCGTGCTCAGAAGCAGTCCCGTGGCAGGCAGGATACAGGGGGATGTGTTCTGGGCACGCAGCATGCTGCTTCCCATGCCCGGGACAAACTGCGAGCAGGTGCCTGGCTTGCGCTTCTATCTGCCGAGACTTGCAGCTGGCCAGCGCGCACCTTGCCGCTGTGTGTGCTGCTGTCCGCAAACAGCCTCCAAACAAAGCAGGGCGCTAAGGCATGAGAAGTAAGCGCCACAGGAGGGAATCTGCCTGCGAGGGAAGCTGTGCAGCACATCCCTTGTTCCGCTCGCCACTTCCCTCACTCTTAGGCAAAGCCCAGCTCAGCTGGCTTGTAGGCGTGCCTCCGTGCTCAGAAGCAGCCCCGTGGCAGGCAGGATACAGCGGGATGTGTTCTGGGCACGCAGCATGCTGCTTCCCATGCCCGGGACAAACCGCGAGCAGGTGCCTCGCTTGCGCTTCTATCTGCCGAGACTTGGAGCTGGCTACCGCGCACCTTCCCGCTGTGTGTGCTGCTGTCCGCAAACAGCCTCCAAACAAAGCAGGGCGCTAAGGCATGAGAAGTTAGCGTCCCAGGAGGGAATCTGCCTGCGAGGGAAGCTGTGCAGCACATCCCTTGTTCCACTCGACACTTCCCTGACTCTTAGGCAAAGCCCAGCTCAGCTGGCTTGTAGGCGTGCCTCCGTGCTCAGAAGCAGTCCCGTGGCAGGCAGGACAGAGCGGGATGTCTTCTGGGCACGCAGCATGCTGCTTCCCATGCCCGGGACAAACCGCGAGCAGGTGCCTGGCTTGCGCTTCTATCTGCCGAGACTTGGAGCTGGCCAGCGCGCACCTTCCCGCTGTGTGTGCTGCTGTCCGCAAACAGCCTCCAAACAAAGCAGGGCGCTAAGGCAGGAGAAGTCAGCGTCCCAGGAGGGAATCTGCCTGCGAGGGAAGCTGTGCAGCACATCCCTTGTTCCGCTCGACACATCCCTCACTCTTAGGCAAAGCCCATCTCAGCTGGCTTGTAGGCGTGCCTCTGTGCTCAGAAGCAGCCCCGTGGCAGGCAGGACAGAGCGGGATGTCTTCTGGGCACGCAGCATGCTGCTTCCCATGCCCGGGACAAACCGCGAGCAGGTGCCTGGCTTGCGCTTCTATCTGCCGAGACTTGGAGCTGGCCAGCGCGCACCTTCCCGCTGTGTGTGCTGCTGTCCGCAAACAGCCTCCAAACAAAGCAGCGCACTAAGGCAGGAGAAATAAGCACACCAGGAGGGAATCTGCCTGCGAGGGAAGCTGTGCAGCACATCCCTTGTTCCGCTCGCCACTTCCCTCACTCGTAGGCAAAGCCCAGCTCAGCTTGCTTGTAGGCGTGCCTCTGTGCTCAGAAGCAGCCCCGTGGCAGGCAGGATACAGCGGGATGTCTTCTGGGCACGCAGCATGCTGCTTCCCATGCCCGGGACAAACCGCGAGCAGGTGCCTGGCTTGCGCTTCTATGTGCTGAGACTTGGAGCTGGCCAGCGCGCACCTTCCCGCTGTGTGTGCTGCTGTCCGCAAACAGCCTCCAAACAAAGCAGCGCACTTAGGCAAGAGAAGTAAGTGCCCCAGGAGGGAATCTGCCTGCGAGGGAAGCTGTGCAGCACATCCCTTGTTCCGCTCGCCACTTCCCTCACTCTTAGGCAAAGCCCAGCTCAGCTGGCTTGTAGGCGTGCCTCTGTGCTCAGAAGCAGTCCCGTGGCAGGCAGGACAGAGCGGGATGTCTTCTGGGCACGCAGCATGCTGCTTCCCATGCCCGGGACAAACCGCGAGCAGGTGCCTCGCTTGCGCTTCTATCTGCCGAGACTTGGAGCTGGCCAGCGCGCACCTTCCCGCTGTGTGTGCTGCTGTCCGCAAACAGCCTCCAAACAAAGCAGCGCACTAAGGCAGGAGAAATAAGCAACCAGGAGGGAATCTGCCTGCCAGGGAAGCTGTGCAGCACATCCCTTGTTCCGCTCGCCACTTCCCTCACTCTTAGGCAAAGGCCATCTCAGCTGCCTTCTAGGCGTGCCTCTGTGCTTAGAAGCAGCCCTGTGGCAGGCAGGATACAGCGGGATGTCTTCTTGGCACGCAGCATGCTGCTTCCCATGCCCGGGACAAATTGCGAGCAGGTGCCTGGCTTGCGCTTCTATCTGCTGAGACTTGGAGCTGGCCAGCGCGCACCTTCCCGCTGTGTGTGCTGCTGTCCGCAAACAGCCTCCAAACAAAGCAGCGCACTAAGGCATGAGAAGTAAGTGCCCCAGGAGGGAATCTGCCTGCGAGGGAAGCTGTGCAGCACATCCCTTGTTCCGGTCGCCACTTCCCTCACTCTTAGGCAAAGCCCATCTCAGCTGGCTTGTAGGCGTGCCTCCGTGCTCAGAAGCAGTCCCGTGGCAGGCAGGATACAGGGGGATGTGTTCTGGGCACGCAGCATGCTGCTTCCCATGCCCGGGACAAACTGCGAGCAGGTGCCTGGCTTGCGCTTCTATCTGCCGAGACTTGCAGCTGGCCAGCGCGCACCTTCCCGCTGTGTGTGCTGCTGTCCGCAAACAGCCTCCAAACAAAGCAGGGCGCTAAGGCATGAGAAGTAAGCGCCACAGGAGGGAATCTGCCTGCGAGGGAAGCTGTGCAGCACATCCCTTGTTCCGCTCGCCACTTCCCTGACTCTTAGGCAAAGCCCATCTCAGCTGGCTTGTAGGCGTGCCTCCGTGCTCAGAAGCAGTCCCGTGGCAGGCAGGACAGAGCGGGATGTCTTCTGGGCACGCAGCATGCTGCTTCCCATGCCCGGGACAAACCGCGAGCAGGTGCCTGGCTTGCGCTTCTATCTGCCGAGACTTGGAGCTGGCCAGCGCGCACCTTCCCGCTGTGTGTGCTGCTGTCCGCAAACAGCCTCCAAACAAAGCAGGGCGCTAAGGCAGGAGAAGTTAGCGTCCCAGGAGGGAATCTGCCTGCGAGGGAAGCTGTGCAGCACATCCCTTGTTCCGCTCGACACATCCCTCACTCTTAGGCAAAGCCCATCTCAGCTGGCTTGTAGGCGTGCCTCTGTGCTCAGAAGCAGCCCCGTGGCAGGCAGGACAGAGCGGGATGTCTTCTGGGCACGCAGCATGCTGCTTCCCATGCCCGGGACAAACCGCGAGCAGGTGCCTGGCTTGCGCTTCTATGTGCCGAGACTTGGAGCTGGCCAGCGCGCACCTTCCCGCTGTGTGTGCTGCTGTCCGCAAACAGCCTCCAAACAAAGCAGCGCACTAAGGCAGGAGAAATAAGCACACCAGGAGGGAATCTGCCTGCGAGGGAAGCTGTGCAGCACATCCCTTGTTCCGCTCGCCACTTCCCTCACTCGTAGGCAAAGCCCAGCTCAGCTTGCTTGTAGGCGTGCCTCTGTGCTCAGAAGCAGCCCCGTGGCAGGCAGGATACAGCGGGATGTCTTCTGGGCACGCAGCATGCTGCTTCCCATGCCCGGGACAAACCGCGAGCAGGTGCCTGGCTTGCGCTTCTATGTGCTGAGACTTGGAGCTGGCCAGCGCGCACCTTCCCGCTGTGTGTGCTGCTGTCCGCAAACAGCCTCCAAACAAAGCAGCGCACTAAGGCAAGAGAAGTAAGTGCCCCAGGAGGGAATCTGCCTGCGAGGGAAGCTGTGCAGCACATCCCTTGTTCCGCTCGCCACTTCCCTCACTCTTAGGCAAAGCCCATCTCAGCTGGCTTGTAGGCGTGCCTCTGTGCTCAGAAGCAGCCCCGTGGCAGGCAGGATACAGCGGGATGTCTTCTGGGCACGCAGCATGCTGCTTCCCATGCCCGGGACAAACTGCGAGCAGGTGCCTCGCTTGCGCTTCTATCTGCCGAGACTTGGAGCTGGCTACCGCGCACCTTCCCGCTGTGTGTGCTGCTGTCCGCAAACAGCCTCCAAACAAAGCAGCGCACTAAGGCAGGAGAAATAAGCAACCAGGAGGGAATCTGCCTGCCAGGGAAGCTGTGCAGCACATCCCTTGTTCCGCTCGCCACTTCCCTCACTCTTAGGCAAAGGCCATCTCAGCTGCCTTCTAGGCGTGCCTCTGTGCTTAGAAGCAGCCCTGTGGCAGGCAGGATACAGCGGGATGTCTTCTTGGCACGCAGCATGCTGCTTCCCATGCCCGGGACAAATTGCGAGCAGGTGCCTGGCTTGCGCTTCTATCTGCTGAGACTTGGAGCTGGCCAGCGCGCACCTTCCCGCTGTGTGTGCTGCTGTCCGCAAACAGCCTCCAAACAAAGCAGCGCACTAAGGCATGAGAAGTAAGTGCCCCAGGAGGGAATCTGCCTGCGAGGGAAGCTGTGCAGCACATCCCTTGTTCCGCTCGCCACTTCCCTCACTCTTAGGCAAAGCCCATCTCAGCTGGCTTGTAGGCGTGCCTCCGTGCTCAGAAGCAGTCCCGTGGCAGGCAGGATACAGGGGGATGTGTTCTGGGCACGCAGCATGCTGCTTCCCATGCCCGGGACAAACTGCGAGCAGGTGCCTGGCTTGCGCTTCTATCTGCCGAGACTTGCAGCTGGCCAGCGCGCACCTTCCCGCTGTGTGTGCTGCTGTCCGCAAACAGCCTCCAAACAAAGCAGGGCGCTAAGGCATGAGAAGTAAGCGCCACAGGAGGGAATCTGCCTGCGAGGGAAGCTGTGCAGCACATCCCTTGTTCCGCTCGCCACTTCCCTCACTCTTAGGCAAAGCCCAGCTCAGCTGGCTTGTAGGCGTGCCTCCGTGCTCAGAAGCAGCCCCGTGGCAGGCAGGATACAGCGGGATGTCTTCTGGGCACGCAGCATGCTGCTTCCCATGCCCGGGACAAACCGCGAGCAGGTGCCTCGCTTGCGCTTCTATCTGCCGAGACTTGGAGCTGGCTACCGCGCACCTTCCCGCTGTGTGTGCTGCTGTCCGCAAACAGCCTCCAAACAAAGCAGCGCACTAAGGCAGGAGAAATAAGCAACCAGGAGGGAATCTGCCTGCGAGGGAAGCTGTGCAGCACATCCCTTGTTCCGCTCGCCACTTCCCTGACTCTTAGGCAAAGCCCATCTCAGCTGGCTTGTAGGCGTGCCTCTGTGCTCAGAAGCAGCCCCGTGGCAGGCAGGATACAGCGGGATGTCTTCTGGGCACGCAGCATGCTGCTTCCCATGCCCGGGACAAACTGCGAGCAGGTGCCTCGCTTGCGCTTCTATGTGCCGAGACTTGGAGCTGGCCAGCGCGCACCTTCCCGCTGTGTGTGCTGCTGTCCGCAAACAGCCTCCAAACAAAGCAGGGCGCTAAGGCATGAGAAGTAAGCGCCACAGGAGGGAATCTGCCTGCGAGGGAAGCTGTGCAGCACATCCCTTGTTCCGCTCGCCACTTCCCTGACTCTTAGGCAAAGCCCATCTCAGCTGGCTTGTAGGCGTGCCTCCGTGCTCAGAAGCAGTCCCGTGGCAGGCAGGATACAGGGGGATGTGTTCTGGGCATGCAGCATGCTGCTTCCCATGCCCGGGACAAACCGCGAGCAGGTGCCTCGCTTATGCTTCTATGTGCCGAGACTTGGAGCTGGCCAGCGCGCACCTTCCCGCTGTGTGTGCTGCTGTCCGCAAACAGCCTCCAAACAAAGCAGGGCGCTAAGGCATGAGAAGTTAGCGTCCCAGGAGGGAATCTGCCTGCGAGGGAAGCTGTGCAGCACATCCCTTGTTCCACTCGACACTTCCCTGACTCTTAGGCAAAGCCCAGCTCAGCTGGCTTGTAGGCGTGCCTCCGTGCTCAGAAGCAGTCCCGTGGCAGGCAGGACAGAGCGGGATGTCTTCTGGGCACGCAGCATGCTGCTTCCCATGCCCGGGACAAACCGCGAGCAGGTGCCTGGCTTGCGCTTCTATCTGCCGAGACTTGGAGCTGGCCAGCGCGCACCTTCCCGCTGTGTGTGCTGCTGTCCGCAAACAGCCTCCAAACAAAGCAGGGCGCTAAGGCAGGAGAAGTCAGCGTCCCAGGAGGGAATCTGCCTGCGAGGGAAGCTGTGCAGCACATCCCTTGTTCCGCTCGACACATCCCTCACTCTTAGGCAAAGCCCATCTCAGCTGGCTTGTAGGCGTGCCTCTGTGCTCAGAAGCAGCCCCGTGGCAGGCAGGACAGAGCGGGATGTCTTCTGGGCACGCAGCATGCTGCTTCCCATGCCCGGGACAAACCGCGAGCAGGTGCCTGGCTTGCGCTTCTATCTGCCGAGACTTGGAGCTGGCCAGCGCGCACCTTCCCGCTGTGTGTGCTGCTGTCCGCAAACAGCCTCCAAACAAAGCAGCGCACTAAGGCAGGAGAAATAAGCACACCAGGAGGGAATCTGCCTGCGAGGGAAGCTGTGCAGCACATCCCTTGTTCCGCTCGCCACTTCCCTCACTCGTAGGCAAAGCCCAGCTCAGCTTGCTTGTAGGCGTGCCTCTGTGCTCAGAAGCAGCCCCGTGGCAGGCAGGATACAGCGGGATGTCTTCTGGGCACGCAGCATGCTGCTTCCCATGCCCGGGACAAACCGCGAGCAGGTGCCTGGCTTGCGCTTCTATGTGCTGAGACTTGGAGCTGGCCAGCGCGCACCTTCCCGCTGTGTGTGCTGCTGTCCGCAAACAGCCTCCAAACAAAGCAGCGCACTTAGGCAAGAGAAGTAAGTGCCCCAGGAGGGAATCTGCCTGCGAGGGAAGCTGTGCAGCACATCCCTTGTTCCGCTCGCCACTTCCCTCACTCTTAGGCAAAGCCCAGCTCAGCTGGCTTGTAGGCGTGCCTCTGTGCTCAGAAGCAGCCCCGTGGCAGGCAGGATACAGCGGGATGTCTTCTGGGCACGCAGCATGCTGCTTCCCATGCCCGGGACAAACCGCGAGCAGGTGCCTCGCTTGCGCTTCTATCTGCCGAGACTTGGAGCTGGCTACCGCGCACCTTCCCGCTGTGTGTGCTGCTGTCCGCAAACAGCCTCCAAACAAAGCAGCGCACTAAGGCAGGAGAAATAAGCAACCAGGAGGGAATCTGCCTGCGAGGGAAGCTGTGCAGCACATCCCTTGTTCCGCTCGCCACTTCCCTCACTCTTAGGCAAAGGCCATCTCAGCTGCCTTCTAGGCGTGCCTCTGTGCTTAGAAGCAGCCCTGTGGCAGGCAGGATACAGCGGGATGTCTTCTTGGCACGCAGCATGCTGCTTCCCATGCCCGGGACAAATTGCGAGCAGGTGCCTGGCTTGCGCTTCTATCTGCTGAGACTTGGAGCTGGCCAGCGCGCACCTTCCCGCTGTGTGTGCTGCTGTCCGCAAACAGCCTCCAAACAAAGCAGGGCGCTAAGGCATGAGAAGTAAGCGCCACAGGAGGGAATCTGCCTGCGAGGGAAGCTGTGCAGCACATCCCTTGTTCCGCTCGCCACTTCCCTCACTCTTAGGCAAAGCCCAGCTCAGCTGGCTTGTAGGCGTGCCTCCGTGCTCAGAAGCAGCCCCGTGGCAGGCAGGATACAGCGGGATGTGTTCTGGGCACGCAGCATGCTGCTTCCCATGCCCGGGACAAACCGCGAGCAGGTGCCTCGCTTGCGCTTCTATCTGCCGAGACTTGGAGCTGGCTACCGCGCACCTTCCCGCTGTGTGTGCTGCTGTCCGCAAACAGCCTCCAAACAAAGCAGCGCACTAAGGCAGGAGAAATAAGCAACCAGGAGGGAATCTGCCTGCGAGGGAAGCTGTGCAGCACATCCCTTGTTCCGCTCGCCACTTCCCTCACTCTTAGGCAAAGGCCATCTCAGCTGCCTTCTAGGCGTGCCTCTGTGCTTAGAAGCAGCCCTGTGGCAGGCAGGATACAGCGGGATGTCTTCTTGGCACGCAGCATGCTGCTTCCCATGCCCGGGACAAATTGCGAGCAGGTGCCTGGCTTGCGCTTCTATCTGCTGAGACTTGGAGCTGGCCAGCGCGCACCTTCCCGCTGTGTGTGCTGCTGTCCGCAAACAGCCTCCAAACAAAGCAGGGCGCTAAGGCATGAGAAGTAAGCGCCACAGGAGGGAATCTGCCTGCGAGGGAAGCTGTGCAGCACATCCCTTGTTCCGCTCGCCACTTCCCTCACTCTTAGGCAAAGCCCAGCTCAGCTGGCTTGTAGGCGTGCCTCCGTGCTCAGAAGCAGCCCCGTGGCAGGCAGGATACAGCGGGATGTGTTCTGGGCACGCAGCATGCTGCTTCCCATGCCCGGGACAAACCGCGAGCAGGTGCCTCGCTTGCGCTTCTATCTGCCGAGACTTGGAGCTGGCTACCGCGCACCTTCCCGCTGTGTGTGCTGCTGTCCGCAAACAGCCTCCAAACAAAGCAGCGCACTAAGGCAGGAGAAATAAGCAACCAGGAGGGAATCTGCCTGCGAGGGAAGCTGTGCAGCACATCCCTTGTTCCGCTCGCCACTTCCCTCACTCTTAGGCAAAGCCCATCTCAGCTGGCTTGTAGGCGTGCCTCTGTGCTCAGAAGCAGCCCCGTGGCAGGCAGGACAGAGCGGGATGTCTTCTGGGCACGCAGCATGCTGCTTCCCATGCCCGGGACAAACTGCGAGCAGGTGCCTCGCTTGCGCTTCTATGTGCCGAGACTTGGAGCTGGCCAGCGCGCACCTTCCCGCTGTGTGTGCTGCTGTCCGCAAACAGCCTCCAAACAAAGCAGCGCACTAAGGCAGGAGAAATAAGCAACCAGGAGGGAATCTGCCTGCGAGGGAAGCTGTGCAGCACATCCCTTGTTCCGCTCGCCACTTCCCTCACTCTTAGGCAAAGCCCATCTCAGCTGGCTTGTAGGCGTGCCTCTGTGCTCAGAAGCAGCCCCGTGGCAGGCAGGACAGAGCGGGATGTCTTCTGGGCACGCAGCATGCTGCTTCCCATGCCCGGGACAAACTGCGAGCAGGTGCCTCGCTTGCGCTTCTATGTGCCGAGACTTGGAGCTGGCCAGCGCGCACCTTCCCGCTGTGTGTGCTGCTGTCCGCAAACAGCCTCCAAACAAAGCAGGGCGCTAAGGCATGAGAAGTAAGCGCCACAGGAGGGAATCTGCCTGCGAGGGAAGCTGTGCAGCACATCCCTTGTTCCGCTCGCCACTTCCCTCACTCTTAGGCAAAGCCCATCTCAGCTGGCTTGTAGGCGTGCCTCCGTGCTCAGAAGCAGTCCCGTGGCAGGCAGGATACAGGGGGATGTGTTCTGGGCACGCAGCATGCTGCTTCCCATGCCCGGGACAAACTGCGAGCAGGTGCCTGGCTTGCGCTTCTATCTGCCGAGACTTGCAGCTGGCCAGCGCGCACCTTGCCGCTGTGTGTGCTGCTGTCCGCAAACAGCCTCCAAACAAAGCAGGGCGCTAAGGCATGAGAAGTAAGCGCCACAGGAGGGAATCTGCCTGCGAGGGAAGCTGTGCAGCACATCCCTTGTTCCGCTCGCCACTTCCCTCACTCTTAGGCAAAGCCCAGCTCAGCTGGCTTGTAGGCGTGCCTCCGTGCTCAGAAGCAGCCCCGTGGCAGGCAGGATACAGCGGGATGTGTTCTGGGCACGCAGCATGCTGCTTCCCATGCCCGGGACAAACCGCGAGCAGGTGCCTCGCTTGCGCTTCTATCTGCCGAGACTTGGAGCTGGCTACCGCGCACCTTCCCGCTGTGTGTGCTGCTGTCCGCAAACAGCCTCCAAACAAAGCAGCGCACTAAGGCAGGAGAAATAAGCAACCAGGAGGGAATCTGCCTGCGAGGGAAGCTGTGCAGCACATCCCTTGTTCCGCTCGCCACTTCCCTCACTCTTAGGCAAAGCCCATCTCAGCTGGCTTGTAGGCGTGCCTCTGTGCTCAGAAGCAGCCCCGTGGCAGGCAGGACAGAGCGGGATGTCTTCTGGGCACGCAGCATGCTGCTTCCCATGCCCGGGACAAACTGCGAGCAGGTGCCTCGCTTGCGCTTCTATGTGCCGAGACTTGGAGCTGGCCAGCGCGCACCTTCCCGCTGTGTGTGCTGCTGTCCGCAAACAGCCTCCAAACAAAGCAGGGCGCTAAGGCATGAGAAGTAAGCGCCACAGGAGGGAATCTGCCTGCGAGGGAAGCTGTGCAGCACATCCCTTGTTCCGCTCGCCACTTCCCTCACTCTTAGGCAAAGCCCATCTCAGCTGGCTTGTAGGCGTGCCTCCGTGCTCAGAAGCAGTCCCGTGGCAGGCAGGATACAGGGGGATGTGTTCTGGGCATGCAGCATGCTGCTTCCCATGCCCGGGACAAACCGCGAGCAGGTGCCTCGCTTATGCTTCTATGTGCCGAGACTTGGAGCTGGCCAGCGCGCACCTTCCCGCTGTGTGTGCTGCTGTCCGCAAACAGCCTCCAAACAAAGCAGGGCGCTAAGGCATGAGAAGTTAGCGTCCCAGGAGGGAATGTGCCTGCGAGGGAAGCTGTGCAGCACATCCCTTGTTCCACTCGACACTTCCCTGACTCTTAGGCAAAGCCCAGCTCAGCTGGCTTGTAGGCGTGCCTCCGTGCTCAGAAGCAGTCCCGTGGCAGGCAGGACAGAGCGGGATGTCTTCTGGGCACGCAGCATGCTGCTTCCCATGCCCGGGACAAACCGCGAGCAGGTGCCTGGCTTGCGCTTCTATCTGCCGAGACTTGGAGCTGGCCAGCGCGCACCTTCCCGCTGTGTGTGCTGCTGTCCGCAAACAGCCTCCAAACAAAGCAGGGCGCTAAGGCAGGAGAAGTTAGCGTCCCAGGAGGGAATCTGCCTGCGAGGGAAGCTGTGCAGCACATCCCTTGTTCCGCTCGACACATCCCTCACTCGTAGGCAAAGCCCAGCTCAGCTTGCTTGTAGGCGTGCCTCTGTGCTCAGAAGCAGCCCCGTGGCAGGCAGGATACAGCGGGATGTCTTCTGGGCACGGAGCATGCTGCTTCCCATGCCCGGGACAAACCGCGAGCAGGTGCCTGGCTTGCGCTTCTATGTGCTGAGACTTGGAGCTGGCCAGCGCGCACCTTCCCGCTGTGTGTGCTGCTGTCCGCAAACAGCCTCCAAACAAAGCAGCGCACTAAGGCAAGAGAAGTAAGTGCCCCAGGAGGGAATCTGCCTGCGAGGGAAGCTGTGCAGCACATCCCTTGTTCCGCTCGCCACTTCCCTCACTCTTAGGCAAAGCCCAGCTCAGCTGGCTTGTAGGCGTGCCTCTGTGCTCAGAAGCAGCCCCGTGGCAGGCAGGATACAGCGGGATGTCTTCTGGGCACGCAGCATGCTGCTTCCCATGCCCGGGACAAACCGCGAGCAGGTGCCTCGCTTGCGCTTCTATCTGCCGAGACTTGGAGCTGGCTACCGCGCACCTTCCCGCTGTGTGTGCTGCTGTCCGCAAACAGCCTCCAAACAAAGCAGCGCACTAAGGCAGGAGAAATAAGCAACCAGGAGGGAATCTGCCTGCGAGGGAAGCTGTGCAGCACATCCCTTGTTCCGCTCGCCACTTCCCTCACTCTTAGGCAAAGCCCAGCTCAGCTGGCTTGTAGGCGTGCATCCGTGCTCAGAAGCAGCCCCGTGGCAGGCAGGATACAGCGGGATGTCTTCTGGGCACGCAGCATGCTGCTTCCCATGCCCGGGACAAACCGCGAGCAGGTGCCTGGCTTGCGCTTCTATGTGCCGAGACTTGGAGCTGGCCAGCGCGCACCTTCCCGCTGTGTGTGCTGCTGTCCGCAAACAGCCTCCAAACAAAGCAGGGCGCTAAGGCAGGAGAAATAAGCATCCCAGGAGGGAATCTGCCTGCGAGGGAAGCTGTGCAGCACATCCCTTGTTCCGGTCGCCACTTCCCTCACTCTTAGGCAAAGGCCATCTCAGCTGCCTTCTAGGCGTGCCTCCGTGCTCAGAAGCAGTCCCGTGGCAGGCAGGATACAGGGGGATGTATTCTGGGCACGCAGCATGCTGCTTCCCATGCCCGGGACAAACTGCGAGCAGGTGCCTCGCTTGCGCTTCTATGTGCCGAGACTTGGAGCTGGCCAGCGCGCACCTTCCCGCTGTGTGTGCTGCTGTCCGCAAACAGCCTCCAAACAAAGCAGGGCGCTAAGGCAGGAGAAGTTAGCGTCCCAGGAGGGAATCTGCCTGCGAGGGAAGCTGTGCAGCACATCCCTTGTTCCGCTCGACACATCCCTCACTCTTAGGCAAAGCCCATCTCAGCTGGCTTGTAGGCGTGCCTCTGTGCTCAGAAGCAGCCCCGTGGCAGGCAGGACAGAGCGGGATGTCTTCTGGGCACGCAGCATGCTGCTTCCCATGCCCGGGACAAACTGCGAGCAGGTGCCTGGCTTGCGCTTCTATCTGCCGAGACTTGCAGCTGGCCAGCGCGCACCTTCCCGCTGTGTGTGCTGCTGTCCGCAAACAGCCTCCAAACAAAGCAGCGCACTAAGGCAGGAGAAATAAGCACACCAGGAGGGAATCTGCCTGCGAGGGAAGCTGTGCAGCACATCCCTTGTTCCGCTCGCCACTTCCCTCACTCTTAGGCAAAGCCCATCTCAGCTGGCTTGTAGGCGTGCCTCTGTGCTCAGAAGCAGCCCCGTGGCAGGCAGGATACAGCGGGATGTCTTCTGGGCACGCAGCATGCTGCTTCCCATGCCCGGGACAAACCGCGAGCAGGTGCCTCGCTTGCGCTTCTATCTGCCGAGACTTGGAGCTGGCTACCGCGCACCTTCCCGCTGTGTGTGCTGCTGTCCGCAAACAGCCTCCAAACAAAGCAGCGCACTAAGGCAGGAGAAATAAGCACACCAGGAGGGAATCTGCCTGCGAGGGAAGCTGTGCAGCACATGCCTTGTTCCGCTCGCCACTTCCCTGACTCTTAGGCAAAGCCCATCTCAGCTGGCTTGTAGGCGTGCCTCTGTGCTCAGAAGCAGCCCCGTGGCAGGCAGGATACAGCGGGATGTCTTCTGGGCACGCAGCATGCTGCTTCCCATGCCCGGGACAAACCGCGAGCAGGTGCCTCGCTTGCGCTTCTATGTGCCGAGACTTGGAGCTGGCCAGCGCGCACCTTCCCGCTGTGTGTGCTGCTGTCCGCAAACAGCCTCCAAACAAAGCAGGGCGCTAAGGCATGAGAAGTTAGCGTCCCAGGAGGGAATCTGCCTGCGAGGGAAGCTGTGCAGCACATCCCTTGTTCCGCTCGCCACTTCCCTCACTCTTAGGCAAAGCCCATCTCAGCTGGCTTGTAGGCGTGCCTCCGTGCTCAGAAGCAGTCCCGTGGCAGGCAGGATACAGCGGGATGTCTTCTGGGCACGCAGCATGCTGCTTCCCATGCCCGGGACAAACCGCGAGCAGGTGCCTGGCTTGCGCTTCTATGTGCTGAGACTTGGAGCTGGCCAGCGCGCACCTTCCCGCTGTGTGTGCTGCTGTCCGCAAACAGCCTCCAAACAAAGCAGCGCACTTAGGCAAGAGAAGTAAGTGCCCCAGGAGGGAATCTGCCTGCGAGGGAAGCTGTGCAGCACATCCCTTGTTCCGCTCGCCACTTCCCTCACTCTTAGGCAAAGCCCAGCTCAGCTGGCTTGTAGGCGTGCCTCTGTGCTCAGAAGCAGCCCCGTGGCAGGCAGGATACAGCGGGATGTCTTCTGGGCACGCAGCATGCTGCTTCCCATGCCCGGGACAAACCGCGAGCAGGTGCCTCGCTTGCGCTTCTATCTGCCGAGACTTGGAGCTGGCTACCGCGCACCTTCCCGCTGTGTGTGCTGCTGTCCGCAAACAGCCTCCAAACAAAGCAGCGCACTAAGGCAGGAGAAATAAGCAACCAGGAGGGAATCTGCCTGCGAGGGAAGCTGTGCAGCACATCCCTTGTTCCGCTCGCCACTTCCCTCACTCTTAGGCAAAGGCCATCTCAGCTGCCTTCTAGGCGTGCCTCTGTGCTTAGAAGCAGCCCTGTGGCAGGCAGGATACAGCGGGATGTCTTCTTGGCACGCAGCATGCTGCTTCCCATGCCCGGGACAAATTGCGAGCAGGTGCCTGGCTTGCGCTTCTATCTGCTGAGACTTGGAGCTGGCCAGCGCGCACCTTCCCGCTGTGTGTGCTGCTGTCCGCAAACAGCCTCCAAACAAAGCAGCGCACTAAGGCATGAGAAGTAAGTGCCCCAGGAGGGAATCTGCCTGCGAGGGAAGCTGTGCAGCACATCCCTTGTTCCGGTCGCCACTTCCCTCACTCTTAGGCAAAGCCCATCTCAGCTGGCTTGTAGGCGTGCCTCCGTGCTCAGAAGCAGTCCCGTGGCAGGCAGGATACAGGGGGATGTGTTCTGGGCACGCAGCATGCTGCTTCCCATGCCCGGGACAAACTGCGAGCAGGTGCCTGGCTTGCGCTTCTATCTGCCGAGACTTGCAGCTGGCCAGCGCGCACCTTGCCGCTGTGTGTGCTGCTGTCCGCAAACAGCCTCCAAACAAAGCAGGGCGCTAAGGCATGAGAAGTAAGCGCCACAGGAGGGAATCTGCCTGCGAGGGAAGCTGTGCAGCACATCCCTTGTTCCGCTCGCCACTTCCCTCACTCTTAGGCAAAGCCCAGCTCAGCTGGCTTGTAGGCGTGCCTCCGTGCTCAGAAGCAGCCCCGTGGCAGGCAGGATACAGCGGGATGTGTTCTGGGCACGCAGCATGCTGCTTCCCATGCCCGGGACAAACCGCGAGCAGGTGCCTCGCTTGCGCTTCTATCTGCCGAGACTTGGAGCTGGCTACCGCGCACCTTCCCGCTGTGTGTGCTGCTGTCCGCAAACAGCCTCCAAACAAAGCAGCGCACTAAGGCAGGAGAAATAAGCAACCAGGAGGGAATCTGCCTGCGAGGGAAGCTGTGCAGCACATCCCTTGTTCCGCTCGCCACTTCCCTCACTCTTAGGCAAAGCCCATCTCAGCTGGCTTGTAGGCGTGCCTCTGTGCTCAGAAGCAGCCCCGTGGCAGGCAGGACAGAGCGGGATGTCTTCTGGGCACGCAGCATGCTGCTTCCCATGCCCGGGACAAACTGCGAGCAGGTGCCTCGCTTGCGCTTCTATGTGCCGAGACTTGGAGCTGGCCAGCGCGCACCTTCCCGCTGTGTGTGCTGCTGTCCGCAAACAGCCTCCAAACAAAGCAGGGCGCTAAGGCATGAGAAGTAAGCGCCACAGGAGGGAATCTGCCTGCGAGGGAAGCTGTGCAGCACATCCCTTGTTCCGCTCGCCACTTCCCTCACTCTTAGGCAAAGCCCATCTCAGCTGGCTTGTAGGCGTGCCTCCGTGCTCAGAAGCAGTCCCGTGGCAGGCAGGATACAGGGGGATGTGTTCTGGGCACGCAGCATGCTGCTTCCCATGCCCGGGACAAACTGCGAGCAGGTGCCTGGCTTGCGCTTCTATCTGCCGAGACTTGCAGCTGGCCAGCGCGCACCTTGCCGCTGTGTGTGCTGCTGTCCGCAAACAGCCTCCAAACAAAGCAGGGCGCTAAGGCATGAGAAGTAAGCGCCACAGGAGGGAATCTGCCTGCGAGGGAAGCTGTGCAGCACATCCCTTGTTCCGCTCGCCACTTCCCTCACTCTTAGGCAAAGCCCAGCTCAGCTGGCTTGTAGGCGTGCCTCCGTGCTCAGAAGCAGCCCCGTGGCAGGCAGGATACAGCGGGATGTGTTCTGGGCACGCAGCATGCTGCTTCCCATGCCCGGGACAAACCGCGAGCAGGTGCCTCGCTTGCGCTTCTATCTGCCGAGACTTGGAGCTGGCTACCGCGCACCTTCCCGCTGTGTGTGCTGCTGTCCGCAAACAGCCTCCAAACAAAGCAGCGCACTAAGGCAGGAGAAATAAGCAACCAGGAGGGAATCTGCCTGCGAGGGAAGCTGTGCAGCACATCCCTTGTTCCGCTCGCCACTTCCCTCACTCTTAGGCAAAGCCCATCTCAGCTGGCTTGTAGGCGTGCCTCTGTGCTCAGAAGCAGCCCCGTGGCAGGCAGGACAGAGCGGGATGTCTTCTGGGCACGCAGCATGCTGCTTCCCATGCCCGGGACAAACTGCGAGCAGGTGCCTCGCTTGCGCTTCTATGTGCCGAGACTTGGAGCTGGCCAGCGCGCACCTTCCCGCTGTGTGTGCTGCTGTCCGCAAACAGCCTCCAAACAAAGCAGGGCGCTAAGGCATGAGAAGTAAGCGCCACAGGAGGGAATCTGCCTGCGAGGGAAGCTGTGCAGCACATCCCTTGTTCCGCTCGCCACTTCCCTCACTCTTAGGCAAAGCCCATCTCAGCTGGCTTGTAGGCGTGCCTCCGTGCTCAGAAGCAGTCCCGTGGCAGGCAGGATACAGGGGGATGTGTTCTGGGCATGCAGCATGCTGCTTCCCATGCCCGGGACAAACCGCGAGCAGGTGCCTCGCTTATGCTTCTATGTGCCGAGACTTGGAGCTGGCCAGCGCGCACCTTCCCGCTGTGTGTGCTGCTGTCCGCAAACAGCCTCCAAACAAAGCAGGGCGCTAAGGCATGAGAAGTTAGCGTCCCAGGAGGGAATGTGCCTGCGAGGGAAGCTGTGCAGCACATCCCTTGTTCCACTCGACACTTCCCTGACTCTTAGGCAAAGCCCAGCTCAGCTGGCTTGTAGGCGTGCCTCCGTGCTCAGAAGCAGTCCCGTGGCAGGCAGGACAGAGCGGGATGTCTTCTGGGCACGCAGCATGCTGCTTCCCATGCCCGGGACAAACCGCGAGCAGGTGCCTGGCTTGCGCTTCTATCTGCCGAGACTTGGAGCTGGCCAGCGCGCACCTTCCCGCTGTGTGTGCTGCTGTCCGCAAACAGCCTCCAAACAAAGCAGGGCGCTAAGGCAGGAGAAGTTAGCGTCCCAGGAGGGAATCTGCCTGCGAGGGAAGCTGTGCAGCACATCCCTTGTTCCGCTCGACACATCCCTCACTCGTAGGCAAAGCCCAGCTCAGCTTGCTTGTAGGCGTGCCTCTGTGCTCAGAAGCAGCCCCGTGGCAGGCAGGATACAGCGGGATGTCTTCTGGGCACGGAGCATGCTGCTTCCCATGCCCGGGACAAACCGCGAGCAGGTGCCTGGCTTGCGCTTCTATGTGCTGAGACTTGGAGCTGGCCAGCGCGCACCTTCCCGCTGTGTGTGCTGCTGTCCGCAAACAGCCTCCAAACAAAGCAGCGCACTAAGGCAAGAGAAGTAAGTGCCCCAGGAGGGAATCTGCCTGCGAGGGAAGCTGTGCAGCACATCCCTTGTTCCGCTCGCCACTTCCCTCACTCTTAGGCAAAGCCCAGCTCAGCTGGCTTGTAGGCGTGCCTCTGTGCTCAGAAGCAGCCCCGTGGCAGGCAGGATACAGCGGGATGTCTTCTGGGCACGCAGCATGCTGCTTCCCATGCCCGGGACAAACCGCGAGCAGGTGCCTCGCTTGCGCTTCTATCTGCCGAGACTTGGAGCTGGCTACCGCGCACCTTCCCGCTGTGTGTGCTGCTGTCCGCAAACAGCCTCCAAACAAAGCAGCGCACTAAGGCAGGAGAAATAAGCAACCAGGAGGGAATCTGCCTGCGAGGGAAGCTGTGCAGCACATCCCTTGTTCCGCTCGCCACTTCCCTCACTCGTAGGCAAAGCCCATCTCAGCTGGCTTGTAGGCGTGCCTCCGTGCTCAGAAGCAGCCCCGTGGCAGGCAGGATACAGCGGGATGTCTTCTGGGCACGCAGCATGCTGCTTCCCATGCCCGGGACAAACCGCGAGCAGGTGCCTGGCTTGCGCTTCTATGTGCTGAGACTTGGAGCTGGCCAGCGCGCACCTTCCCGCTGTGTGTGCTGCTGTCCGCAAACAGCCTCCAAACAAAGCAGGGCGCTAAGGCAGGAGAAATAAGCATCCCAGGAGGGAATCTGCCTGCGAGGGAAGCTGTGCAGCACATCCCTTGTTCCGGTCGCCACTTCCCTCACTCTTAGGCAAAGGCCATCTCAGCTGCCTTCTAGGCGTGCCTCCGTGCTCAGAAGCAGTCCCGTGGCAGGCAGGATACAGGGGGATGTATTCTGGGCACGCAGCATGCTGCTTCCCATGCCCGGGACAAACCGCGAGCAGGTGCCTCGCTTGCGCTTCTATGTGCCGAGACTTGGAGCTGGCCAGCGCGCACCTTCCCGCTGTGTGTGCTGCTGTCCGCAAACAGCCTCCAAACAAAGCAGGGCGCTAAGGCAGGAGAAGTTAGCGTCCCAGGAGGGAATCTGCCTGCGAGGGAAGCTGTGCAGCACATCCCTTGTTCCGCTCGACACATCCCTCACTCTTAGGCAAAGCCCATCTCAGCTGGCTTGTAGGCGTGCCTCTGTGCTCAGAAGCAGCCCCGTGGCAGGCAGGACAGAGCGGGATGTCTTCTGGGCACGCAGCATGCTGCTTCCCATGCCCGGGACAAACTGCGAGCAGGTGCCTGGCTTGCGCTTCTATCTGCCGAGACTTGCAGCTGGCCAGCGCGCACCTTCCCGCTGTGTGTGCTGCTGTCCGCAAACAGCCTCCAAACAAAGCAGCGCACTAAGGCAGGAGAAATAAGCACACCAGGAGGGAATCTGCCTGCGAGGGAAGCTGTGCAGCACATCCCTTGTTCCGCTCGCCACTTCCCTCACTCTTAGGCAAAGCCCAGCTCAGCTGGCTTGTAGGCGTGCCTCTGTGCTCAGAAGCAGCCCCGTGGCAGGCAGGATACAGCGGGATGTCTTCTGGGCACGCAGCATGCTGCTTCCCATGCCCGGGACAAACCGCGAGCAGGTGCCTCGCTTGCGCTTCTATCTGCCGAGACTTGGAGCTGGCTACCGCGCACCTTCCCGCTGTGTGTGCTGCTGTCCGCAAACAGCCTCCAAACAAAGCAGCGCACTAAGGCAGGAGAAATAAGCACACCAGGAGGGAATCTGCCTGCGAGGGAAGCTGTGCAGCACATGCCTTGTTCCGCTCGCCACTTCCCTGACTCTTAGGCAAAGCCCATCTCAGCTGGCTTGTAGGCGTGCCTCTGTGCTCAGAAGCAGCCCCGTGGCAGGCAGGATACAGCGGGATGTCTTCTGGGCACGCAGCATGCTGCTTCCCATGCCCGGGACAAACCGCGAGCAGGTGCCTCGCTTGCGCTTCTATGTGCCGAGACTTGGAGCTGGCCAGCGCGCACCTTCCCGCTGTGTGTGCTGCTGTCCGCAAACAGCCTCCAAACAAAGCAGGGCGCTAAGGCATGAGAAGTTAGCGTCCCAGGAGGGAATCTGCCTGCGAGGGAAGCTGTGCAGCACATCCCTTGTTCCGCTCGCCACTTCCCTCACTCTTAGGCAAAGCCCATCTCAGCTGGCTTGTAGGCGTGCCTCCGTGCTCAGAAGCAGTCCCGTGGCAGGCAGGACAGAGCGGGATGTCTTCTGGGCACGCAGCATGCAGCTTCCCATGCCCGGGACAAACCGCGAGCAGGTGCCTGGCTTGCGCTTCTATGTGCTGAGACTTGGAGCTGGCCAGCGCGCACCTTCCCGCTGTGTGTGCTGCTGTCCGCAAACAGCCTCCAAACAAAGCAGCGCACTAAGGCATGAGAAGTAAGTGCCCCAGGAGGGAATCTGCCTGCGAGGGAAGCTGTGCAGCACATCCCTTGTTCCGCTCGCCACTTCCCTCACTCTTAGGCAAAGCCCAGCTCAGCTGGCTTGTAGGCGTGCCTCCGTGCTCAGAAGCAGCCCCGTGGCAGGCAGGATACAGCGGGATGTCTTCTGGGCACGCAGCATGCTGCTTCCCATGCCCGGGACAAACCGCGAGCAGGTGCCTCGCTTGCGCTTCTATGTGCCGAGACTTGGAGCTGGCCAGCGCGCACCTTCCCGCTGTGTGTGCTGCTGTCCGCAAACAGCCTCCAAACAAAGCAGGGCGCTAAGGCATGAGAAGTTAGCGTCCCAGGAGGGAATCTGCCTGCGAGGGAAGCTGTGCAGCACATCCCTTGTTCCGCTCGCCACTTCCCTCACTCTTAGGCAAAGCCCAGCTCAGCTGGCTTGTAGGCGTGCCTCCGTGCTCAGAAGCAGCCCCGTGGCAGGCAGGATACAGCGGGATGTGTTCTGGGCACGCAGCATGCTGCTTCCCATGCCCGGGACAAACCGCGAGCAGGTGCCTCGCTTGCGCTTCTATCTGCCGAGACTTGGAGCTGGCTACCGCGCACCTTCCCGCTGTGTGTGCTGCTGTCCGCAAACAGCCTCCAAACAAAGCAGCGCACTAAGGCAGGAGAAATAAGCAACCAGGAGGGAATCTGCCTGCGAGGGAAGCTGTGCAGCACATCCCTTGTTCCGCTCGCCACTTCCCTCACTCTTAGGCAAAGCCCATCTCAGCTGGCTTGTAGGCGTGCCTCTGTGCTCAGAAGCAGCCCCGTGGCAGGCAGGACAGAGCGGGATGTCTTCTGGGCACGCAGCATGCTGCTTCCCATGCCCGGGACAAACTGCGAGCAGGTGCCTCGCTTGCGCTTCTATGTGCCGAGACTTGGAGCTGGCCAGCGCGCACCTTCCCGCTGTGTGTGCTGCTGTCCGCAAACAGCCTCCAAACAAAGCAGGGCGCTAAGGCATGAGAAGTAAGCGCCACAGGAGGGAATCTGCCTGCGAGGGAAGCTGTGCAGCACATCCCTTGTTCCGCTCGCCACTTCCCTCACTCTTAGGCAAAGCCCATCTCAGCTGGCTTGTAGGCGTGCCTCCGTGCTCAGAAGCAGTCCCGTGGCAGGCAGGATACAGGGGGATGTGTTCTGGGCACGCAGCATGCTGCTTCCCATGCCCGGGACAAACTGCGAGCAGGTGCCTGGCTTGCGCTTCTATCTGCCGAGACTTGCAGCTGGCCAGCGCGCACCTTGCCGCTGTGTGTGCTGCTGTCCGCAAACAGCCTCCAAACAAAGCAGGGCGCTAAGGCATGAGAAGTAAGCGCCACAGGAGGGAATCTGCCTGCGAGGGAAGCTGTGCAGCACATCCCTTGTTCCGCTCGCCACTTCCCTCACTCTTAGGCAAAGCCCAGCTCAGCTGGCTTGTAGGCGTGCATCCGTGCTCAGAAGCAGCCCCGTGGCAGGCAGGATACAGCGGGATGTCTTCTGGGCACGCAGCATGCTGCTTCCCATGCCCGGGACAAACCGCGAGCAGGTGCCTGGCTTGCGCTTCTATGTGCCGAGACTTGGAGCTGGCCAGCGCGCACCTTCCCGCTGTGTGTGCTGCTGTCCGCAAACAGCCTCCAAACAAAGCAGGGCGCTAAGGCAGGAGAAATAAGCATCCCAGGAGGGAATCTGCCTGCGAGGGAAGCTGTGCAGCACATCCCTTGTTCCGGTCGCCACTTCCCTCACTCTTAGGCAAAGGCCATCTCAGCTGCCTTCTAGGCGTGCCTCCGTGCTCAGAAGCAGTCCCGTGGCAGGCAGGATACAGGGGGATGTATTCTGGGCACGCAGCATGCTGCTTCCCATGCCCGGGACAAACTGCGAGCAGGTGCCTCGCTTGCGCTTCTATGTGCCGAGACTTGGAGCTGGCCAGCGCGCACCTTCCCGCTGTGTGTGCTGCTGTCCGCAAACAGCCTCCAAACAAAGCAGGGCGCTAAGGCAGGAGAAGTTAGCGTCCCAGGAGGGAATCTGCCTGCGAGGGAAGCTGTGCAGCACATCCCTTGTTCCGCTCGACACATCCCTCACTCTTAGGCAAAGCCCATCTCAGCTGGCTTGTAGGCGTGCCTCTGTGCTCAGAAGCAGCCCCGTGGCAGGCAGGACAGAGCGGGATGTCTTCTGGGCACGCAGCATGCTGCTTCCCATGCCCGGGACAAACTGCGAGCAGGTGCCTGGCTTGCGCTTCTATCTGCCGAGACTTGCAGCTGGCCAGCGCGCACCTTCCCGCTGTGTGTGCTGCTGTCCGCAAACAGCCTCCAAACAAAGCAGCGCACTAAGGCAGGAGAAATAAGCACACCAGGAGGGAATCTGCCTGCGAGGGAAGCTGTGCAGCACATCCCTTGTTCCGCTCGCCACTTCCCTCACTCTTAGGCAAAGCCCATCTCAGCTGGCTTGTAGGCGTGCCTCTGTGCTCAGAAGCAGCCCCGTGGCAGGCAGGATACAGCGGGATGTCTTCTGGGCACGCAGCATGCTGCTTCCCATGCCCGGGACAAACCGCGAGCAGGTGCCTCGCTTGCGCTTCTATCTGCCGAGACTTGGAGCTGGCTACCGCGCACCTTCCCGCTGTGTGTGCTGCTGTCCGCAAACAGCCTCCAAACAAAGCAGCGCACTAAGGCAGGAGAAATAAGCACACCAGGAGGGAATCTGCCTGCGAGGGAAGCTGTGCAGCACATGCCTTGTTCCGCTCGCCACTTCCCTGACTCTTAGGCAAAGCCCATCTCAGCTGGCTTGTAGGCGTGCCTCTGTGCTCAGAAGCAGCCCCGTGGCAGGCAGGATACAGCGGGATGTCTTCTGGGCACGCAGCATGCTGCTTCCCATGCCCGGGACAAACCGCGAGCAGGTGCCTCGCTTGCGCTTCTATGTGCCGAGACTTGGAGCTGGCCAGCGCGCACCTTCCCGCTGTGTGTGCTGCTGTCCGCAAACAGCCTCCAAACAAAGCAGGGCGCTAAGGCATGAGAAGTTAGCGTCCCAGGAGGGAATCTGCCTGCGAGGGAAGCTGTGCAGCACATCCCTTGTTCCGCTCGCCACTTCCCTCACTCTTAGGCAAAGCCCATCTCAGCTGGCTTGTAGGCGTGCCTCCGTGCTCAGAAGCAGTCCCGTGGCAGGCAGGATACAGCGGGATGTCTTCTGGGCACGCAGCATGCTGCTTCCCATGCCCGGGACAAACCGCGAGCAGGTGCCTGGCTTGCGCTTCTATGTGCTGAGACTTGGAGCTGGCCAGCGCGCACCTTCCCGCTGTGTGTGCTGCTGTCCGCAAACAGCCTCCAAACAAAGCAGCGCACTTAGGCAAGAGAAGTAAGTGCCCCAGGAGGGAATCTGCCTGCGAGGGAAGCTGTGCAGCACATCCCTTGTTCCGCTCGCCACTTCCCTCACTCTTAGGCAAAGCCCAGCTCAGCTGGCTTGTAGGCGTGCCTCTGTGCTCAGAAGCAGCCCCGTGGCAGGCAGGATACAGCGGGATGTCTTCTGGGCACGCAGCATGCTGCTTCCCATGCCCGGGACAAACCGCGAGCAGGTGCCTCGCTTGCGCTTCTATCTGCCGAGACTTGGAGCTGGCTACCGCGCACCTTCCCGCTGTGTGTGCTGCTGTCCGCAAACAGCCTCCAAACAAAGCAGCGCACTAAGGCAGGAGAAATAAGCAACCAGGAGGGAATCTGCCTGCGAGGGAAGCTGTGCAGCACATCCCTTGTTCCGCTCGCCACTTCCCTCACTCTTAGGCAAAGGCCATCTCAGCTGCCTTCTAGGCGTGCCTCTGTGCTTAGAAGCAGCCCTGTGGCAGGCAGGATACAGCGGGATGTCTTCTTGGCACGCAGCATGCTGCTTCCCATGCCCGGGACAAATTGCGAGCAGGTGCCTGGCTTGCGCTTCTATCTGCTGAGACTTGGAGCTGGCCAGCGCGCACCTTCCCGCTGTGTGTGCTGCTGTCCGCAAACAGCCTCCAAACAAAGCAGCGCACTAAGGCATGAGAAGTAAGTGCCCCAGGAGGGAATCTGCCTGCGAGGGAAGCTGTGCAGCACATCCCTTGTTCCGGTCGCCACTTCCCTCACTCTTAGGCAAAGCCCATCTCAGCTGGCTTGTAGGCGTGCCTCCGTGCTCAGAAGCAGTCCCGTGGCAGGCAGGATACAGGGGGATGTGTTCTGGGCACGCAGCATGCTGCTTCCCATGCCCGGGACAAACTGCGAGCAGGTGCCTGGCTTGCGCTTCTATCTGCCGAGACTTGCAGCTGGCCAGCGCGCACCTTGCCGCTGTGTGTGCTGCTGTCCGCAAACAGCCTCCAAACAAAGCAGGGCGCTAAGGCATGAGAAGTAAGCGCCACAGGAGGGAATCTGCCTGCGAGGGAAGCTGTGCAGCACATCCCTTGTTCCGCTCGCCACTTCCCTCACTCTTAGGCAAAGCCCAGCTCAGCTGGCTTGTAGGCGTGCCTCCGTGCTCAGAAGCAGCCCCGTGGCAGGCAGGATACAGCGGGATGTGTTCTGGGCACGCAGCATGCTGCTTCCCATGCCCGGGACAAACCGCGAGCAGGTGCCTCGCTTGCGCTTCTATCTGCCGAGACTTGGAGCTGGCTACCGCGCACCTTCCCGCTGTGTGTGCTGCTGTCCGCAAACAGCCTCCAAACAAAGCAGCGCACTAAGGCAGGAGAAATAAGCAACCAGGAGGGAATCTGCCTGCGAGGGAAGCTGTGCAGCACATCCCTTGTTCCGCTCGCCACTTCCCTCACTCTTAGGCAAAGCCCATCTCAGCTGGCTTGTAGGCGTGCCTCTGTGCTCAGAAGCAGCCCCGTGGCAGGCAGGACAGAGCGGGATGTCTTCTGGGCACGCAGCATGCTGCTTCCCATGCCCGGGACAAACTGCGAGCAGGTGCCTCGCTTGCGCTTCTATGTGCCGAGACTTGGAGCTGGCCAGCGCGCACCTTCCCGCTGTGTGTGCTGCTGTCCGCAAACAGCCTCCAAACAAAGCAGGGCGCTAAGGCATGAGAAGTAAGCGCCACAGGAGGGAATCTGCCTGCGAGGGAAGCTGTGCAGCACATCCCTTGTTCCGCTCGCCACTTCCCTCACTCTTAGGCAAAGCCCATCTCAGCTGGCTTGTAGGCGTGCCTCCGTGCTCAGAAGCAGTCCCGTGGCAGGCAGGATACAGGGGGATGTGTTCTGGGCACGCAGCATGCTGCTTCCCATGCCCGGGACAAACTGCGAGCAGGTGCCTGGCTTGCGCTTCTATCTGCCGAGACTTGCAGCTGGCCAGCGCGCACCTTGCCGCTGTGTGTGCTGCTGTCCGCAAACAGCCTCCAAACAAAGCAGGGCGCTAAGGCATGAGAAGTAAGCGCCACAGGAGGGAATCTGCCTGCGAGGGAAGCTGTGCAGCACATCCCTTGTTCCGCTCGCCACTTCCCTCACTCTTAGGCAAAGCCCAGCTCAGCTGGCTTGTAGGCGTGCCTCCGTGCTCAGAAGCAGCCCCGTGGCAGGCAGGATACAGCGGGATGTGTTCTGGGCACGCAGCATGCTGCTTCCCATGCCCGGGACAAACCGCGAGCAGGTGCCTCGCTTGCGCTTCTATCTGCCGAGACTTGGAGCTGGCTACCGCGCACCTTCCCGCTGTGTGTGCTGCTGTCCGCAAACAGCCTCCAAACAAAGCAGCGCACTAAGGCAGGAGAAATAAGCAACCAGGAGGGAATCTGCCTGCGAGGGAAGCTGTGCAGCACATCCCTTGTTCCGCTCGCCACTTCCCTCACTCTTAGGCAAAGCCCATCTCAGCTGGCTTGTAGGCGTGCCTCTGTGCTCAGAAGCAGCCCCGTGGCAGGCAGGACAGAGCGGGATGTCTTCTGGGCACGCAGCATGCTGCTTCCCATGCCCGGGACAAACTGCGAGCAGGTGCCTCGCTTGCGCTTCTATGTGCCGAGACTTGGAGCTGGCCAGCGCGCACCTTCCCGCTGTGTGTGCTGCTGTCCGCAAACAGCCTCCAAACAAAGCAGGGCGCTAAGGCATGAGAAGTAAGCGCCACAGGAGGGAATCTGCCTGCGAGGGAAGCTGTGCAGCACATCCCTTGTTCCGCTCGCCACTTCCCTCACTCTTAGGCAAAGCCCATCTCAGCTGGCTTGTAGGCGTGCCTCCGTGCTCAGAAGCAGTCCCGTGGCAGGCAGGATACAGGGGGATGTGTTCTGGGCATGCAGCATGCTGCTTCCCATGCCCGGGACAAACCGCGAGCAGGTGCCTCGCTTATGCTTCTATGTGCCGAGACTTGGAGCTGGCCAGCGCGCACCTTCCCGCTGTGTGTGCTGCTGTCCGCAAACAGCCTCCAAACAAAGCAGGGCGCTAAGGCATGAGAAGTTAGCGTCCCAGGAGGGAATGTGCCTGCGAGGGAAGCTGTGCAGCACATCCCTTGTTCCACTCGACACTTCCCTGACTCTTAGGCAAAGCCCAGCTCAGCTGGCTTGTAGGCGTGCCTCCGTGCTCAGAAGCAGTCCCGTGGCAGGCAGGACAGAGCGGGATGTCTTCTGGGCACGCAGCATGCTGCTTCCCATGCCCGGGACAAACCGCGAGCAGGTGCCTGGCTTGCGCTTCTATCTGCCGAGACTTGGAGCTGGCCAGCGCGCACCTTCCCGCTGTGTGTGCTGCTGTCCGCAAACAGCCTCCAAACAAAGCAGGGCGCTAAGGCAGGAGAAGTTAGCGTCCCAGGAGGGAATCTGCCTGCGAGGGAAGCTGTGCAGCACATCCCTTGTTCCGCTCGACACATCCCTCACTCGTAGGCAAAGCCCAGCTCAGCTTGCTTGTAGGCGTGCCTCTGTGCTCAGAAGCAGCCCCGTGGCAGGCAGGATACAGCGGGATGTCTTCTGGGCACGGAGCATGCTGCTTCCCATGCCCGGGACAAACCGCGAGCAGGTGCCTGGCTTGCGCTTCTATGTGCTGAGACTTGGAGCTGGCCAGCGCGCACCTTCCCGCTGTGTGTGCTGCTGTCCGCAAACAGCCTCCAAACAAAGCAGCGCACTAAGGCAAGAGAAGTAAGTGCCCCAGGAGGGAATCTGCCTGCGAGGGAAGCTGTGCAGCACATCCCTTGTTCCGCTCGCCACTTCCCTCACTCTTAGGCAAAGCCCAGCTCAGCTGGCTTGTAGGCGTGCCTCTGTGCTCAGAAGCAGCCCCGTGGCAGGCAGGATACAGCGGGATGTCTTCTGGGCACGCAGCATGCTGCTTCCCATGCCCGGGACAAACCGCGAGCAGGTGCCTCGCTTGCGCTTCTATCTGCCGAGACTTGGAGCTGGCTACCGCGCACCTTCCCGCTGTGTGTGCTGCTGTCCGCAAACAGCCTCCAAACAAAGCAGCGCACTAAGGCAGGAGAAATAAGCAACCAGGAGGGAATCTGCCTGCGAGGGAAGCTGTGCAGCACATCCCTTGTTCCGCTCGCCACTTCCCTCACTCGTAGGCAAAGCCCATCTCAGCTGGCTTGTAGGCGTGCCTCCGTGCTCAGAAGCAGCCCCGTGGCAGGCAGGATACAGCGGGATGTCTTCTGGGCACGCAGCATGCTGCTTCCCATGCCCGGGACAAACCGCGAGCAGGTGCCTGGCTTGCGCTTCTATGTGCTGAGACTTGGAGCTGGCCAGCGCGCACCTTCCCGCTGTGTGTGCTGCTGTCCGCAAACAGCCTCCAAACAAAGCAGGGCGCTAAGGCAGGAGAAATAAGCATCCCAGGAGGGAATCTGCCTGCGAGGGAAGCTGTGCAGCACATCCCTTGTTCCGGTCGCCACTTCCCTCACTCTTAGGCAAAGGCCATCTCAGCTGCCTTCTAGGCGTGCCTCCGTGCTCAGAAGCAGTCCCGTGGCAGGCAGGATACAGGGGGATGTATTCTGGGCACGCAGCATGCTGCTTCCCATGCCCGGGACAAACCGCGAGCAGGTGCCTCGCTTGCGCTTCTATGTGCCGAGACTTGGAGCTGGCCAGCGCGCACCTTCCCGCTGTGTGTGCTGCTGTCCGCAAACAGCCTCCAAACAAAGCAGGGCGCTAAGGCAGGAGAAGTTAGCGTCCCAGGAGGGAATCTGCCTGCGAGGGAAGCTGTGCAGCACATCCCTTGTTCCGCTCGACACATCCCTCACTCTTAGGCAAAGCCCATCTCAGCTGGCTTGTAGGCGTGCCTCTGTGCTCAGAAGCAGCCCCGTGGCAGGCAGGACAGAGCGGGATGTCTTCTGGGCACGCAGCATGCTGCTTCCCATGCCCGGGACAAACTGCGAGCAGGTGCCTGGCTTGCGCTTCTATCTGCCGAGACTTGCAGCTGGCCAGCGCGCACCTTCCCGCTGTGTGTGCTGCTGTCCGCAAACAGCCTCCAAACAAAGCAGCGCACTAAGGCAGGAGAAATAAGCACACCAGGAGGGAATCTGCCTGCGAGGGAAGCTGTGCAGCACATCCCTTGTTCCGCTCGCCACTTCCCTCACTCTTAGGCAAAGCCCAGCTCAGCTGGCTTGTAGGCGTGCCTCTGTGCTCAGAAGCAGCCCCGTGGCAGGCAGGATACAGCGGGATGTCTTCTGGGCACGCAGCATGCTGCTTCCCATGCCCGGGACAAACCGCGAGCAGGTGCCTCGCTTGCGCTTCTATCTGCCGAGACTTGGAGCTGGCTACCGCGCACCTTCCCGCTGTGTGTGCTGCTGTCCGCAAACAGCCTCCAAACAAAGCAGCGCACTAAGGCAGGAGAAATAAGCACACCAGGAGGGAATCTGCCTGCGAGGGAAGCTGTGCAGCACATGCCTTGTTCCGCTCGCCACTTCCCTGACTCTTAGGCAAAGCCCATCTCAGCTGGCTTGTAGGCGTGCCTCTGTGCTCAGAAGCAGCCCCGTGGCAGGCAGGATACAGCGGGATGTCTTCTGGGCACGCAGCATGCTGCTTCCCATGCCCGGGACAAACCGCGAGCAGGTGCCTCGCTTGCGCTTCTATGTGCCGAGACTTGGAGCTGGCCAGCGCGCACCTTCCCGCTGTGTGTGCTGCTGTCCGCAAACAGCCTCCAAACAAAGCAGGGCGCTAAGGCATGAGAAGTTAGCGTCCCAGGAGGGAATCTGCCTGCGAGGGAAGCTGTGCAGCACATCCCTTGTTCCGCTCGCCACTTCCCTCACTCTTAGGCAAAGCCCATCTCAGCTGGCTTGTAGGCGTGCCTCCGTGCTCAGAAGCAGTCCCGTGGCAGGCAGGACAGAGCGGGATGTCTTCTGGGCACGCAGCATGCAGCTTCCCATGCCCGGGACAAACCGCGAGCAGGTGCCTGGCTTGCGCTTCTATGTGCTGAGACTTGGAGCTGGCCAGCGCGCACCTTCCCGCTGTGTGTGCTGCTGTCCGCAAACAGCCTCCAAACAAAGCAGCGCACTAAGGCATGAGAAGTAAGTGCCCCAGGAGGGAATCTGCCTGCGAGGGAAGCTGTGCAGCACATCCCTTGTTCCGCTCGCCACTTCCCTCACTCTTAGGCAAAGCCCAGCTCAGCTGGCTTGTAGGCGTGCCTCCGTGCTCAGAAGCAGCCCCGTGGCAGGCAGGATACAGCGGGATGTCTTCTGGGCACGCAGCATGCTGCTTCCCATGCCCGGGACAAACCGCGAGCAGGTGCCTCGCTTGCGCTTCTATGTGCCGAGACTTGGAGCTGGCCAGCGCGCACCTTCCCGCTGTGTGTGCTGCTGTCCGCAAACAGCCTCCAAACAAAGCAGGGCGCTAAGGCATGAGAAGTTAGCGTCCCAGGAGGGAATCTGCCTGCGAGGGAAGCTGTGCAGCACATCCCTTGTTCCGCTCGCCACTTCCCTCACTCTTAGGCAAAGCCCAGCTCAGCTGGCTTGTAGGCGTGCCTCCGTGCTCAGAAGCAGCCCCGTGGCAGGCAGGATACAGCGGGATGTCTTCTGGGCACGCAGCATGCTGCTTCCCATGCCCGGGACAAACCGCGAGCAGGTGCCTCGCTTGCGCTTCTATCTGCCGAGACTTGGAGCTGGCTACCGCGCACCTTCCCGCTGTGTGTGCTGCTGTCCGCAAACAGCCTCCAAACAAAGCAGCGCACTAAGGCAGGAGAAATAAGCAACCAGGAGGGAATCTGCCTGCGAGGGAAGCTGTGCAGCACATCCCTTGTTCCGCTCGCCACTTCCCTCACTCTTAGGCAAAGCCCATCTCAGCTGGCTTGTAGGCGTGCCTCTGTGCTCAGAAGCAGCCCCGTGGCAGGCAGGACAGAGCGGGATGTCTTCTGGGCACGCAGCATGCTGCTTCCCATGCCCGGGACAAACTGCGAGCAGGTGCCTCGCTTGCGCTTCTATGTGCCGAGACTTGGAGCTGGCCAGCGCGCACCTTCCCGCTGTGTGTGCTGCTGTCCGCAAACAGCCTCCAAACAAAGCAGGGCGCTAAGGCATGAGAAGTAAGCGCCACAGGAGGGAATCTGCCTGCGAGGGAAGCTGTGCAGCACATCCCTTGTTCCGCTCGCCACTTCCCTCACTCTTAGGCAAAGCCCATCTCAGCTGGCTTGTAGGCGTGCCTCCGTGCTCAGAAGCAGTCCCGTGGCAGGCAGGATACAGGGGGATGTGTTCTGGGCACGCAGCATGCTGCTTCCCATGCCCGGGACAAACTGCGAGCAGGTGCCTGGCTTGCGCTTCTATCTGCCGAGACTTGCAGCTGGCCAGCGCGCACCTTGCCGCTGTGTGTGCTGCTGTCCGCAAACAGCCTCCAAACAAAGCAGGGCGCTAAGGCATGAGAAGTAAGCGCCACAGGAGGGAATCTGCCTGCGAGGGAAGCTGTGCAGCACATCCCTTGTTCCGCTCGCCACTTCCCTCACTCTTAGGCAAAGCCCAGCTCAGCTGGCTTGTAGGCGTGCCTCCGTGCTCAGAAGCAGCCCCGTGGCAGGCAGGATACAGCGGGATGTGTTCTGGGCACGCAGCATGCTGCTTCCCATGCCCGGGACAAACCGCGAGCAGGTGCCTCGCTTGCGCTTCTATCTGCCGAGACTTGGAGCTGGCTACCGCGCACCTTCCCGCTGTGTGTGCTGCTGTCCGCAAACAGCCTCCAAACAAAGCAGCGCACTAAGGCAGGAGAAATAAGCAACCAGGAGGGAATCTGCCTGCGAGGGAAGCTGTGCAGCACATCCCTTGTTCCGCTCGCCACTTCCCTCACTCTTAGGCAAAGCCCATCTCAGCTGGCTTGTAGGCGTGCCTCTGTGCTCAGAAGCAGCCCCGTGGCAGGCAGGACAGAGCGGGATGTCTTCTGGGCACGCAGCATGCTGCTTCCCATGCCCGGGACAAACTGCGAGCAGGTGCCTCGCTTGCGCTTCTATGTGCCGAGACTTGGAGCTGGCCAGCGCGCACCTTCCCGCTGTGTGTGCTGCTGTCCGCAAACAGCCTCCAAACAAAGCAGGGCGCTAAGGCATGAGAAGTAAGCGCCACAGGAGGGAATCTGCCTGCGAGGGAAGCTGTGCAGCACATCCCTTGTTCCGCTCGCCACTTCCCTCACTCTTAGGCAAAGCCCATCTCAGCTGGCTTGTAGGCGTGCCTCCGTGCTCAGAAGCAGTCCCGTGGCAGGCAGGATACAGGGGGATGTGTTCTGGGCATGCAGCATGCTGCTTCCCATGCCCGGGACAAACCGCGAGCAGGTGCCTCGCTTATGCTTCTATGTGCCGAGACTTGGAGCTGGCCAGCGCGCACCTTCCCGCTGTGTGTGCTGCTGTCCGCAAACAGCCTCCAAACAAAGCAGGGCGCTAAGGCATGAGAAGTTAGCGTCCCAGGAGGGAATGTGCCTGCGAGGGAAGCTGTGCAGCACATCCCTTGTTCCACTCGACACTTCCCTGACTCTTAGGCAAAGCCCAGCTCAGCTGGCTTGTAGGCGTGCCTCCGTGCTCAGAAGCAGTCCCGTGGCAGGCAGGACAGAGCGGGATGTCTTCTGGGCACGCAGCATGCTGCTTCCCATGCCCGGGACAAACCGCGAGCAGGTGCCTGGCTTGCGCTTCTATCTGCCGAGACTTGGAGCTGGCCAGCGCGCACCTTCCCGCTGTGTGTGCTGCTGTCCGCAAACAGCCTCCAAACAAAGCAGGGCGCTAAGGCAGGAGAAGTTAGCGTCCCAGGAGGGAATCTGCCTGCGAGGGAAGCTGTGCAGCACATCCCTTGTTCCGCTCGACACATCCCTCACTCGTAGGCAAAGCCCAGCTCAGCTTGCTTGTAGGCGTGCCTCTGTGCTCAGAAGCAGCCCCGTGGCAGGCAGGATACAGCGGGATGTCTTCTGGGCACGGAGCATGCTGCTTCCCATGCCCGGGACAAACCGCGAGCAGGTGCCTGGCTTGCGCTTCTATGTGCTGAGACTTGGAGCTGGCCAGCGCGCACCTTCCCGCTGTGTGTGCTGCTGTCCGCAAACAGCCTCCAAACAAAGCAGCGCACTAAGGCAAGAGAAGTAAGTGCCCCAGGAGGGAATCTGCCTGCGAGGGAAGCTGTGCAGCACATCCCTTGTTCCGCTCGCCACTTCCCTCACTCTTAGGCAAAGCCCAGCTCAGCTGGCTTGTAGGCGTGCCTCTGTGCTCAGAAGCAGCCCCGTGGCAGGCAGGATACAGCGGGATGTCTTCTGGGCACGCAGCATGCTGCTTCCCATGCCCGGGACAAACCGCGAGCAGGTGCCTCGCTTGCGCTTCTATCTGCCGAGACTTGGAGCTGGCTACCGCGCACCTTCCCGCTGTGTGTGCTGCTGTCCGCAAACAGCCTCCAAACAAAGCAGCGCACTAAGGCAGGAGAAATAAGCAACCAGGAGGGAATCTGCCTGCGAGGGAAGCTGTGCAGCACATCCCTTGTTCCGCTCGCCACTTCCCTCACTCGTAGGCAAAGCCCATCTCAGCTGGCTTGTAGGCGTGCCTCCGTGCTCAGAAGCAGCCCCGTGGCAGGCAGGATACAGCGGGATGTCTTCTGGGCACGCAGCATGCTGCTTCCCATGCCCGGGACAAACCGCGAGCAGGTGCCTGGCTTGCGCTTCTATGTGCTGAGACTTGGAGCTGGCCAGCGCGCACCTTCCCGCTGTGTGTGCTGCTGTCCGCAAACAGCCTCCAAACAAAGCAGGGCGCTAAGGCAGGAGAAATAAGCATCCCAGGAGGGAATCTGCCTGCGAGGGAAGCTGTGCAGCACATCCCTTGTTCCGCTCGCCACTTCCCTCACTCTTAGGCAAAGGCCATCTCAGCTGCCTTCTAGGCGTGCCTCCGTGCTCAGAAGCAGTCCCGTGGCAGGCAGGATACAGGGGGATGTATTCTGGGCACGCAGCATGCTGCTTCCCATGCCCGGGACAAACTGCGAGCAGGTGCCTCGCTTGCGCTTCTATGTGCCGAGACTTGGAGCTGGCCAGCGCGCACCTTCCCGCTGTGTGTGCTGCTGTCCGCAAACAGCCTCCAAACAAAGCAGGGCGCTAAGGCAGGAGAAGTTAGCGTCCCAGGAGGGAATCTGCCTGCGAGGGAAGCTGTGCAGCACATCCCTTGTTCCGCTCGACACATCCCTCACTCTTAGGCAAAGCCCATCTCAGCTGGCTTGTAGGCGTGCCTCTGTGCTCAGAAGCAGCCCCGTGGCAGGCAGGACAGAGCGGGATGTCTTCTGGGCACGCAGCATGCTGCTTCCCATGCCCGGGACAAACTGCGAGCAGGTGCCTGGCTTGCGCTTCTATCTGCCGAGACTTGCAGCTGGCCAGCGCGCACCTTCCCGCTGTGTGTGCTGCTGTCCGCAAACAGCCTCCAAACAAAGCAGCGCACTAAGGCAGGAGAAATAAGCACACCAGGAGGGAATCTGCCTGCGAGGGAAGCTGTGCAGCACATCCCTTGTTCCGCTCGCCACTTCCCTCACTCTTAGGCAAAGCCCAGCTCAGCTGGCTTGTAGGCGTGCCTCTGTGCTCAGAAGCAGCCCCGTGGCAGGCAGGATACAGCGGGATGTCTTCTGGGCACGCAGCATGCTGCTTCCCATGCCCGGGACAAACCGCGAGCAGGTGCCTCGCTTGCGCTTCTATCTGCCGAGACTTGGAGCTGGCTACCGCGCACCTTCCCGCTGTGTGTGCTGCTGTCCGCAAACAGCCTCCAAACAAAGCAGCGCACTAAGGCAGGAGAAATAAGCACACCAGGAGGGAATCTGCCTGCGAGGGAAGCTGTGCAGCACATGCCTTGTTCCGCTCGCCACTTCCCTGACTCTTAGGCAAAGCCCATCTCAGCTGGCTTGTAGGCGTGCCTCTGTGCTCAGAAGCAGCCCCGTGGCAGGCAGGATACAGCGGGATGTCTTCTGGGCACGCAGCATGCTGCTTCCCATGCCCGGGACAAACCGCGAGCAGGTGCCTCGCTTGCGCTTCTATGTGCCGAGACTTGGAGCTGGCCAGCGCGCACCTTCCCGCTGTGTGTGCTGCTGTCCGCAAACAGCCTCCAAACAAAGCAGGGCGCTAAGGCATGAGAAGTTAGCGTCCCAGGAGGGAATCTGCCTGCGAGGGAAGCTGTGCAGCACATCCCTTGTTCCGCTCGCCACTTCCCTCACTCTTAGGCAAAGCCCATCTCAGCTGGCTTGTAGGCGTGCCTCCGTGCTCAGAAGCAGTCCCGTGGCAGGCAGGACAGAGCGGGATGTCTTCTGGGCACGCAGCATGCAGCTTCCCATGCCCGGGACAAACCGCGAGCAGGTGCCTGGCTTGCGCTTCTATGTGCTGAGACTTGGAGCTGGCCAGCGCGCACCTTCCCGCTGTGTGTGCTGCTGTCCGCAAACAGCCTCCAAACAAAGCAGCGCACTAAGGCATGAGAAGTAAGTGCCCCAGGAGGGAATCTGCCTGCGAGGGAAGCTGTGCAGCACATCCCTTGTTCCGCTCGCCACTTCCCTCACTCTTAGGCAAAGCCCAGCTCAGCTGGCTTGTAGGCGTGCCTCCGTGCTCAGAAGCAGCCCCGTGGCAGGCAGGATACAGCGGGATGTCTTCTGGGCACGCAGCATGCTGCTTCCCATGCCCGGGACAAACCGCGAGCAGGTGCCTCGCTTGCGCTTCTATGTGCCGAGACTTGGAGCTGGCCAGCGCGCACCTTCCCGCTGTGTGTGCTGCTGTCCGCAAACAGCCTCCAAACAAAGCAGGGCGCTAAGGCATGAGAAGTTAGCGTCCCAGGAGGGAATCTGCCTGCGAGGGAAGCTGTGCAGCACATCCCTTGTTCCGCTCGCCACTTCCCTCACTCTTAGGCAAAGCCCAGCTCAGCTGGCTTGTAGGCGTGCCTCTGTGCTCAGAAGCAGCCCCGTGGCAGGCAGGATACAGCGGGATGTCTTCTGGGCACGCAGCATGCTGCTTCCCATGCCCGGGACAAACCGCGAGCAGGTGCCTCGCTTGCGCTTCTATGTGCCGAGACTTGGAGCTGGCCAGCGCGCACCTTCCCGCTGTGTGTGCTGCTGTCCGCAAACAGCCTCCAAACAAAGCAGGGCGCTAAGGCATGAGAAGTTAGCGTCCCAGGAGGGAATCTGCCTGCGAGGGAAGCTGTGCAGCACATCCCTTGTTCCGCTCGCCACTTCCCTCACTCTTAGGCCAAGCCCATCTCAGCTGGCTTGTAGGCGTGCCTCCGTGCTCAGAAGCAGTCCCGTGGCAGGCAGGACAGAGCGGGATGTCTTCTGGGCACGCAGCATGCAGCTTCCCATGCCCGGGACAAACCGCGAGCAGGTGCCTGGCTTGCGCTTCTATGTGCTGAGACTTGGAGCTGGCCAGCGCGCACCTTCCCGTTGTGTGTGCTGCTGTCCGCAAACAGCCTCCAAACAAAGCAGCGCACTAAGGCATGAGAAGTAAGTGCCCCAGGAGGGAATCTGCCTGCGAGGGAAGCTGTGCAGCACATCCCTTGTTCCGCTCGCCACTTCCCTCACTCGTAGGCAAAGCCCAGCTCAGCTTGCTTGTAGGCGTGCCTCTGTGCTCAGAAGCAGCCCCGTGGCAGGCAGGATACAGGGGGATGTGTTCTGGGCACGCAGCATGCTGCTTCCCATGCCCGGGACAAACCGCGAGCAGGTGCCTCGCTTATGCTTCTATGTGCCGAGACTTGGAGCTGGCCAGCGCGCACCTTCCCGCTGTGTGTGCTGCTGTCCGCAAACAGCCTCCAAACAAAGCAGGGCGCTAAGGCATGAGAAGTTAGCGTCCCAGGAGGGAATGTGCCTGCGAGGGAAGCTGTGCAGCACATCCCTTGTTCCACTCGACACTTCCCTGACTCTTAGGCAAAGCCCAGCTCAGCTGGCTTGTAGGCGTGCCTCCGTGCTCAGAAGCAGTCCCGTGGCAGGCAGGACAGAGCGGGATGTCTTCTGGGCACGCAGCATGCTGCTTCCCATGCCCGGGACAAACCGCGAGCAGGTGCCTGGCTTGCGCTTCTATCTGCCGAGACTTGGAGCTGGCCAGCGCGCACCTTCCCGCTGTGTGTGCTGCTGTCCGCAAACAGCCTCCAAACAAAGCAGGGCGCTAAGGCATGAGAAGTTAGCGTCCCAGGAGGGAATCTGCCTGCGAGGGAAGCTGTGCAGCACATCCCTTGTTCCGCTCGCCAATTCCCTGACTCTTAGGCAAAGCCCAGCTCAGCTGGCTTGTAGGCGTGCCTCCGTGCTCAGAAGCAGTCCCGTGGCAGGCAGGACAGAGCGGGATGTCTTCTGGGCACGCAGCATGCTGCTTCCCATGCCCGGGACAAACCGCGAGCAGGTGCCTGGCTTGCGCTTCTATCTGCCGAGACTTGGAGCTGGCCAGCGCGCACCTTCCCGCTGTGTGTGCTGCTGTCCGCAAACAGCCTCCAAACAAAGCAGGGCGCTAAGGCAGGAGAAGTTAGCGTCCCAGGAGGGAATCTGCCTGCGAGGGAAGCTGTGCAGCACATCCCTTGTTCCGCTCGACACATCCCTCACTCTTAGGCAAAGCCCATCTCAGCTGGCTTGTAGGCGTGCCTCTGTGCTCAGAAGCAGCCCCGTGGCAGGCAGGACAGAGCGGGATGTCTTCTGGGCACGCAGCATGCTGCTTCCCATGCCCGGGACAAACTGCGAGCAGGTGCCTGGCTTGCGCTTCTATCTGCCGAGACTTGCAGCTGGCCAGCGCGCACCTTCCCGCTGTGTGTGCTGCTGTCCGCAAACAGCCTCCAAACAAAGCAGCGCACTAAGGCAGGAGAAATAAGCACACCAGGAGGGAATCTGCCTGCCAGGGAAGCTGTGCAGCACATCCCTTGTTCCGCTCGCCACTTCCCTCACTCTTAGGCAAAGCCCAGCTCAGCTGGCTTGTAGGCGTGCCTCTGTGCTCAGAAGCAGCCCCGTGGCAGGCAGGATACAGCGGGATGTCTTCTGGGCACGCAGCATGCTGCTTCCCATGCCCGGGACAAACCGCGAGCAGGTGCCTCGCTTGCGCTTCTATCTGCCGAGACTTGGAGCTGGCTACCGCGCACCTTCCCGCTGTGTGTGCTGCTGTCCGCAAACAGCCTCCAAACAAAGCAGCGCACTAAGGCAGGAGAAATAAGCACACCAGGAGGGAATCTGCCTGCGAGGGAAGCTGTGCAGCACATCCCTTGTTCCGCTCGCCACTTCCCTGACTCTTAGGCAAAGCCCATCTCAGCTGGCTTGTAGGCGTGCCTCTGTGCTCAGAAGCAGCCCCGTGGCAGGCAGGACAGAGCGGGATGTCTTCTGGGCACGCAGCATGCTGCTTCCCATGCCCGGGACAAACCGCGAGCAGGTGCCTCGCTTGCGCTTCTATGTGCCGAGACTTGGAGCTGGCCAGCGCGCACCTTCCCGCTGTGTGTGCTGCTGTCCGCAAACAGCCTCCAAACAAAGCAGGGCGCTAAGGCATGAGAAGTTAGCGTCCCAGGAGGGAATCTGCCTGCGAGGGAAGCTGTGCAGCACATCCCTTGTTCCGCTCGCCACTTCCCTCACTCTTAGGCAAAGCCCATCTCAGCTGGCTTGTAGGCGTGCCTCCGTGCTCAGAAGCAGTCCCGTGGCAGGCAGGACAGAGCGGGATGTCTTCTGGGCACGCAGCATGCAGCTTCCCATGCCCGGGACAAACCGCGAGCAGGTGCCTGGCTTGCGCTTCTATGTGCTGAGACTTGGAGCTGGCCAGCGCGCACCTTCCCGCTGTGTGTGCTGCTGTCCGCAAACAGCCTCCAAACAAAGCAGCGCACTAAGGCATGAGAAGTAAGTGCCCCAGGAGGGAATCTGCCTGCGAGGGAAGCTGTGCAGCACATCCCTTGTTCCGCTCGCCACTTCCCTCACTCTTAGGCAAAGCCCAGCTCAGCTGGCTTGTAGGCGTGCCTCCGTGCTCAGAAGCAGCCCCGTGGCAGGCAGGATACAGCGGGATGTCTTCTGGGCACGCAGCATGCTGCTTCCCATGCCCGGGACAAACCGCGAGCAGGTGCCTCGCTTGCGCTTCTATGTGCCGAGACTTGGAGCTGGCCAGCGCGCACCTTCCCGCTGTGTGTGCTGCTGTCCGCAAACAGCCTCCAAACAAAGCAGGGCGCTAAGGCATGAGAAGTTAGCGTCCCAGGAGGGAATCTGCCTGCGAGGGAAGCTGTGCAGCACATCCCTTGTTCCGCTCGCCACTTCCCTCACTCTTAGGCAAAGCCCAGCTCAGCTGGCTTGTAGGCGTGCCTCTGTGCTCAGAAGCAGCCCCGTGGCAGGCAGGATACAGCGGGATGTCTTCTGGGCACGCAGCATGCTGCTTCCCATGCCCGGGACAAACCGCGAGCAGGTGCCTCGCTTGCGCTTCTATGTGCCGAGACTTGGAGCTGGCCAGCGCGCACCTTCCCGCTGTGTGTGCTGCTGTCCGCAAACAGCCTCCAAACAAAGCAGGGCGCTAAGGCATGAGAAGTTAGCGTCCCAGGAGGGAATCTGCCTGCGAGGGAAGCTGTGCAGCACATCCCTTGTTCCGCTCGCCACTTCCCTCACTCTTAGGCCAAGCCCATCTCAGCTGGCTTGTAGGCGTGCCTCCGTGCTCAGAAGCAGTCCCGTGGCAGGCAGGACAGAGCGGGATGTCTTCTGGGCACGCAGCATGCAGCTTCCCATGCCCGGGACAAACCGCGAGCAGGTGCCTGGCTTGCGCTTCTATGTGCTGAGACTTGGAGCTGGCCAGCGCGCACCTTCCCGTTGTGTGTGCTGCTGTCCGCAAACAGCCTCCAAACAAAGCAGCGCACTAAGGCATGAGAAGTAAGTGCCCCAGGAGGGAATCTGCCTGCGAGGGAAGCTGTGCAGCACATCCCTTGTTCCGCTCGCCACTTCCCTCACTCGTAGGCAAAGCCCAGCTCAGCTTGCTTGTAGGCGTGCCTCTGTGCTCAGAAGCAGCCCCGTGGCAGGCAGGATACAGGGGGATGTGTTCTGGGCACGCAGCATGCTGCTTCCCATGCCCGGGACAAACCGCGAGCAGGTGCCTCGCTTATGCTTCTATGTGCCGAGACTTGGAGCTGGCCAGCGCGCACCTTCCCGCTGTGTGTGCTGCTGTCCGCAAACAGCCTCCAAACAAAGCAGGGCGCTAAGGCATGAGAAGTTAGCGTCCCAGGAGGGAATCTGCCTGCGAGGGAAGCTGTGCAGCACATCCCTTGTTCCACTCGACACTTCCCTGACTCTTAGGCAAAGCCCAGCTCAGCTGGCTTGTAGGCGTGCCTCCGTGCTCAGAAGCAGTCCCGTGGCAGGCAGGACAGAGCGGGATGTCTTCTGGGCACGCAGCATGCTGCTTCCCATGCCCGGGACAAACCGCGAGCAGGTGCCTGGCTTGCGCTTCTATCTGCCGAGACTTGGAGCTGGCCAGCGCGCACCTTCCCGCTGTGTGTGCTGCTGTCCGCAAACAGCCTCCAAACAAAGCAGGGCGCTAAGGCATGAGAAGTTAGCGTCCCAGGAGGGAATCTGCCTGCGAGGGAAGCTGTGCAGCACATCCCTTGTTCCGCTCGCCAATTCCCTGACTCTTAGGCAAAGCCCAGCTCAGCTGGCTTGTAGGCGTGCCTCCGTGCTCAGAAGCTGTCCCGTGGCAGGCAGGACAGAGCGGGATGTCTTCTGGGCACGCAGCATGCTGCTTCCCATGCCCGGGACAAACCGCGAGCAGGTGCCTGGCTTGCGCTTCTATCTGCCGAGACTTGGAGCTGGCCAGCGCGCACCTTCCCGCTGTGTGTGCTGCTGTCCGCAAACAGCCTCCAAACAAAGCAGGGCGCTAAGGCAGGAGAAGTTAGCGTCCCAGGAGGGAATCTGCCTGCGAGGGAAGCTGTGCAGCACATCCCTTGTTCCGCTCGACACATCCCTCACTCTTAGGCAAAGCCCATCTCAGCTGGCTTGTAGGCGTGCCTCTGTGCTCAGAAGCAGCCCCGTGGCAGGCAGGACAGAGCGGGATGTCTTCTGGGCACGCAGCATGCTGCTTCCCATGCCCGGGACAAACTGCGAGCAGGTGCCTGGCTTGCGCTTCTATCTGCCGAGACTTGCAGCTGGCCAGCGCGCACCTTCCCGCTGTGTGTGCTGCTGTCCGCAAACAGCCTCCAAACAAAGCAGCGCACTAAGGCAGGAGAAATAAGCACACCAGGAGGGAATCTGCCTGCCAGGGAAGCTGTGCAGCACATCCCTTGTTCCGCTCGCCACTTCCCTCACTCTTAGGCAAAGCCCAGCTCAGCTGGCTTGTAGGCGTGCCTCTGTGCTCAGAAGCAGCCCCGTGGCAGGCAGGATACAGCGGGATGTCTTCTGGGCACGCAGCATGCTGCTTCCCATGCCCGGGACAAACCGCGAGCAGGTGCCTCGCTTGCGCTTCTATCTGCCGAGACTTGGAGCTGGCTACCGCGCACCTTCCCGCTGTGTGTGCTGCTGTCCGCAAACAGCCTCCAAACAAAGCAGCGCACTAAGGCAGGAGAAATAAGCACACCAGGAGGGAATCTGCCTGCGAGGGAAGCTGTGCAGCACATCCCTTGTTCCGCTCGCCACTTCCCTGACTCTTAGGCAAAGCCCATCTCAGCTGGCTTGTAGGCGTGCCTCTGTGCTCAGAAGCAGCCCCGTGGCAGGCAGGACAGAGCGGGATGTCTTCTGGGCACGCAGCATGCTGCTTCCCATGCCCGGGACAAACCGCGAGCAGGTGCCTCGCTTGCGCTTCTATGTGCCGAGACTTGGAGCTGGCCAGCGCGCACCTTCCCGCTGTGTGTGCTGCTGTCCGCAAACAGCCTCCAAACAAAGCAGGGCGCTAAGGCATGAGAAGTTAGCGTCCCAGGAGGGAATCTGCCTGCGAGGGAAGCTGTGCAGCACATCCCTTGTTCCGCTCGCCACTTCCCTCACTCTTAGGCAAAGCCCATCTCAGCTGGCTTGTAGGCGTGCCTCCGTGCTCAGAAGCAGTCCCGTGGCAGGCAGGACAGAGCGGGATGTCTTCTGGGCACGCAGCATGCAGCTTCCCATGCCCGGGACAAACCGCGAGCAGGTGCCTGGCTTGCGCTTCTATCTGCTGAGACTTGGAGCTGGCCAGCGCGCACCTTCCCGCTGTGTGTGCTGCTGTCCGCAAACAGCCTCCAAACAAAGCAGCGCACTAAGGCATGAGAAGTAAGTGCCCCAGGAGGGAATCTGCCTGCGAGGGAAGCTGTGCAGCACATCCCTTGTTCCGCTCGCCACTTCCCTCACTCTTAGGCAAAGCCCAGCTCAGCTGGCTTGTAGGCGTGCCTCCGTGCTCAGAAGCAGCCCCGTGGCAGGCAGGATACAGCGGGATGTCTTCTGGGCACGCAGCATGCTGCTTCCCATGCCCGGGACAAACCGCGAGCAGGTGCCTCGCTTGCGCTTCTATGTGCCGAGACTTGGAGCTGGCCAGCGCGCACCTTCCCGCTGTGTGTGCTGCTGTCCGCAAACAGCCTCCAAACAAAGCAGGGCGCTAAGGCATGAGAAGTTAGCGTCCCAGGAGGGAATCTGCCTGCGAGGGAAGCTGTGCAGCACATCCCTTGTTCCGCTCGACACTTCCCTCACTCTTAGGCAAAGCCCAGCTCAGCTGGCTTGTAGGCGTGCCTCCGTGCTCAGAAGCAGTCCCGTGGCAGGCAGGATACAGGGGGATGTGTTCTGGGCACGCAGCATGCTGCTTCCCATGCCCGGGACAAACTGCGAGCAGGTGCCTGGCTTGCGCTTCTATCTGCCGAGACTTGCAGCTGGCCAGCGCGCACCTTCCCGCTGTGTGTGCTGCTGTCCGCAAACAGCCTCCAAACAAAGCAGGGCGCTAAGGCATGAGAAGTAAGCGCCACAGGAGGGAATCTGCCTGCGAGGGAAGCTGTGCAGCACATCCCTTGTTCCGCTCGCCACTTCCCTCACTCTTAGGCAAAGCCCAGCTCAGCTGGCTTGTAGGCGTGCCTCTGTGCTCAGAAGCAGCCCCGTGGCAGGCAGGATACAGCGGGATGTCTTCTGGGCACGCAGCATGCTGCTTCCCATGCCCGGGACAAACCGCGAGCAGGTGCCTCGCTTGCGCTTCTATCTGCCGAGACTTGGAGCTGGCCAGCGCGCACCTTCCCGCTGTGTGTGCTGCTGTCCGCAAACAGCCTCCAAACAAAGCAGCGCACTAAGGCAGGAGAAATAAGCAACCAGGAGGGAATCTGCCTGCGAGGGAAGCTGTGCAGCACATCCCTTGTTCCGCTCGCCACTTCCCTCACTCGTAGGCAAAGCCCAGCTCAGCTGGCTTGTAGGCGTGCCTCTGTGCTCAGAAGCAGCCCCGTGGCAGGCAGGACAGAGCGGGATGTCTTCTGGGCACGCAGCATGCTGCTTCCCATGCCCGGGACAAACCGCGAGCAGGTGCCTCGCTTGCGCTTCTATCTGCCGAGACTTGGAGCTGGCCAGCGCGCACCTTCCCGCTGTGTGTGCTGCTGTCCGCAAACAGCCTCCAAACAAAGCAGGGCGCTAAGGCATGAGAAGTTAGCGTCCCAGGAGGGAATCTGCCTACGAGGGAAGCTGTGCAGCACATCCCTTGTTCCGCTCGCCACTTCCCTCACTCTTAGGCAAAGGCCATCTCAGCTGCCTTCTAGGCGTGCCTCTGTGCTTAGAAGCAGCCCTGTGGCAGGCAGGATACAGCGGGATGTCTTCTTGGCACGCAGCATGCTGCTTCCCATGCCCGGGACAAATTGCGAGCAGGTGCCTGGCTTGCGCTTCTATCTGCTGAGACTTGGAGCTGGCCAGCGCGCACCTTCCCGCTGTGTGTGCTGCTGTCCGCAAACAGCCTCCAAACAAAGCAGGGCGCTAAGGCATGAGAAGTTAGCGTCCCAGGAGGGAATCTGCCTGCGAGGGAAGCTGTGCAGCACATCCCTTGTTCCGCTCGCCACTTCCCTCACTCTTAGGCCAAGCCCATCTCAGCTGGCTTGTAGGCGTGCCTCCGTGCTCAGAAGCAGTCCCGTGGCAGGCAGGACAGAGCGGGATGTCTTCTGGGCACGCAGCATGCAGCTTCCCATGCCCGGGACAAACCGCGAGCAGGTGCCTGGCTTGCGCTTCTATCTGCTGAGACTTGGAGCTGGCCAGCGCGCACCTTCCCGTTGTGTGTGCTGCTGTCCGCAAACAGCCTCCAAACAAAGCAGCGCACTAAGGCATGAGAAGTAAGTGCCCCAGGAGGGAATCTGCCTGCGAGGGAAGCTGTGCAGCACATCCCTTGTTCCGCTCGACACTTCCCTCACTCTTAGGCAAAGCCCAGCTCAGCTGGCTTGTAGGCGTGCCTCCGTGCTCAGAAGCAGCCCCGTGGCAGGCAGGATACAGCGGGATGTGTTCTGGGCACGCAGCATGCTGCTTCCCATGCCCGGGACAAACTGCGAGCAGGTGCCTGGCTTGCGCTTCTATCTGCCGAGACTTGCAGCTGGCCAGCGCGCACCTTCCCGCTGTGTGTGCTGCTGTCCGCAAACAGCCTCCAAACAAAGCAGGGCGCTAAGGCATGAGAAGTAAGCATCCCAGGAGGGAATCTGCCTGCGAGGGAAGCTGTGCAGCACATCCCTTGTTCCGCTCGCCACTTCCCTCACTCTTAGGCCAAGCCCATCTCAGCTGGCTTGTAGGCGTGCCTCCGTGCTCAGAAGCAGTCCCGTGGCAGGCAGGACAGAGCGGGATGTCTTCTGGGCACGCAGCATGCTGCTTCCCATGCCCGGGACAAACCGCGAGCAGGTGCCTGGCTTGCGCTTCTATCTGCTGAGACTTGGAGCTGGCCAGCGCGCACCTTCCCGTTGTGTGTGCTGCTGTCCGCAAACAGCCTCCAAACAAAGCAGCGCACTAAGGCATGAGAAGTAAGTGCCCCAGGAGGGAATCTGCCTGCGAGGGAAGCTGTGCAGCACATCCCTTGTTCCGCTCGACACTTCCCTCACTCTTAGGCAAAGCCCAGCTCAGCTGGCTTGTAGGCGTGCCTCCGTGCTCAGAAGCAGCCCCGTGGCAGGCAGGATACAGCGGGATGTGTTCTGGGCACGCAGCATGCTGCTTCCCATGCCCGGGACAAACTGCGAGCAGGTGCCTGGCTTGCGCTTCTATCTGCCGAGACTTGGAGCTGGCCAGCGCGCACCTTCCCGCTGTGTGTGCTGCTGTCCGCAAACAGCCTCCAAACAAAGCAGGGCGCTAAGGCATGAGAAGTAAGCATCCCAGGAGGGAATCTGCCTGCGAGGGAAGCTGTGCAGCACATCCCTTGTTCCGCTCGCCACTTCCCTCACTCTTAGGCAAAGCCCAGCTCAGCTGGCTTGTAGGCGTGCCTCTGTGCTCAGAAGCAGCCCCGTGGCAGGCAGGATACAGCGGGATGTCTTCTGGGCACGCAGCATGCTGCTTCCCATGCCCGGGACAAACCGCGAGCAGGTGCCTCGCTTGCGCTTCTATGTGCCGAGACTTGGAGCTGGCCAGCGCGCACCTTCCCGCTGTGTGTGCTGCTGTCCGCAAACAGCCTCCAAACAAAGCAGGGCGCTAAGGCATGAGAAGTTAGCGTCCCAGGAGGGAATCTGCCTGCGAGGGAAGCTGTGCAGCACATCCCTTGTTCCGCTCGCCACTTCCCTCACTCTTAGGCCAAGCCCATCTCAGCTGGCTTGTAGGCGTGCCTCCGTGCTCAGAAGCAGTCCCGTGGCAGGCAGGACAGAGCGGGATGTCTTCTGGGCACGCAGCATGCAGCTTCCCATGCCCGGGACAAACCGCGAGCAGGTGCCTGGCTTGCGCTTCTATGTGCTGAGACTTGGAGCTGGCCAGCGCGCACCTTCCCGTTGTGTGTGCTGCTGTCCGCAAACAGCCTCCAAACAAAGCAGCGCACTAAGGCATGAGAAGTAAGTGCCCCAGGAGGGAATCTGCCTGCGAGGGAAGCTGTGCAGCACATCCCTTGTTCCGCTCGCCACTTCCCTCACTCGTAGGCAAAGCCCAGCTCAGCTTGCTTGTAGGCGTGCCTCTGTGCTCAGAAGCAGCCCCGTGGCAGGCAGGATACAGGGGGATGTGTTCTGGGCACGCAGCATGCTGCTTCCCATGCCCGGGACAAACCGCGAGCAGGTGCCTCGCTTATGCTTCTATGTGCCGAGACTTGGAGCTGGCCAGCGCGCACCTTCCCGCTGTGTGTGCTGCTGTCCGCAAACAGCCTCCAAACAAAGCAGGGCGCTAAGGCATGAGAAGTTAGCGTCCCAGGAGGGAATCTGCCTGCGAGGGAAGCTGTGCAGCACATCCCTTGTTCCACTCGACACTTCCCTGACTCTTAGGCAAAGCCCAGCTCAGCTGGCTTGTAGGCGTGCCTCCGTGCTCAGAAGCAGTCCCGTGGCAGGCAGGACAGAGCGGGATGTCTTCTGGGCACGCAGCATGCTGCTTCCCATGCCCGGGACAAACCGCGAGCAGGTGCCTGGCTTGCGCTTCTATCTGCCGAGACTTGGAGCTGGCCAGCGCGCACCTTCCCGCTGTGTGTGCTGCTGTCCGCAAACAGCCTCCAAACAAAGCAGGGCGCTAAGGCATGAGAAGTTAGCGTCCCAGGAGGGAATCTGCCTGCGAGGGAAGCTGTGCAGCACATCCCTTGTTCCGCTCGCCAATTCCCTGACTCTTAGGCAAAGCCCAGCTCAGCTGGCTTGTAGGCGTGCCTCCGTGCTCAGAAGCAGTCCCGTGGCAGGCAGGACAGAGCGGGATGTCTTCTGGGCACGCAGCATGCTGCTTCCCATGCCCGGGACAAACCGCGAGCAGGTGCCTGGCTTGCGCTTCTATCTGCCGAGACTTGGAGCTGGCCAGCGCGCACCTTCCCGCTGTGTGTGCTGCTGTCCGCAAACAGCCTCCAAACAAAGCAGGGCGCTAAGGCAGGAGAAGTTAGCGTCCCAGGAGGGAATCTGCCTGCGAGGGAAGCTGTGCAGCACATCCCTTGTTCCGCTCGACACATCCCTCACTCTTAGGCAAAGCCCATCTCAGCTGGCTTGTAGGCGTGCCTCTGTGCTCAGAAGCAGCCCCGTGGCAGGCAGGACAGAGCGGGATGTCTTCTGGGCACGCAGCATGCTGCTTCCCATGCCCGGGACAAACTGCGAGCAGGTGCCTGGCTTGCGCTTCTATCTGCCGAGACTTGCAGCTGGCCAGCGCGCACCTTCCCGCTGTGTGTGCTGCTGTCCGCAAACAGCCTCCAAACAAAGCAGCGCACTAAGGCAGGAGAAATAAGCACACCAGGAGGGAATCTGCCTGCCAGGGAAGCTGTGCAGCACATCCCTTGTTCCGCTCGCCACTTCCCTCACTCTTAGGCAAAGCCCAGCTCAGCTGGCTTGTAGGCGTGCCTCTGTGCTCAGAAGCAGCCCCGTGGCAGGCAGGACAGAGCGGGATGTCTTCTGGGCACGCAGCATGCTGCTTCCCATGCCCGGGACAAACCGCGAGCAGGTGCCTCGCTTGCGCTTCTATCTGCCGAGACTTGGAGCTGGCTACCGCGCACCTTCCCGCTGTGTGTGCTGCTGTCCGCAAACAGCCTCCAAACAAAGCAGCGCACTAAGGCAGGAGAAATAAGCACACCAGGAGGGAATCTGCCTGCGAGGGAAGCTGTGCAGCACATCCCTTGTTCCGCTCGCCACTTCCCTGACTCTTAGGCAAAGCCCATCTCAGCTGGCTTGTAGGCGTGCCTCTGTGCTCAGAAGCAGCCCCGTGGCAGGCAGGACAGAGCGGGATGTCTTCTGGGCACGCAGCATGCTGCTTCCCATGCCCGGGACAAACCGCGAGCAGGTGCCTCGCTTGCGCTTCTATGTGCCGAGACTTGGAGCTGGCCAGCGCGCACCTTCCCGCTGTGTGTGCTGCTGTCCGCAAACAGCCTCCAAACAAAGCAGGGCGCTAAGGCATGAGAAGTTAGCGTCCCAGGAGGGAATCTGCCTGCGAGGGAAGCTGTGCAGCACATCCCTTGTTCCGCTCGCCACTTCCCTCACTCTTAGGCAAAGCCCATCTCAGCTGGCTTGTAGGCGTGCCTCCGTGCTCAGAAGCAGTCCCGTGGCAGGCAGGACAGAGCGGGATGTCTTCTGGGCACGCAGCATGCAGCTTCCCATGCCCGGGACAAACCGCGAGCAGGTGCCTGGCTTGCGCTTCTATCTGCTGAGACTTGGAGCTGGCCAGCGCGCACCTTCCCGCTGTGTGTGCTGCTGTCCGCAAACAGCCTCCAAACAAAGCAGCGCACTAAGGCATGAGAAGTAAGTGCCCCAGGAGGGAATCTGCCTGCGAGGGAAGCTGTGCAGCACATCCCTTGTTCCGCTCGCCACTTCCCTCACTCTTAGGCAAAGCCCAGCTCAGCTGGCTTGTAGGCGTGCCTCCGTGCTCAGAAGCAGCCCCGTGGCAGGCAGGATACAGCGGGATGTCTTCTGGGCACGCAGCATGCTGCTTCCCATGCCCGGGACAAACCGCGAGCAGGTGCCTCGCTTGCGCTTCTATGTGCCGAGACTTGGAGCTGGCCAGCGCGCACCTTCCCGCTGTGTGTGCTGCTGTCCGCAAACAGCCTCCAAACAAAGCAGGGCGCTAAGGCATGAGAAGTTAGCGTCCCAGGAGGGAATCTGCCTGCGAGGGAAGCTGTGCAGCACATCCCTTGTTCCGCTCGACACTTCCCTCACTCTTAGGCAAAGCCCAGCTCAGCTGGCTTGTAGGCGTGCCTCCGTGCTCAGAAGCAGTCCCGTGGCAGGCAGGATACAGGGGGATGTCTTCTGGGCACGCAGCATGCTGCTTCCCATGCCCGGGACAAACCGCGAGCAGGTGCCTCGCTTGCGCTTCTATCTGCCGAGACTTGGAGCTGGCCAGCGCGCACCTTCCCGCTGTGTGTGCTGCTGTCCGCAAACAGCCTCCAAACAAAGCAGGGCGCTAAGGCATGAGAAGTAAGCGCCACAGGAGGGAATCTGCCTGCGAGGGAAGCTGTGCAGCACATCCCTTGTTCCGCTCGCCACTTCCCTCACTCGTAGGCAAAGCCCAGCTCAGCTGGCTTGTAGGCGTGCCTCTGTGCTCAGAAGCAGCCCCGTGGCAGGCAGGACAGAGCGGGATGTCTTCTGGGCACGCAGCATGCTGCTTCCCATGCCCGGGACAAACCGCGAGCAGGTGCCTCGCTTGCGCTTCTATCTGCCGAGACTTGGAGCTGGCCAGCGCGCACCTTCCCGCTGTGTGTGCTGCTGTCCGCAAACAGCCTCCAAACAAAGCAGGGCGCTAAGGCATGAGAAGTTAGCGTCCCAGGAGGGAATCTGCCTACGAGGGAAGCTGTGCAGCACATCCCTTGTTCCGCTCGCCACTTCCCTCACTCTTAGGCAAAGGCCATCTCAGCTGCCTTCTAGGCGTGCCTCTGTGCTTAGAAGCAGCCCTGTGGCAGGCAGGATACAGCGGGATGTCTTCTTGGCACGCAGCATGCTGCTTCCCATGCCCGGGACAAATTGCGAGCAGGTGCCTGGCTTGCGCTTCTATCTGCTGAGACTTGGAGCTGGCCAGCGCGCACCTTCCCGCTGTGTGTGCTGCTGTCCGCAAACAGCCTCCAAACAAAGCAGGGCGCTAAGGCATGAGAAGTTAGCGTCCCAGGAGGGAATCTGCCTGCGAGGGAAGCTGTGCAGCACATCCCTTGTTCCGCTCGCCACTTCCCTCACTCTTAGGCCAAGCCCATCTAAGCTGGCTTGTAGGCGTGCCTCCGTGCTCAGAAGCAGTCCCGTGGCAGGCAGGACAGAGCGGGATGTCTTCTGGGCACGCAGCATGCAGCTTCCCATGCCCGGGACAAACCGCGAGCAGGTGCCTGGCTTGCGCTTCTATCTGCTGAGACTTGGAGCTGGCCAGCGCGCACCTTCCCGTTGTGTGTGCTGCTGTCCGCAAACAGCCTCCAAACAAAGCAGCGCACTAAGGCATGAGAAGTAAGTGCCCCAGGAGGGAATCTGCCTGCGAGGGAAGCTGTGCAGCACATCCCTTGTTCCGCTCGACACTTCCCTCACTCTTAGGCAAAGCCCAGCTCAGCTGGCTTGTAGGCGTGCCTCCGTGCTCAGAAGCAGCCCCGTGGCAGGCAGGATACAGCGGGATGTCTTCTGGGCACGCAGCATGCTGCTTCCCATGCCCGGGACAAACCGCGAGCAGGTGCCTGGCTTGCGCTTCTATCTGCCGAGACTTGGAGCTGGCCAGCGCGCACCTTCCCGCTGTGTGTGCTGCTGTCCGCAAACAGCCTCCAAACAAAGCAGCGCACTAAGGCAGGAGAAATAAGCAACCAGGAGGGAATCTGCCTGCGAGGGAAGCTGTGCAGCACATCCCTTGTTCCGCTCGCCACTTCCCTCACTCGTAGGCAAAGCCCAGCTCAGCTTGCTTGTAGGCGTGCCTCTGTGCTCAGAAGCAGCCCCGTGGCAGGCAGGATACAGGGGGATGTGTTCTGGGCACGCAGCATGCTGCTTCCCATGCCCGGGACAAACCGCGAGCAGGTGCCTCGCTTATGCTTCTATGTGCCGAGACTTGGAGCTGGCCAGCGCGCACCTTCCCGCTGTGTGTGCTGCTGTCCGCAAACAGCCTCCAAACAAAGCAGGGCGCTAAGGCATGAGAAGTTAGCGTCCCAGGAGGGAATCTGCCTGCGAGGGAAGCTGTGCAGCACATCCCTTGTTCCACTCGACACTTCCCTGACTCTTAGGCAAAGCCCAGCTCAGCTGGCTTGTAGGCGTGCCTCCGTGCTCAGAAGCAGTCCCGTGGCAGGCAGGACAGAGCGGGATGTCTTCTGGGCACGCAGCATGCTGCTTCCCATGCCCGGGACAAACCGCGAGCAGGTGCCTGGCTTGCGCTTCTATCTGCCGAGACTTGGAGCTGGCCAGCGCGCACCTTCCCGCTGTGTGTGCTGCTGTCCGCAAACAGCCTCCAAACAAAGCAGGGCGCTAAGGCATGAGAAGTTAGCGTCCCAGGAGGGAATCTGCCTGCGAGGGAAGCTGTGCAGCACATCCCTTGTTCCGCTCGCCAATTCCCTGACTCTTAGGCAAAGCCCAGCTCAGCTGGCTTGTAGGCGTGCCTCTGTGCTCAGAAGCAGTCCCGTGGCAGGCAGGACAGAGCGGGATGTCTTCTGGGCACGCAGCATGCTGCTTCCCATGCCCGGGACAAACCGCGAGCAGGTGCCTCGCTTGCGCTTCTATCTGCCGAGACTTGGAGCTGGCCAGCGCGCACCTTCCCGCTGTGTGTGCTGCTGTCCGCAAACAGCCTCCAAACAAAGCAGGGCGCTAAGGCAGGAGAAATAAGCAACCAGGAGGGAATCTGCCTGCGAGGGAAGCTGTGCAGCACATCCCTTGTTCCGCTCGCCACTTCCCTCACTCTTAGGCAAAGCCCAGCTCAACTGCCTTGTAGGCGTGCCTCCGTGCTCAGAAGCAGTCCCGTGGCAGGCAGGACAGAGCGGGATGTCTTCTGGGCACGCAGCATGCTGCTTCCCATGCCCGGGACAAACTGCGAGCAGGTGCCTGGCTTGCGCTTCTATCTGCCGAGACTTGCAGCTGGCCAGCGCGCACCTTCCCGCTGTGTGTGCTGCTGTCCGCAAACAGCCTCCAAACAAAGCAGGGCGCTAAGGCATGAGAAGTAAGCATCCCAGGAGGGAATCTGCCTGCGAGGGAAGCTGTGCAGCACATCCCTTGTTCCGCTCGCCACTTCCCTCACTCTTAGGCAAAGCCCAGCTCAGCTGGCTTGTAGGCGTGCCTCCGTGCTCAGAAGCAGCCCCGTGGCAGGCAGGATACAGCGGGATGTCTTCTGGGCACGCAGCATGCTGCTTCCCATGCCCGGGACAAACCGCGAGCAGGTGCCTGGCTTGCGCTTCTATCTGCCGAGACTTGGAGCTGGCCAGCGCGCACCTTCCCGCTGTGTGTGCTGCTGTCCGCAAACAGCCTCCAAACAAAGCAGCGCACTAAGGCAGGAGAAATAAGCAACCAGGAGGGAATCTGCCTGCGAGGGAAGCTGTGCAGCACATCCCTTGTTCCGCTCGCCAATTCCCTGACTCTTAGGCAAAGCCCAGCTCAGCTGGCTTGTAGGCGTGCCTCTGTGCTCAGAAGCAGTCCCGTGGCAGGCAGGACAGAGCGGGATGTCTTCTGGGCACGCAGCATGCTGCTTCCCATGCCCGGGACAAATTGCGAGCAGGTGCCTGGCTTGCGCTTCTATCTGCTGAGACTTGGAGCTGGCCAGCGCGCACCTTCCCGCTGTGTGTGCTGCTGTCCGCAAACAGCCTCCAAACAAAGCAGCGCACTAAGGCAGGAGAAATAAGCACACCAGGAGGGAATCTGCCTGCGAGGGAAGCTGTGCAGCACATCCCTTGTTCCGCTCGCCACTTCCCTGACTCTTAGGCAAAGCCCATCTCAGCTGGCTTGTAGGCGTGCCTCTGTGCTCAGAAGCAGCCCCGTGGCAGGCAGGACAGAGCGGGATGTCTTCTGGGCACGCAGCATGCTGCTTCCCATGCCCGGGACAAACCGCGAGCAGGTGCCTCGCTTGCGCTTCTATGTGCCGAGACTTGGAGCTGGCCAGCGCGCACCTTCCCGCTGTGTGTGCTGCTGTCCGCAAACAGCCTCCAAACAAAGCAGGGCGCTAAGGCATGAGAAGTTAGCGTCCCAGGAGGGAATCTGCCTGCGAGGGAAGCTGTGCAGCACATCCCTTGTTCCGCTCGCCACTTCCCTCACTCTTAGGCAAAGCCCATCTCAGCTGGCTTGTAGGCGTGCCTCCGTGCTCAGAAGCAGTCCCGTGGCAGGCAGGACAGAGCGGGATGTCTTCTGGGCACGCAGCATGCAGCTTCCCATGCCCGGGACAAACCGCGAGCAGGTGCCTGGCTTGCGCTTCTATCTGCTGAGACTTGGAGCTGGCCAGCGCGCACCTTCCCGCTGTGTGTGCTGCTGTCCGCAAACAGCCTCCAAACAAAGCAGCGCACTAAGGCATGAGAAGTAAGTGCCCCAGGAGGGAATCTGCCTGCGAGGGAAGCTGTGCAGCACATCCCTTGTTCCGCTCGCCACTTCCCTCACTCTTAGGCAAAGCCCAGCTCAGCTGGCTTGTAGGCGTGCCTCCGTGCTCAGAAGCAGCCCCGTGGCAGGCAGGATACAGCGGGATGTCTTCTGGGCACGCAGCATGCTGCTTCCCATGCCCGGGACAAACCGCGAGCAGGTGCCTCGCTTGCGCTTCTATGTGCCGAGACTTGGAGCTGGCCAGCGCGCACCTTCCCGCTGTGTGTGCTGCTGTCCGCAAACAGCCTCCAAACAAAGCAGGGCGCTAAGGCATGAGAAGTTAGCGTCCCAGGAGGGAATCTGCCTGCGAGGGAAGCTGTGCAGCACATCCCTTGTTCCGCTCGACACTTCCCTCACTCTTAGGCAAAGCCCAGCTCAGCTGGCTTGTAGGCGTGCCTCCGTGCTCAGAAGCAGTCCCGTGGCAGGCAGGATACAGGGGGATGTCTTCTGGGCACGCAGCATGCTGCTTCCCATGCCCGGGACAAACCGCGAGCAGGTGCCTCGCTTGCGCTTCTATCTGCCGAGACTTGGAGCTGGCCAGCGCGCACCTTCCCGCTGTGTGTGCTGCTGTCCGCAAACAGCCTCCAAACAAAGCAGGGCGCTAAGGCATGAGAAGTAAGCGCCACAGGAGGGAATCTGCCTGCGAGGGAAGCTGTGCAGCACATCCCTTGTTCCGCTCGCCACTTCCCTCACTCGTAGGCAAAGCCCAGCTCAGCTGGCTTGTAGGCGTGCCTCTGTGCTCAGAAGCAGCCCCGTGGCAGGCAGGACAGAGCGGGATGTCTTCTGGGCACGCAGCATGCTGCTTCCCATGCCCGGGACAAACCGCGAGCAGGTGCCTCGCTTGCGCTTCTATCTGCCGAGACTTGGAGCTGGCCAGCGCGCACCTTCCCGCTGTGTGTGCTGCTGTCCGCAAACAGCCTCCAAACAAAGCAGGGCGCTAAGGCATGAGAAGTTAGCGTCCCAGGAGGGAATCTGCCTACGAGGGAAGCTGTGCAGCACATCCCTTGTTCCGCTCGCCACTTCCCTCACTCTTAGGCAAAGGCCATCTCAGCTGCCTTCTAGGCGTGCCTCTGTGCTTAGAAGCAGCCCTGTGGCAGGCAGGATACAGCGGGATGTCTTCTTGGCACGCAGCATGCTGCTTCCCATGCCCGGGACAAATTGCGAGCAGGTGCCTGGCTTGCGCTTCTATCTGCTGAGACTTGGAGCTGGCCAGCGCGCACCTTCCCGCTGTGTGTGCTGCTGTCCGCAAACAGCCTCCAAACAAAGCAGGGCGCTAAGGCATGAGAAGTTAGCGTCCCAGGAGGGAATCTGCCTGCGAGGGAAGCTGTGCAGCACATCCCTTGTTCCGCTCGCCACTTCCCTCACTCTTAGGCCAAGCCCATCTAAGCTGGCTTGTAGGCGTGCCTCCGTGCTCAGAAGCAGTCCCGTGGCAGGCAGGACAGAGCGGGATGTCTTCTGGGCACGCAGCATGCAGCTTCCCATGCCCGGGACAAACCGCGAGCAGGTGCCTGGCTTGCGCTTCTATCTGCTGAGACTTGGAGCTGGCCAGCGCGCACCTTCCCGTTGTGTGTGCTGCTGTCCGCAAACAGCCTCCAAACAAAGCAGCGCACTAAGGCATGAGAAGTAAGTGCCCCAGGAGGGAATCTGCCTGCGAGGGAAGCTGTGCAGCACATCCCTTGTTCCGCTCGACACTTCCCTCACTCTTAGGCAAAGCCCAGCTCAGCTGGCTTGTAGGCGTGCCTCCGTGCTCAGAAGCAGCCCCGTGGCAGGCAGGATACAGCGGGATGTGTTCTGGGCACGCAGCATGCTGCTTCCCATGCCCGGGACAAACTGCGAGCAGGTGCCTGGCTTGCGCTTCTATCTGCCGAGACTTGCAGCTGGCCAGCGCGCACCTTCCCGCTGTGTGTGCTGCTGTCCGCAAACAGCCTCCAAACAAAGCAGGGCGCTAAGGCATGAGAAGTAAGCATCCCAGGAGGGAATCTGCCTGCGAGGGAAGCTGTGCAGCACATCCCTTGTTCCGCTCGCCACTTCCCTCACTCTTAGGCAAAGCCCAGCTCAGCTGGCTTGTAGGCGTGCCTCCGTGCTCAGAAGCAGCCCCGTGGCAGGCAGGATACAGCGGGATGTCTTCTGGGCACGCAGCATGCTGCTTCCCATGCCCGGGACAAACCGCGAGCAGGTGCCTGGCTTGCGCTTCTATCTGCCGAGACTTGGAGCTGGCCAGCGCGCACCTTCCCGCTGTGTGTGCTGCTGTCCGCAAACAGCCTCCAAACAAAGCAGCGCACTAAGGCAGGAGAAATAAGCAACCAGGAGGGAATCTGCCTGCGAGGGAAGCTGTGCAGCACATCCCTTGTTCCGCTCGCCACTTCCCTCACTCGTAGGCAAAGCCCAGCTCAGCTTGCTTGTAGGCGTGCCTCTGTGCTCAGAAGCAGCCCCGTGGCAGGCAGGATACAGGGGGATGTGTTCTGGGCACGCAGCATGCTGCTTCCCATGCCCGGGACATACCGCGAGCAGGTGCCTCGCTTATGCTTCTATGTGCCGAGACTTGGAGCTGGCCAGCGCGCACCTTCCCGCTGTGTGTGCTGCTGTCCGCAAACAGCCTCCAAACAAAGCAGGGCGCTAAGGCATGAGAAGTTAGCGTCCCAGGAGGGAATCTGCCTGCGAGGGAAGCTGTGCAGCACATCCCTTGTTCCACTCGACACTTCCCTGACTCTTAGGCAAAGCCCAGCTCAGCTGGCTTGTAGGCGTGCCTCCGTGCTCAGAAGCAGTCCCGTGGCAGGCAGGACAGAGCGGGATGTCTTCTGGGCACGCAGCATGCTGCTTCCCATGCCCGGGACAAACCGCGAGCAGGTGCCTGGCTTGCGCTTCTATCTGCCGAGACTTGGAGCTGGCCAGCGCGCACCTTCCCGCTGTGTGTGCTGCTGTCCGCAAACAGCCTCCAAACAAAGCAGGGCGCTAAGGCATGAGAAGTTAGCGTCCCAGGAGGGAATCTGCCTGCGAGGGAAGCTGTGCAGCACATCCCTTGTTCCGCTCGCCAATTCCCTGACTCTTAGGCAAAGCCCAGCTCAGCTGGCTTGTAGGCGTGCCTCTGTGCTCAGAAGCAGTCCCGTGGCAGGCAGGACAGAGCGGGATGTCTTCTGGGCACGCAGCATGCTGCTTCCCATGCCCGGGACAAACCGCGAGCAGGTGCCTGGCTTGCGCTTCTATCTGCCGAGACTTGGAGCTGGCCAGCGCGCACCTTCCCGCTGTGTGTGCTGCTGTCCGCAAACAGCCTCCAAACAAAGCAGGGCGCTAAGGCAGGAGAAATAAGCAACCAGGAGGGAATCTGCCTGCGAGGGAAGCTGTGCAGCACATCCCTTGTTCCGCTCGCCACTTCCCTCACTCTTAGGCAAAGCCCAGCTCAACTGCCTTGTAGGCGTGCCTCCGTGCTCAGAAGCAGTCCCGTGGCAGGCAGGACAGAGCGGGATGTCTTCTGGGCACGCAGCATGCTGCTTCCCATGCCCGGGACAAACTGCGAGCAGGTGCCTGGCTTGCGCTTCTATCTGCCGAGACTTGCAGCTGGCCAGCGCGCACCTTCCCGCTGTGTGTGCTGCTGTCCGCAAACAGCCTCCAAACAAAGCAGGGCGCTAAGGCATGAGAAGTAAGCATCCCAGGAGGGAATCTGCCTGCGAGGGAAGCTGTGCAGCACATCCCTTGTTCCGCTCGCCACTTCCCTCACTCTTAGGCAAAGCCCAGCTCAGCTGGCTTGTAGGCGTGCCTCCGTGCTCAGAAGCAGCCCCGTGGCAGGCAGGATACAGCGGGATGTCTTCTGGGCACGCAGCATGCTGCTTCCCATGCCCGGGACAAACCGCGAGCAGGTGCCTGGCTTGCGCTTCTATCTGCCGAGACTTGGAGCTGGCCAGCGCGCACCTTCCCGCTGTGTGTGCTGCTGTCCGCAAACAGCCTCCAAACAAAGCAGCGCACTAAGGCAGGAGAAATAAGCAACCAGGAGGGAATCTGCCTGCGAGGGAAGCTGTGCAGCACATCCCTTGTTCCGCTCGCCAATTCCCTGACTCTTAGGCAAAGCCCAGCTCAGCTGGCTTGTAGGCGTGCCTCTGTGCTCAGAAGCAGTCCCGTGGCAGGCAGGACAGAGCGGGATGTCTTCTGGGCACGCAGCATGCTGCTTCCCATGCCCGGGACAAACCGCGAGCAGGTGCCTCGCTTGCGCTTCTATGTGCCGAGACTTGGAGCTGGCCAGCGCGCACCTTCCCGCTGTGTGTGCTGCTGTCCGCAAACAGCCTCCAAACAAAGCAGGGCGCTAAGGCATGAGAAGTAAGTGCCCCAGGAGGGAATCTGCCTGCGAGGGAAGCTGTGCAGCACATCCCTTGTTCCGCTCGCCACTTCCCTCACTCGTAGGCAAAGCCCAGCTCAGCTTGCTTGTAGGCGTGCCTCTGTGCTCAGAAGCAGCCCCGTGGCAGGCAGGACAGAGCGGGATGTCTTCTGGGCACGCAGCATGCTGCTTCCCATGCCCGGGACAAACCGCGAGCAGGTGCCTGGCTTGCGCTTCTATGTGCCGAGACTTGGAGCTGGCCAGCGCGCACCTTCCCGCTGTGTGTGCTGCTGTCCGCAAACAGCCTCCAAACAAAGCAGGGCGCTAAGGCAGGAGAAATAAGCACACCAGGAGGGAATCTGCCTGCGAGGGAAGCTGTGCAGCACATCCCTTGTTCCGCTCGCCACTTCCCTCACTCGTAGGCAAAGCCCAGCTCAGCTGGCTTGTAGGCGTGCCTCCGTGCTCAGAAGCAGTCCCGTGGCAGGCAGGATACAGGGGGATGTCTTCTGGGCACGCAGCATGCTGCTTCCCATGCCCGGGACAAACCGCGAGCAGGTGCCTCGCTTGCGCTTCTATCTGCCGAGACTTGGAGCTGGCCAGCGCGCACCTTCCCGCTGTGTGTGCTGCTGTCCGCAAACAGCCTCCAAACAAAGCAGGGCGCTAAGGCATGAGAAGTAAGCGCCACAGGAGGGAATCTGCCTGCGAGGGAAGCTGTGCAGCACATCCCTTGTTCCGCTCGCCACTTCCCTCACTCGTAGGCAAAGCCCAGCTCAGCTGGCTTGTAGGCGTGCCTCTGTGCTCAGAAGCAGCCCCGTGGCAGGCAGGACAGAGCGGGATGTCTTCTGGGCACGCAGCATGCTGCTTCCCATGCCCGGGACAAACCGCGAGCAGGTGCCTCGCTTGCGCTTCTATCTGCCGAGACTTGGAGCTGGCCAGCGCGCACCTTCCCGCTGTGTGTGCTGCTGTCCGCAAACAGCCTCCAAACAAAGCAGGGCGCTAAGGCATGAGAAGTTAGCGTCCCAGGAGGGAATCTGCCTACGAGGGAAGCTGTGCAGCACATCCCTTGTTCCGCTCGCCACTTCCCTCACTCTTAGGCAAAGGCCATCTCAGCTGCCTTCTAGGCGTGCCTCTGTGCTTAGAAGCAGCCCTGTGGCAGGCAGGATACAGCGGGATGTCTTCTTGGCACGCAGCATGCTGCTTCCCATGCCCGGGACAAATTGCGAGCAGGTGCCTGGCTTGCGCTTCTATCTGCTGAGACTTGGAGCTGGCCAGCGCGCACCTTCCCGCTGTGTGTGCTGCTGTCCGCAAACAGCCTCCAAACAAAGCAGGGCGCTAAGGCATGAGAAGTTAGCGTCCCAGGAGGGAATCTGCCTGCGAGGGAAGCTGTGCAGCACATCCCTTGTTCCGCTCGCCACTTCCCTCACTCTTAGGCCAAGCCCATCTAAGCTGGCTTGTAGGCGTGCCTCCGTGCTCAGAAGCAGTCCCGTGGCAGGCAGGACAGAGCGGGATGTCTTCTGGGCACGCAGCATGCAGCTTCCCATGCCCGGGACAAACCGCGAGCAGGTGCCTGGCTTGCGCTTCTATCTGCTGAGACTTGGAGCTGGCCAGCGCGCACCTTCCCGTTGTGTGTGCTGCTGTCCGCAAACAGCCTCCAAACAAAGCAGCGCACTAAGGCATGAGAAGTAAGTGCCCCAGGAGGGAATCTGCCTGCGAGGGAAGCTGTGCAGCACATCCCTTGTTCCGCTCGACACTTCCCTCACTCTTAGGCAAAGCCCAGCTCAGCTGGCTTGTAGGCGTGCCTCCGTGCTCAGAAGCAGCCCCGTGGCAGGCAGGATACAGCGGGATGTGTTCTGGGCACGCAGCATGCTGCTTCCCATGCCCGGGACAAACTGCGAGCAGGTGCCTGGCTTGCGCTTCTATCTGCCGAGACTTGCAGCTGGCCAGCGCGCACCTTCCCGCTGTGTGTGCTGCTGTCCGCAAACAGCCTCCAAACAAAGCAGGGCGCTAAGGCATGAGAAGTAAGCATCCCAGGAGGGAATCTGCCTGCGAGGGAAGCTGTGCAGCACATCCCTTGTTCCGCTCGCCACTTCCCTCACTCTTAGGCAAAGCCCAGCTCAGCTGGCTTGTAGGCGTGCCTCCGTGCTCAGAAGCAGCCCCGTGGCAGGCAGGATACAGCGGGATGTCTTCTGGGCACGCAGCATGCTGCTTCCCATGCCCGGGACAAACCGCGAGCAGGTGCCTGGCTTGCGCTTCTATCTGCCGAGACTTGGAGCTGGCCAGCGCGCACCTTCCCGCTGTGTGTGCTGCTGTCCGCAAACAGCCTCCAAACAAAGCAGCGCACTAAGGCAGGAGAAATAAGCAACCAGGAGGGAATCTGCCTGCGAGGGAAGCTGTGCAGCACATCCCTTGTTCCGCTCGCCACTTCCCTCACTCGTAGGCAAAGCCCAGCTCAGCTTGCTTGTAGGCGTGCCTCTGTGCTCAGAAGCAGCCCCGTGGCAGGCAGGATACAGGGGGATGTGTTCTGGGCACGCAGCATGCTGCTTCCCATGCCCGGGACATACCGCGAGCAGGTGCCTCGCTTATGCTTCTATGTGCCGAGACTTGGAGCTGGCCAGCGCGCACCTTCCCGCTGTGTGTGCTGCTGTCCGCAAACAGCCTCCAAACAAAGCAGGGCGCTAAGGCATGAGAAGTTAGCGTCCCAGGAGGGAATCTGCCTGCGAGGGAAGCTGTGCAGCACATCCCTTGTTCCACTCGACACTTCCCTGACTCTTAGGCAAAGCCCAGCTCAGCTGGCTTGTAGGCGTGCCTCCGTGCTCAGAAGCAGTCCCGTGGCAGGCAGGACAGAGCGGGATGTCTTCTGGGCACGCAGCATGCTGCTTCCCATGCCCGGGACAAACCGCGAGCAGGTGCCTGGCTTGCGCTTCTATCTGCCGAGACTTGGAGCTGGCCAGCGCGCACCTTCCCGCTGTGTGTGCTGCTGTCCGCAAACAGCCTCCAAACAAAGCAGGGCGCTAAGGCATGAGAAGTTAGCGTCCCAGGAGGGAATCTGCCTGCGAGGGAAGCTGTGCAGCACATCCCTTGTTCCGCTCGCCAATTCCCTGACTCTTAGGCAAAGCCCAGCTCAGCTGGCTTGTAGGCGTGCCTCTGTGCTCAGAAGCAGTCCCGTGGCAGGCAGGACAGAGCGGGATGTCTTCTGGGCACGCAGCATGCTGCTTCCCATGCCCGGGACAAACCGCGAGCAGGTGCCTCGCTTGCGCTTCTATCTGCCGAGACTTGGAGCTGGCCAGCGCGCACCTTCCCGCTGTGTGTGCTGCTGTCCGCAAACAGCCTCCAAACAAAGCAGGGCGCTAAGGCAGGAGAAATAAGCAACCAGGAGGGAATCTGCCTGCGAGGGAAGCTGTGCAGCACATCCCTTGTTCCGCTCGCCACTTCCCTCACTCTTAGGCAAAGCCCAGCTCAACTGCCTTGTAGGCGTGCCTCCGTGCTCAGAAGCAGTCCCGTGGCAGGCAGGACAGAGCGGGATGTCTTCTGGGCACGCAGCATGCTGCTTCCCATGCCCGGGACAAACCGCGAGCAGGTGCCTGGCTTGCGCTTCTATCTGCCGAGACTTGCAGCTGGCCAGCGCGCACCTTCCCGCTGTGTGTGCTGCTGTCCGCAAACAGCCTCCAAACAAAGCAGGGCGCTAAGGCATGAGAAGTAAGCATCCCAGGAGGGAATCTGCCTGCGAGGGAAGCTGTGCAGCACATCCCTTGTTCCGCTCGCCACTTCCCTCACTCTTAGGCAAAGCCCAGCTCAGCTGGCTTGTAGGCGTGCCTCCGTGCTCAGAAGCAGCCCCGTGGCAGGCAGGATACAGCGGGATGTCTTCTGGGCACGCAGCATGCTGCTTCCCATGCCCGGGACAAACCGCGAGCAGGTGCCTGGCTTGCGCTTCTATCTGCCGAGACTTGGAGCTGGCCAGCGCGCACCTTCCCGCTGTGTGTGCTGCTGTCCGCAAACAGCCTCCAAACAAAGCAGCGCACTAAGGCAGGAGAAATAAGCAACCAGGAGGGAATCTGCCTGCGAGGGAAGCTGTGCAGCACATCCCTTGTTCCGCTCGCCAATTCCCTGACTCTTAGGCAAAGCCCAGCTCAGCTGGCTTGTAGGCGTGCCTCTGTGCTCAGAAGCAGTCCCGTGGCAGGCAGGACAGAGCGGGATGTCTTCTGGGCACGCAGCATGCTGCTTCCCATGCCCGGGACAAACCGCGAGCAGGTGCCTCGCTTGCGCTTCTATCTGCCGAGACTTGGAGCTGGCCAGCGCGCACCTTCCCGCTGTGTGTGCTGCTGTCCGCAAACAGCCTCCAAACAAAGCAGGGCGCTAAGGCATGAGAAGTAAGTGCCCCAGGAGGGAATCTGCCTGCGAGGGAAGCTGTGCAGCACATCCCTTGTTCCGCTCGCCACTTCCCTCACTCGTAGGCAAAGCCCATCTCAGCTGGCTTGTAGGCGTGCCTCTGTGCTCAGAAGCAGCCCCGTGGCAGGCAGGACAGAGCGGGATGTCTTCTGGGCACGCAGCATGCTGCTTCCCATGCCCGGGACAAACCGCGAGCAGGTGCCTGGCTTGCGCTTCTATGTGCCGAGACTTGGAGCTGGCCAGCGCGCACCTTCCCGCTGTGTGTGCTGCTGTCCGCAAACAGCCTCCAAACAAAGCAGGGCGCTAAGGCAGGAGAAATAAGCACACCAGGAGGGAATCTGCCTGCCAGGGAAGCTGTGCAGCACATCCCTTGTTCCGCTCGCCACTTCCCTCACTCTTAGGCAAAGGCCATCTCAGCTGCCTTCTAGGCGTGCCTCTGTGCTTAGAAGCAGCCCCGTGGCAGGCAGGATACAGCGGGATGTCTTCTGGGCACGCAGCATGCTGCTTCCCATGCCCGGGACAAATTGCGAGCAGGTGCCTGGCTTGCGCTTCTATCTGCTGAGACTTGGAGCTGGCCAGCGCGCACCTTCCCGCTGTGTGTGCTGCTGTCCGCAAACAGCCTCCAAACAAAGCAGCGCACTAAGGCAAGAGAAGTAAGTGCCCCAGGAGGGAATCTGCCTGCGAGGGAAGCTGTGCAGCACATCCCTTGTTCCGCTCGCCACTTCCCTCACTCTTAGGCAAAGCCCAGCTCAGCTGGCTTGTAGGCGTGCCTCCGTGCTCAGAAGCAGTCCCGTGGCAGGCAGGATACAGCGGGATGTGTTCTGGGCACGCAGCATGCTGCTTCCCATGCCCGGGACAAACTGCGAGCCGGTGCCTCGCTTGCGCTTCTATCTGCCGAGACTTGGAGCTGGCCAGCGCGCACCTTCCCGCTGTGTGTGCTGCTGTCCGCAAACAGCCTCCAAACAAAGCAGGGCGCTAAGGCATGAGAAGTTAGCGTCCCAGGAGGGAATCTGCCTGCGAGGGAAGCTGTGCAGCACATCCCTTGTTCCACTCGACACTTCCCTGACTCTTAGGCAAAGCCCAGCTCAGCTGGCTTGTAGGCGTGCCTCCGTGCTCAGAAGCAGTCCCGTGGCAGGCAGGATACAGGGGGATGTATTCTGGGCACGCAGCATGCTGCTTCCCATGCCCGGGACAAACTGCGAGCAGGTGCCTCGCTTGCGCTTCTATGTGCCGAGACTTGGAGCTGGCCAGCGCGCACCTTCCCGCTGTGTGTGCTGCTGTCCGCAAACATCCTCCAAACAAAGCAGGGCGCTAAGGCATGAGAAGTTAGCGTCCCAGGAGGGAATCTGCCTGCGAGGGAAGCTGTGCAGCACATCCCTTGTTCCGCTCGCCACTTCCCTCACTCTTAGGCAAAGCCCAGCTCAGCTGGCTTGTAGGCGTGCCTCCGTGCTCAGAAGCAGCCCTGTGGCAGGCAGGACAGAGCGGGATGTCTTCTGGGCACGCAGCATGCTGCTTCCCATGCCCGGGACAAACCGCGAGCCGGTGTCTGGCTTGCGCTTCTATCTGCCGAGACTTGGAGCTGGCCAGCGCGCACCTTCCCGCTGTGTGTGCTGCTGTCCGCAAACAGCCTCCAAACAAAGCAGGGCGCTAAGGCAGGAGAAGTAAGTGCCCCAGGAGGGAATCTGCCTGCGAGGGAAGCTGTGCAGCACATCCCTTGTTCCGCTCGCCACTTCCCTCACTCGTAGGCAAAGCCCAGCTCAGCTGGCTTGTAGGCGTGCCTCCGTGCTCAGAAGCAGTCCCGTGGCAGGCAGGATACAGCGGGATGTGTTCTGGGCACGCAGCATGCTGCTTCCCATGCCCGGGACAAACCGCGAGCCGGTGCCTCGCTTGCGCTTCTATCTGCCGAGACTTGGAGCTGGCCAGCGCGCACCTTCCCGCTGTGTGTGCTGCTGTCCGCAAACAGCCTCCAAACAAAGCAGCGCACTAAGGCAGGAGAAATAAGCACACCAGGAGGGAATCTGCCTGCGAGGGAAGCTGTGCAGCACATCCCTTGTTCCGCTCGCCACTTCCCTCACTCTTAGGCAAAGCCCAGCTCAGCTGGCTTGTAGGCGTGCCTCTGTGCTCAGAAGCAGCCCCGTGGCAGGCAGGATACAGCGGGATGTCTTCTGGGCACGCAGCATGCTGCTTCCCATGCCCGGGACAAACCGCGAGCAGGTGCCTCGCTTGTGCTTCTATCTGCCGAGACTTGGAGCTGGCTACCGCGCACCTTCCCGCTGTGTGTGCTGCTGTCCGCAAACAGCCTCCAAACAAAGCAGCGCACTAAGGCAGGAGAAATAAGCACACCAGGAGGGAATCTGCCTGCGAGGGAAGCTGTGCAGCACATCCCTTGTTCCGCTCGCCACTTCCCTCACTCTTAGGCAAAGCCCAGCTCAGCTGGCTTGTAGGCGTGCCTCTGTGCTCAGAAGCAGCCCCGTGGCAGGCAGGACAGAGCGGGATGTCTTCTGGGCACGCAGCATGCTGCTTCCCATGCCCGGGACAAACCGCGAGCAGGTGCCTCGCTTGCGCTTCTATGTGCCGAGACTTGGAGCTGGCCAGCGCGCACCTTCCCGCTGTGTGTGCTGCTGTCCGCAAACAGCCTCCAAACAAAGCAGGGCGCTAAGGCAGGAGAAGCAAGCGCCCCAGGAGGGAATCTGCCTGCGAGGGAAGCTGTGAAGCACATCCCTTGTTCCGCTCGCCAATTCCCTCACTCGTAGGCAAAGCCCAGCTCAGCTTGCTTGTAGGCGTGCCTCCGTGCTCAGAAGCAGCCCTGTGGCAGGCAGGACAGAGCGGGATGTCTTCTGGGCACGCAGCATGCTGCTTCCCATGCCCGGGACAAACCGCGAGCCGGTGTCTGGCTTGCGCTTCTATCTGCCGAGACTTGGAGCTGGCCAGCGCGCACCTTCCCGCTGTGTGTGCTGCTGTCCGCAAACAGCCTCCAAACAAAGCAGGGCGCTAAGGCAGGAGAAGTAAGTGCCCCAGGAGGGAATCTGCCTGCGAGGGAAGCTGTGCAGCACATCCCTTGTTCCGCTCGCCACTTCCCTCACTCGTAGGCAAAGCCCAGCTCAGCTGGCTTGTAGGCGTGCCTCCGTGCTCAGAAGCAGTCCCGTGGCAGGCAGGATACAGCGGGATGTGTTCTGGGCACGCAGCATGCTGCTTCCCATGCCCGGGACAAACCGCGAGCCGGTGCCTCGCTTGCGCTTCTATCTGCCGAGACTTGGAGCTGGCCAGCGCGCACCTTCCCGCTGTGTGTGCTGCTGTCCGCAAACAGCCTCCAAACAAAGCAGCGCACTAAGGCAGGAGAAATAAGCACACCAGGAGGGAATCTGCCTGCGAGGGAAGCTGTGCAGCACATCCCTTGTTCCGCTCGCCACTTCCCTCACTCTTAGGCAAAGCCCAGCTCAGCTGGCTTGTAGGCGTGCCTCTGTGCTCAGAAGCAGCCCCGTGGCAGGCAGGATACAGCGGGATGTCTTCTGGGCACGCAGCATGCTGCTTCCCATGCCCGGGACAAACCGCGAGCAGGTGCCTCGCTTGCGCTTCTATGTGCCGAGACTTGGAGCTGGCCAGCGCGCACCTTCCCGCTGTGTGTGCTGCTGTCCGCAAACAGCCTCCAAACAAAGCAGCGCACTAAGGCAGGAGAAATAAGCACACCAGGAGGGAATCTGCCTGCGAGGGAAGCTGTGCAGCACATCCCTTGTTCCGCTCGCCACTTCCCTCACTCTTAGGCAAAGCCCAGCTCAGCTGGCTTGTAGGCGTGCCTCTGTGCTCAGAAGCAGCCCCGTGGCAGGCAGGACAGAGCGGGATGTCTTCTGGGCACGCAGCATGCTGCTTCCCATGCCCGGGACAAACCGCGAGCAGGTGCCTCGCTTGCGCTTCTATGTGCCGAGACTTGGAGCTGGCCAGCGCGCACCTTCCCGCTGTGTGTGCTGCTGTCCGCAAACAGCCTCCAAACAAAGCAGGGCGCTAAGGCAGGAGAAGCAAGCGCCCCAGGAGGGAATCTGCCTGCGAGGGAAGCTGTGAAGCACATCCCTTGTTCCGCTCGCCAATTCCCTCACTCGTAGGCAAAGCCCAGCTCAGCTTGCTTGTAGGCGTGCCTCTGTGCTCAGAAGCAGCCCCGTGGCAGGCAGGACAGAGCGGGATGTCTTCTGGGCACGCAGCATGCTGCTTCCCATGCCCGGGACAAACCGCGAGCAGGTGCCTCGCTTGCGCTTCTATCTGCCGAGACTTGGAGCTGGCCAGCGCGCACCTTCCCGCTGTGTGTGCTGCTGTCCGCAAACAGCCTCCAAACAAAGCAGGGCGCTAAGGCAGGAGAAATAAGCAACCAGGAGGGAATCTGCCTGCGAGGGAAGCTGTGCAGCACATCCCTTGTTCCGCTCGCCACTTCCCTCACTCTTAGGCAAAGGCCATCTCAGCTGCCTTCTAGGCGTGCCTCTGTGCTTAGAAGCAGCCCTGTGGCAGGCAGGATACAGCGGGATGTCTTCTTGGCACGCAGCATGCTGCTTCCCATGCCCGGGACAAATTGCGAGCAGGTGCCTCGCTTGCGCTTCTATCTGCTGAGACTTGGAGCTGGCCAGCGCGCACCTTCCCGCTGTGTGTGCTGCTGTCCGCAAACAGCCTCCAAACAAAGCAGGGCGCTAAGGCATGAGAAGTTAGCGTCCCAGGAGGGAATCTGCCTGCGAGGGAAGCTGTGCAGCACATCCCTTGTTCCGCTCGCCACTTCCCTCACTCTTAGGCAAAGCCCAGCTCAGCTGGCTTGTAGGCGTGCCTCCGTGCTCAGAAGCAGTCCCGTGGCAGGCAGGATACAGCGGGATGTCTTCTGGGCACGCAGCATGCTGCTTCCCATGCCCGGGACAAACCGCGAGCAGGTGCCTCGCTTGCGCTTCTATGTGCCGAGACTTGGAGCTGGCCAGCGCGCACCTTCCCGCTGTGTGTGCTGCTGTCCGCAAACAGCCTCCAAACAAAGCAGGGCGCTAAGGCATGAGAAGTTAGCGTCCCAGGAGGGAATCTGCCTGCGAGGGAAGCTGTGCAGCACATCCCTTGTTCCGCTCGCCACTTCCCTGACTCTTAGGCAAAGCCCATCTCAGCTGGCTTGTAGGCGTGCCTCCGTGCTCAGAAGCAGTCCCGTGGCAGGCAGGATACAGGGGGATGTGTTCTGGGCACGCAGCATGCTGCTTCCCATGCCCGGGACAAACTGCGAGCAGGTGCCTGGCTTGCGCTTCTATCTGCCGAGACTTGCAGCTGGCCAGCGCGCACCTTCCCGCTGTGTGTGCTGCTGTCCGCAAACAGCCTCCAAACAAAGCAGGGCGCTAAGGCATGAGAAGTAAGCGCCACAGGAGGGAATCTGCCTGCGAGGGAAGCTGTGCAGCACATCCCTTGTTCCGCTCGCCACTTCCCTCACTCTTAGGCAAAGCCCATCTCAGCTGGCTTGTAGGCGTGCCTCTGTGCTCAGAAGCAGCCCCGTGGCAGGCAGGATACAGCGGGATGTCTTCTGGGCACGCAGCATGCTGCTTCCCATGCCCGGGACAAACCGCGAGCAGGTGCCTCGCTTGCGCTTCTATCTGCCGAGACTTGGAGCTGGCTACCGCGCACCTTCCCGCTGTGTGTGCTGCTGTCCGCAAACAGCCTCCAAACAAAGCAGCGCACTAAGGCAGGAGAAATAAGCAACCAGGAGGGAATCTGCCTGCGAGGGAAGCTGTGCAGCACATCCCTTGTTCCGCTCGCCACTTCCCTCACTCGTAGGCAAAGCCCAGCTCAGCTGGCTTGTAGGCGTGCCTCTGTGCTCAGAAGCAGCCCCGTGGCAGGCAGGACAGAGCGGGATGTCTTCTGGGCACGCAGCATGCTGCTTCCCATGCCCGGGACAAACCGCGAGCAGGTGCCTCGCTTGCGCTTCTATGTGCCGAGACTTGGAGCTGGCCAGCGCGCACCTTCCCGCTGTGTGTGCTGCTGTCCGCAAACAGCCTCCAAACAAAGCAGGGCGCTAAGGCATGAGAAGTTAGCGTCCCAGGAGGGAATGTGCCTGCGAGGGAAGCTGTGCAGCACATCCCTTGTTCCGCTCGCCAATTCCCTGACTCTTAGGCAAAGCCCAGCTCAGCTGGCTTGTAGGCGTGCCTCTGTGCTCAGAAGCAGTCCCGTGGCAGGCAGGACAGAGCGGGATGTCTTCTGGGCACGCAGCATGCTGCTTCCCATGCCCGGGACAAACCGCGAGCAGGTGCCTCGCTTGCGCTTCTATCTGCCGAGACTTGGAGCTGGCCAGCGCGCACCTTCCCGCTGTGTGTGCTGCTGTCCGCAAACAGCCTCCAAACAAAGCAGGGCGCTAAGGCAGGAGAAATAAGCAACCAGGAGGGAATCTGCCTGCGAGGGAAGCTGTGCAGCACATCCCTTGTTCCGCTCGCCACTTCCCTCACTCTTAGGCAAAGACCAGCTCAGCTGCCTTCTAGGCGTGCCTCTGTGCTTAGAAGCAGCCCTGTGGCAGGCAGGATACAGCGGGATGTCTTCTTGGCACGCAGCATGCTGCTTCCCATGCCCGGGACAAATTGCGAGCAGGTGCCTCGCTTGCGCTTCTATCTGCCGAGACTTGGAGCTGGCTACCGCGCACCTTCCCGCTGTGTGTGCTGCTGTCCGCAAACAGCCTCCAAACAAAGCAGCGCACTAAGGCAGGAGAAATAAGCAACCAGGAGGGAATCTGCCTGCGAGGGAAGCTGTGCAGCACATCCCTTGTTCCGCTCGCCACTTCCCTGACTCTTAGGCAAAGCCCATCTCAGCTGGCTTGTAGGCGTGCCTCTGTGCTCAGAAGCAGCCCCGTGGCAGGCAGGACAGAGCGGGATGTCTTCTGGGCACGCAGCATGCTGCTTCCCATGCCCGGGACAAACCGCGAGCAGGTGCCTCGCTTGCGCTTCTATCTGCCGAGACTTGGAGCTGGCCAGCGCGCACCTTCCCGCTGTGTGTGCTGCTGTCCGCAAACAGCCTCCAAACAAAGCAGGGCGCTAAGGCATGAGAAGTAAGCATCCCAGGAGGGAATCTGCCTGCGAGGGAAGCTGTGCAGCACATCCCTTGTTCCGCTCGCCAATTCCCTGACTCTTAGGCAAAGCCCAGCTCAGCTGGCTTGTAGGCGTGCCTCTGTGCTCAGAAGCAGTCCCGTGGCAGGCAGGACAGAGCGGGATGTCTTCTGGGCACGCAGCATGCTGCTTCCCATGCCCGGGACAAACCGCGAGCAGGTGCCTCGCTTGCGCTTCTATCTGCCGAGACTTGGAGCTGGCCAGCGCGCACCTTCCCGCTGTGTGTGCTGCTGTCCGCAAACAGCCTCCAAACAAAGCAGGGCGCTAAGGCATGAGAAGTAAGTGCCCCAGGAGGGAATCTGCCTGCGAGGGAAGCTGTGCAGCACATCCCTTGTTCCGCTCGCCACTTCCCTCACTCGTAGGCAAAGCCCAGCTCAGCTTGCTTGTAGGCGTGCCTCTGTGCTCAGAAGCAGCCCCGTGGCAGGCAGGACAGAGCGGGATGTCTTCTGGGCACGCAGCATGCTGCTTCCCATGCCCGGGACAAACTGCGAGCAGGTGCCTGGCTTGCGCTTCTATCTGCCGAGACTTGCAGCTGGCCAGCGCGCACCTTCCCGCTGTGTGTGCTGCTGTCCGCAAACAGCCTCCAAACAAAGCAGGGCGCTAAGGCATGAGAAGTTAGCGTCCCAGGAGGGAATCTGCCTGCGAGGGAAGCTGTGCAGCACATCCCTTGTTCCGCTCGCCACTTCCCTCACTCTTAGGCAAAGCCCAGCTCAACTGCCTTGTAGGCGTGCCTCCGTGCTCAGAAGCAGTCCCGTGGCAGGCAGGATACAGGGGGATGTGTTCTGGGCACGCAGCATGCTGCTTCCCATGCCCGGGACAAACTGCGAGCAGGTGCCTGGCTTGCGCTTCTATCTGCCGAGACTTGCAGCTGGCCAGCGCGCACCTTCCCGCTGTGTGTGCTGCTGTCCGCAAACAGCCTCCAAACAAAGCAGGGCGCTAAGGCATGAGAAGTAAGCATCCCAGGAGGGAATCTGCCTGCGAGGGAAGCTGTGCAGCACATCCCTTGTTCCGCTCGCCAATTCCCTGACTCTTAGGCAAAGCCCAGCTCAGCTGGCTTGTAGGCGTGCCTCTGTGCTCAGAAGCAGTCCCGTGGCAGGCAGGACAGAGCGGGATGTCTTCTGGGCACGCAGCATGCTGCTTCCCATGCCCGGGACAAACCGCGAGCAGGTGCCTCGCTTGCGCTTCTATCTGCCGAGACTTGGAGCTGGCCAGCGCGCACCTTCCCGCTGTGTGTGCTGCTGTCCGCAAACAGCCTCCAAACAAAGCAGGGCGCTAAGGCATGAGAAGTAAGTGCCCCAGGAGGGAATCTGCCTGCGAGGGAAGCTGTGCAGCACATCCCTTGTTCCGCTCGCCACTTCCCTCACTCGTAGGCAAAGCCCAGCTCAGCTTGCTTGTAGGCGTGCCTCTGTGCTCAGAAGCAGCCCCGTGGCAGGCAGGACAGAGCGGGATGTCTTCTGGGCACGCAGCATGCTGCTTCCCATGCCCGGGACAAACCGCGAGCAGGTGCCTGGCTTGCGCTTCTATCTGCCGAGACTTGGAGCTGGCCAGCGCGCACCTTCCCGCTGTGTGTGCTGCTGTCCGCAAACAGCCTCCAAACAAAGCAGGGCGCTAAGGCAGGAGAAATAAGCACACCAGGAGGGAATCTGCCTGCCAGGGAAGCTGTGCAGCACATCCCTTGTTCCACTCGCCACTTCCCTCACTCGTAGGCAAAGGCCATCTCAGCTGCCTTCTAGGCGTGCCTCTGTGCTTAGAAGCAGCCCCGTGGCAGGCAGGATACAGCGGGATGTCTTCTGGGCACGCAGCATGCTGCTTCCCATGCCCGGGACAAATTGCGAGCAGGTGCCTCGCTTGCGCTTCTATCTGCTGAGACTTGGAGCTGGCCAGCGCGCACCTTCCCGCTGTGTGTGCTGCTGTCCGCAAACAGCCTCCAAACAAAGCAGCGCACTAAGGCAAGATAAGTAAGTGCCCCAGGAGGGAATCTGCCTGCGAGGGAAGCTGTGCAGCACATCCCTTGTTCCGCTCGCCACTTCCCTCACTCTTAGGCAAAGCCCAGCTCAGCTGGCTTGTAGGCGTGCCTCCGTGCTCAGAAGCAGCCCCGTGGCAGGCAGGATACAGCGGGATGTCTTCTGGGCACGCAGCATGCTGCTTCCCATGCCCGGGACAAACTGCGAGCAGGTGCCTCGCTTGCGCTTCTATCTGCCGAGACTTGGAGCTGGCCAGCGCGCACCTTCCCGCTGTGTGTGCTGCTGTCCGCAAACAGCCTCCAAACAAAGCAGCGCACTAAGGCAAGAGAAGTAAGTGCCCCAGGAGGGAATCTGCCTGCGAGGGAAGCTGTGCAGCACATCCCTTGTTCCGCTCGCCACTTCCCTGACTCTTAGGCAAAGCCCAGCTCAGCTGGCTTATAGGCGTGCCTCCGTGCTCAGAAGCAGCCCCGTGGCAGGCAGGATACAGCGGGATGTGTTCTGGGCACGCAGCATGCTGCTTCCCATGCCCGGGACAAACTGCGAGCCGGTGCCTCGCTTGCGCTTCTATCTGCCGAGACTTGGAGCTGGCCAGCGCGCACCTTCCCGCTGTGTGTGCTGCTGTCCGCAAACAGCCTCCAAACAAAGCAGGGCGCTAAGGCATGAGAAGTTAGCGTCCCAGGAGGGAATCTGCCTGCGAGGGAAGCTGTGCAGCACATCCCTTGTTCCACTCGCCACTTCCCTGACTCTTAGGCAAAGCCCAGCTCAGCTGGCTTGTAGGCGTGCCTCCGTGCTCAGAAGCAGTCCCGTGGCAGGCAGGATACAGGGGGATGTGTTCTGGGCACGCAGCATGCTGCTTCCCATGCCCGGGACAAACTGCGAGCAGGTGCCTCGCTTGCGCTTCTATGTGCCGAGACTTGGAGCTGGCCAGCGCGCACCTTCCCGCTGTGTGTGCTGCTGTCCGCAAACATCCTCCAAACAAAGCAGGGCGCTAAGGCATGAGAAGTTAGCGTCCCAGGAGGGAATCTGCCTGCGAGGGAAGCTGTGCAGCACATCCCTTGTTCCGCTCGCCACTTCCCTCACTCTTAGGCAAAGCCCAGCTCAGCTGGCTTGTAGGCGTGCCTCCGTGCTCAGAAGCAGCCCTGTGGCAGGCAGGACAGAGCGGGATGTCTTCTGGGCACGCAGCATGCTGCTTCCCATGCCCGGGACAAACCGCGAGCCGGTGCCTGGCTTGCGCTTCTATCTGCCGAGACTTGGAGCTGGCCAGCGCGTACCTTCACGCTGTGTGTGCTGCTGTCCGCAAACAGCCTCCAAACAAAGCAGGGCGCTAAGGCAGGAGAAGTAAGTGCCCCAGGAGGGAATCTGCCTGCGAGGGAAGCTGTGCAGCACATCCCTTGTTCCGCTCGCCACTTCCCTCACTCGTAGGCAAAGCCCAGCTCAGCTGGCTTGTAGGCGTGCCTCCGTGCTCAGAAGCAGTCCCGTGGCAGGCAGGATACAGCGGGATGTGTTCTGGGCACGCAGCATGCTGCTTCCCATGCCCGGGACAAACCGCGAGCCGGTGCCTCGCTTGCGCTTCTATCTGCCGAGACTTGGAGCTGGCCAGCGCGCACCTTCCCGCTGTGTGTGCTGCTGTCCGCAAACAGCCTCCAAACAAAGCAGGGCGCTAAGGCAGGAGAAGTTAGCGTCCCAGGAGGGAATCTGCCTGCGAGGGAAGCTGTGCAGCACATCCCTTGTTCCGCTCGCCACTTCCCTCACTCGTAGGCAAAGCCCAGCTCAGCTTGCTTGTAGGCGTGCCTCTGTGCTCAGAAGCAGCCCCGTGGCAGGCAGGATACAGGGGGATGTGTTCTGGGCATGCAGCATGCTGCTTCCCATGCCCGGGACAAACCGCGAGCAGGTGCCTCGCTTATGCTTCTATGTGCCGAGACTTGGAGCTGGCCAGCGCGCACCTTCCCGCTGTGTGTGCTGCTGTCCGCAAACAGCCTCCAAACAAAGCAGGGCGCTAAGGCATGAGAAGTTAGCGTCCCAGGAGGGAATCTGCCTGCGAGGGAAGCTGTGCAGCACATCCCTTGTTCCGCTCGCCACTTCCCTGACTCTTAGGCAAAGCCCATCTCAGCTGGCTTGTAGGCGTGCCTCCGTGCTCAGAAGCAGTGCCGTGGCAGGCAGGACAGAGCGGGATGTCTTCTGGGCACGCAGCATGCTGCTTCCCATGCCCGGGACAAACCGCGAGCAGGTGCCTGGCTTGCGCTTCTATGTGCCGAGACTTGGAGCTGGCCAGCGCGCACCTTCCCGCTGTGTGTGCTGCTGTCCGCAAACAGCCTCCAAACAAAGCAGGGCGCTAAGGCATGAGAAGTTAGCGTCCCAGGAGGGAATCTGCCTGCGAGGGAAGCTGTGCAGCACATCCCTTGTTCCGCTCGCCACTTCCCTCACTCTTAGGCAAAGCCCAGCTCAGCTGGCTTGTAGGCGTGCCTCCGTGCTCAGAAGCAGTCCCGTGGCAGGCAGGATACAGCGGGATGTGTTCTGGGCACGCAGCATGCTGCTTCCCATGCCCGGGACAAACTGCGAGCAGGTGCCTCGCTTGCGCTTCTATGTGCCGAGACTTGGAGCTGGCCAGCGCGCACCTTCCCGCTGTGTGTGCTGCTGTCCGCAAACAGCCTCCAAACAAAGCAGGGCGCTAAGGCATGAGAAGTCAGCGTCCCAGGAGGGAATCTGCCTGCGAGGGAAGCTGTGCAGCACATCCCTTGTTCCGCTCGCCACTTCCCTCACTCTTAGGCAAAGCCCATCTCAGCTGGCTTGTAGGCGTGCCTCCGTGCTCAGAAGCAGTCCCGTGGCAGGCAGGACAGAGCGGGATGTCTTCTGGGCACGCAGCATGCAGCTTCCCATGCCCGGGACAAACCGCGAGCAGGTGCCTGGCTTGCGCTTCTATCTGCTGAGACTTGGAGCTGGCCAGCGCGCACCTTCCCGCTGTGTGTGCTGCTGTCCGCAAACAGCCTCCAAACAAAGCAGCGCACTAAGGCATGAGAAGTAAGTGCCCCAGGAGGGAATCTGCCTGCGAGGGAAGCTGTGCAGCACATCCCTTGTTCCGCTCGCCACTTCCCTCACTCTTAGGCAAAGCCCAGCTCAGCTGGCTTGTAGGCGTGCCTCTGTGCTCAGAAGCAGCCCCGTGGCAGGCAGGACAGAGCGGGATGTCTTCTGGGCACGCAGCATGCTGCTTCCCATGCCCGGGACAAACCGCGAGCAGGTGCCTCGCTTGCGCTTCTATCTGCCGAGACTTGGAGCTGGCCAGCGCGCACCTTCCCGCTGTGTGTGCTGCTGTCCGCAAACAGCCTCCAAACAAAGCAGGGCGCTAAGGCATGAGAAGTTAGCGTCCCAGGAGGGAATCTGCCTGCGAGGGAAGCTGTGCAGCACATCCCTTGTTCCGCTCGCCAATTCCCTGACTCTTAGGCAAAGCCCAGCTCAGCTGGCTTGTAGGCGTGCCTCTGTGCTCAGAAGCAGTCCCGTGGCAGGCAGGACAGAGCGGGATGTCTTCTGGGCACGCAGCATGCTGCTTCCCATGCCCGGGACAAACCGCGAGCAGGTGCCTCGCTTGCGCTTCTATCTGCCGAGACTTGGAGCTGGCCAGCGCGCACCTTCCCGCTGTGTGTGCTGCTGTCCGCAAACAGCCTCCAAACAAAGCAGGGCGCTAAGGCAGGAGAAATAAGCAACCAGGAGGGAATCTGCCTGCGAGGGAAGCTGTGCAGCACATCCCTTGTTCCGCTCGCCACTTCCCTCACTCTTAGGCAAAGGCCATCTCAGCTGCCTTCTAGGCGTGCCTCTGTGCTTAGAAGCAGCCCTGTGGCAGGCAGGATACAGGGGGATGTCTTCTTGGCACGCAGCATGCTGCTTCCCATGCCCGGGACAAATTGCGAGCAGGTGCCTGGCTTGCGCTTCTATCTGCTGAGACTTGGAGCTGGCCAGCGCGCACCTTCCCGCTGTGTGTGCTGCTGTCCGCAAACAGCCTCCAAACAAAGCAGGGCGCTAAGGCATGAGAAGTAAGCGTCCCAGGAGGGAATCTGCCTGCGAGGGAAGCTGTGCAGCACATCCCTTGTTCCGCTCGCCACTTCCCTCACTCTTAGGCAAAGCCCATCTCAGCTGGCTTGTAGGCGTGCCTCCGTGCTCAGAAGCAGTCCCGTGGCAGGCAGGACAGAGCGGGATGTCTTCTGGGCACGCAGCATGCAGCTTCCCATGCCCGGGACAAACCGCGAGCAGGTGCCTGGCTTGCGCTTCTATCTGCTGAGACTTGGAGCTGGCCAGCGCGCACCTTCCCGCTGTGTGTGCTGCTGTCCGCAAACAGCCTCCAAACAAAGCAGCGCACTAAGGCATGAGAAGTAAGTGCCCCAGGAGGGAATCTGCCTGCGAGGGAAGCTGTGCAGCACATCCCTTGTTCCGCTCGACACTTCCCTCACTCTTAGGCAAAGCCCATCTCAGCTGGCTTGTAGGCGTGCCTCCGTGCTCAGAAGCAGCCCCGTGGCAGGCAGGATACAGCGGGATGTCTTCTGGGCACGCAGCATGCTGCTTCCCATGCCCGGGACAAACTGCGAGCAGGTGCCTGGCTTGCGCTTCTATCTGCCGAGACTTGGAGCTGGCCAGCGCGCACCTTCCCGCTGTGTGTGCTGCTGTCCGCAAACAGCCTCCAAACAAAGCAGGGCGCTAAGGCATGAGAAGTAAGCATCCCAGGAGGGAATCTGCCTGCGAGGGAAGCTGTGCAGCACATCCCTTGTTCCGCTCGCCACTTCCCTCACTCTTAGGCAAAGCCCAGCTCAGCTGGCTTGTAGGCGTGCCTCCGTGCTCAGAAGCAGCCCCGTGGCAGGCAGGATACAGCGGGATGTCTTCTGGGCACGCAGCATGCTGCTTCCCATGCCCGGGACAAACCGCGAGCAGGTGCCTCGCTTGCGCTTCTATCTGCCGAGACTTGGAGCTGGCCAGCGCGCACCTTCCCGCTGTGTGTGCTGCTGTCCGCAAACAGCCTCCAAACAAAGCAGGGCGCTAAGGCAGGAGAAATAAGCAACCAGGAGGGAATCTGCCTGCGAGGGAAGCTGTGCAGCACATCCCTTGTTCCGCTCGCCACTTCCCTCACTCTTAGGCAAAGGCCATCTCAGCTGCCTTCTAGGCGTGCCTCTGTGCTTAGAAGCAGCCCTGTGGCAGGCAGGATACAGCGGGATGTCTTCTTGGCACGCAGCATGCTGCTTCCCATGCCCGGGACAAATTGCGAGCAGGTGCCTCGCTTGCGCTTCTATCTGCCGAGACTTGGAGCTGGCCAGCGCGCACCTTCCCGCTGTGTGTGCTGCTGTCCGCAAACAGCCTCCAAACAAAGCAGGGCGCTAAGGCATGAGAAGTAAGCGCCACAGGAGGGAATCTGCCTGCGAGGGAAGCTGTGCAGCACATCCCTTGTTCCGCTCGCCACTTCCCTCACTCGTAGGCAAAGCCCAGCTCAGCTGGCTTGTAGGCGTGCCTCTGTGCTCAGAAGCAGCCCCGTGGCAGGCAGGACAGAGCGGGATGTCTTCTGGGCACGCAGCATGCTGCTTCCCATGCCCGGGACAAACCGCGAGCAGGTGCCTCGCTTGCGCTTCTATCTGCCGAGACTTGGAGCTGGCCAGCGCGCACCTTCCCGCTGTGTGTGCTGCTGTCCGCAAACAGCCTCCAAACAAAGCAGGGCGCTAAGGCATGAGAAGTTAGCGTCCCAGGAGGGAATCTGCCTACGAGGGAAGCTGTGCAGCACATCCCTTGTTCCGCTCGCCACTTCCCTCACTCTTAGGCAAAGGCCATCTCAGCTGCCTTCTAGGCGTGCCTCTGTGCTTAGAAGCAGCCCTGTGGCAGGCAGGATACAGCGGGATGTCTTCTTGGCACGCAGCATGCTGCTTCCCATGCCCGGGACAAATTGCGAGCAGGTGCCTGGCTTGCGCTTCTATCTGCTGAGACTTGGAGCTGGCCAGCGCGCACCTTCCCGCTGTGTGTGCTGCTGTCCGCAAACAGCCTCCAAACAAAGCAGGGCGCTAAGGCATGAGAAGTTAGCGTCCCAGGAGGGAATCTGCCTGCGAGGGAAGCTGTGCAGCACATCCCTTGTTCCGCTCGCCACTTCCCTCACTCTTAGGCAAAGCCCATCTAAGCTGGCTTGTAGGCGTGCCTCCGTGCTCAGAAGCAGTCCCGTGGCAGGCAGGACAGAGCGGGATGTCTTCTGGGCACGCAGCATGCAGCTTCCCATGCCCGGGACAAACCGCGAGCAGGTGCCTGGCTTGCGCTTCTATCTGCTGAGACTTGGAGCTGGCCAGCGCGCACCTTCCCGTTGTGTGTGCTGCTGTCCGCAAACAGCCTCCAAACAAAGCAGCGCACTAAGGCATGAGAAGTAAGTGCCCCAGGAGGGAATCTGCCTGCGAGGGAAGCTGTGCAGCACATCCCTTGTTCCGCTCGACACTTCCCTCACTCTTAGGCAAAGCCCAGCTCAGCTGGCTTGTAGGCGTGCCTCCGTGCTCAGAAGCAGCCCCGTGGCAGGCAGGATACAGCGGGATGTGTTCTGGGCACGCAGCATGCTGCTTCCCATGCCCGGGACAAACTGCGAGCAGGTGCCTGGCTTGCGCTTCTATCTGCCGAGACTTGCAGCTGGCCAGCGCGCACCTTCCCGCTGTGTGTGCTGCTGTCCGCAAACAGCCTCCAAACAAAGCAGGGCGCTAAGGCATGAGAAGTAAGCATCCCAGGAGGGAATCTGCCTGCGAGGGAAGCTGTGCAGCACATCCCTTGTTCCGCTCGCCACTTCCCTCACTCTTAGGCAAAGCCCAGCTCAGCTGGCTTGTAGGCGTGCCTCCGTGCTCAGAAGCAGCCCCGTGGCAGGCAGGATACAGCGGGATGTCTTCTGGGCACGCAGCATGCTGCTTCCCATGCCCGGGACAAACCGCGAGCAGGTGCCTGGCTTGCGCTTCTATCTGCCGAGACTTGGAGCTGGCCAGCGCGCACCTTCCCGCTGTGTGTGCTGCTGTCCGCAAACAGCCTCCAAACAAAGCAGCGCACTAAGGCAGGAGAAATAAGCAACCAGGAGGGAATCTGCCTGCGAGGGAAGCTGTGCAGCACATCCCTTGTTCCGCTCGCCACTTCCCTCACTCGTAGGCAAAGCCCAGCTCAGCTTGCTTGTAGGCGTGCCTCTGTGCTCAGAAGCAGCCCCGTGGCAGGCAGGATACAGGGGGATGTGTTCTGGGCACGCAGCATGCTGCTTCCCATGCCCGGGACATACCGCGAGCAGGTGCCTCGCTTATGCTTCTATGTGCCGAGACTTGGAGCTGGCCAGCGCGCACCTTCCCGCTGTGTGTGCTGCTGTCCGCAAACAGCCTCCAAACAAAGCAGGGCGCTAAGGCATGAGAAGTTAGCGTCCCAGGAGGGAATCTGCCTGCGAGGGAAGCTGTGCAGCACATCCCTTGTTCCACTCGACACTTCCCTGACTCTTAGGCAAAGCCCAGCTCAGCTGGCTTGTAGGCGTGCCTCCGTGCTCAGAAGCAGTCCCGTGGCAGGCAGGACAGAGCGGGATGTCTTCTGGGCACGCAGCATGCTGCTTCCCATGCCCGGGACAAACCGCGAGCAGGTGCCTGGCTTGCGCTTCTATCTGCCGAGACTTGGAGCTGGCCAGCGCGCACCTTCCCGCTGTGTGTGCTGCTGTCCGCAAACAGCCTCCAAACAAAGCAGGGCGCTAAGGCATGAGAAGTTAGCGTCCCAGGAGGGAATCTGCCTGCGAGGGAAGCTGTGCAGCACATCCCTTGTTCCGCTCGCCAATTCCCTGACTCTTAGGCAAAGCCCAGCTCAGCTGGCTTGTAGGCGTGCCTCTGTGCTCAGAAGCAGTCCCGTGGCAGGCAGGACAGAGCGGGATGTCTTCTGGGCACGCAGCATGCTGCTTCCCATGCCCGGGACAAACCGCGAGCAGGTGCCTCGCTTGCGCTTCTATCTGCCGAGACTTGGAGCTGGCCAGCGCGCACCTTCCCGCTGTGTGTGCTGCTGTCCGCAAACAGCCTCCAAACAAAGCAGGGCGCTAAGGCAGGAGAAATAAGCAACCAGGAGGGAATCTGCCTGCGAGGGAAGCTGTGCAGCACATCCCTTGTTCCGCTCGCCACTTCCCTCACTCTTAGGCAAAGCCCAGCTCAACTGCCTTGTAGGCGTGCCTCCGTGCTCAGAAGCAGTCCCGTGGCAGGCAGGACAGAGCGGGATGTCTTCTGGGCACGCAGCATGCTGCTTCCCATGCCCGGGACAAACTGCGAGCAGGTGCCTGGCTTGCGCTTCTATCTGCCGAGACTTGCAGCTGGCCAGCGCGCACCTTCCCGCTGTGTGTGCTGCTGTCCGCAAACAGCCTCCAAACAAAGCAGCGCACTAAGGCAGGAGAAATAAGCAACCAGGAGGGAATCTGCCTGCGAGGGAAGCTGTGCAGCACATCCCTTGTTCCGCTCGCCAATTCCCTGACTCTTAGGCAAAGCCCAGCTCAGCTGGCTTGTAGGCGTGCCTCTGTGCTCAGAAGCAGTCCCGTGGCAGGCAGGACAGAGCGGGATGTCTTCTGGGCACGCAGCATGCTGCTTCCCATGCCCGGGACAAACCGCGAGCAGGTGCCTCGCTTGCGCTTCTATCTGCCGAGACTTGGAGCTGGCCAGCGCGCACCTTCCCGCTGTGTGTGCTGCTGTCCGCAAACAGCCTCCAAACAAAGCAGGGCGCTAAGGCATGAGAAGTAAGTGCCCCAGGAGGGAATCTGCCTGCGAGGGAAGCTGTGCAGCACATCCCTTGTTCCGCTCGCCACTTCCCTCACTCGTAGGCAAAGCCCAGCTCAGCTTGCTTGTAGGCGTGCCTCTGTGCTCAGAAGCAGCCCCGTGGCAGGCAGGACAGAGCGGGATGTCTTCTGGGCACGCAGCATGCTGCTTCCCATGCCCGGGACAAACCGCGAGCAGGTGCCTGGCTTGCGCTTCTATGTGCCGAGACTTGGAGCTGGCCAGCGCGCACCTTCCCGCTGTGTGTGCTGCTGTCCGCAAACAGCCTCCAAACAAAGCAGGGCGCTAAGGCAGGAGAAATAAGCACACCAGGAGGGAATCTGCCTGCCAGGGAAGCTGTGCAGCACATCCCTTGTTCCGCTCGCCACTTCCCTCACTCTTAGGCAAAGGCCATCTCAGCTGCCTTCTAGGCGTGCCTCTGTGCTTAGAAGCAGCCCCGTGGCAGGCAGGATACAGCGGGATGTCTTCTGGGCACGCAGCATGCTGCTTCCCATGCCCGGGACAAATTGCGAGCAGGTGCCTGGCTTGCGCTTCTATCTGCTGAGACTTGGAGCTGGCCAGCGCGCACCTTCCCGCTGTGTGTGCTGCTGTCCGCAAACAGCCTCCAAACAAAGCAGCGCACTAAGGCAGGAGAAATAAGCACACCAGGAGGGAATCTGCCTGCGAGGGAAGCTGTGCAGCACATCCCTTGTTCCGCTCGCCACTTCCCTGACTCTTAGGCAAAGCCCATCTCAGCTGGCTTGTAGGCGTGCCTCTGTGCTCAGAAGCAGCCCCGTGGCAGGCAGGACAGAGCGGGATGTCTTCTGGGCACGCAGCATGCTGCTTCCCATGCCCGGGACAAACCGCGAGCAGGTGCCTCGCTTGCGCTTCTATGTGCCGAGACTTGGAGCTGGCCAGCGCGCACCTTCCCGCTGTGTGTGCTGCTGTCCGCAAACAGCCTCCAAACAAAGCAGGGCGCTAAGGCATGAGAAGTTAGCGTCCCAGGAGGGAATCTGCCTGCGAGGGAAGCTGTGCAGCACATCCCTTGTTCCGCTCGCCACTTCCCTCACTCTTAGGCAAAGCCCATCTCAGCTGGCTTGTAGGCGTGCCTCCGTGCTCAGAAGCAGTCCCGTGGCAGGCAGGACAGAGCGGGATGTCTTCTGGGCACGCAGCATGCAGCTTCCCATGCCCGGGACAAACCGCGAGCAGGTGCCTGGCTTGCGCTTCTATCTGCTGAGACTTGGAGCTGGCCAGCGCGCACCTTCCCGCTGTGTGTGCTGCTGTCCGCAAACAGCCTCCAAACAAAGCAGCGCACTAAGGCATGAGAAGTAAGTGCCCCAGGAGGGAATCTGCCTGCGAGGGAAGCTGTGCAGCACATCCCTTGTTCCGCTCGCCACTTCCCTCACTCTTAGGCAAAGCCCAGCTCAGCTGGCTTGTAGGCGTGCCTCCGTGCTCAGAAGCAGCCCCGTGGCAGGCAGGATACAGCGGGATGTCTTCTGGGCACGCAGCATGCTGCTTCCCATGCCCGGGACAAACCGCGAGCAGGTGCCTCGCTTGCGCTTCTATGTGCCGAGACTTGGAGCTGGCCAGCGCGCACCTTCCCGCTGTGTGTGCTGCTGTCCGCAAACAGCCTCCAAACAAAGCAGGGCGCTAAGGCATGAGAAGTTAGCGTCCCAGGAGGGAATCTGCCTGCGAGGGAAGCTGTGCAGCACATCCCTTGTTCCGCTCGACACTTCCCTCACTCTTAGGCAAAGCCCAGCTCAGCTGGCTTGTAGGCGTGCCTCCGTGCTCAGAAGCAGTCCCGTGGCAGGCAGGATACAGGGGGATGTCTTCTGGGCACGCAGCATGCTGCTTCCCATGCCCGGGACAAACCGCGAGCAGGTGCCTCGCTTGCGCTTCTATCTGCCGAGACTTGGAGCTGGCCAGCGCGCACCTTCCCGCTGTGTGTGCTGCTGTCCGCAAACAGCCTCCAAACAAAGCAGGGCGCTAAGGCATGAGAAGTAAGCGCCACAGGAGGGAATCTGCCTGCGAGGGAAGCTGTGCAGCACATCCCTTGTTCCGCTCGCCACTTCCCTCACTCGTAGGCAAAGCCCAGCTCAGCTGGCTTGTAGGCGTGCCTCTGTGCTCAGAAGCAGCCCCGTGGCAGGCAGGACAGAGCGGGATGTCTTCTGGGCACGCAGCATGCTGCTTCCCATGCCCGGGACAAACCGCGAGCAGGTGCCTCGCTTGCGCTTCTATCTGCCGAGACTTGGAGCTGGCCAGCGCGCACCTTCCCGCTGTGTGTGCTGCTGTCCGCAAACAGCCTCCAAACAAAGCAGGGCGCTAAGGCATGAGAAGTTAGCGTCCCAGGAGGGAATCTGCCTACGAGGGAAGCTGTGCAGCACATCCCTTGTTCCGCTCGCCACTTCCCTCACTCTTAGGCAAAGGCCATCTCAGCTGCCTTCTAGGCGTGCCTCTGTGCTTAGAAGCAGCCCTGTGGCAGGCAGGATACAGCGGGATGTCTTCTTGGCACGCAGCATGCTGCTTCCCATGCCCGGGACAAATTGCGAGCAGGTGCCTGGCTTGCGCTTCTATCTGCTGAGACTTGGAGCTGGCCAGCGCGCACCTTCCCGCTGTGTGTGCTGCTGTCCGCAAACAGCCTCCAAACAAAGCAGGGCGCTAAGGCATGAGAAGTTAGCGTCCCAGGAGGGAATCTGCCTGCGAGGGAAGCTGTGCAGCACATCCCTTGTTCCGCTCGCCACTTCCCTCACTCTTAGGCCAAGCCCATCTAAGCTGGCTTGTAGGCGTGCCTCCGTGCTCAGAAGCAGTCCCGTGGCAGGCAGGACAGAGCGGGATGTCTTCTGGGCACGCAGCATGCAGCTTCCCATGCCCGGGACAAACCGCGAGCAGGTGCCTGGCTTGCGCTTCTATCTGCTGAGACTTGGAGCTGGCCAGCGCGCACCTTCCCGTTGTGTGTGCTGCTGTCCGCAAACAGCCTCCAAACAAAGCAGCGCACTAAGGCATGAGAAGTAAGTGCCCCAGGAGGGAATCTGCCTGCGAGGGAAGCTGTGCAGCACATCCCTTGTTCCGCTCGACACTTCCCTCACTCTTAGGCAAAGCCCAGCTCAGCTGGCTTGTAGGCGTGCCTCCGTGCTCAGAAGCAGCCCCGTGGCAGGCAGGATACAGCGGGATGTGTTCTGGGCACGCAGCATGCTGCTTCCCATGCCCGGGACAAACTGCGAGCAGGTGCCTGGCTTGCGCTTCTATCTGCCGAGACTTGCAGCTGGCCAGCGCGCACCTTCCCGCTGTGTGTGCTGCTGTCCGCAAACAGCCTCCAAACAAAGCAGGGCGCTAAGGCATGAGAAGTAAGCATCCCAGGAGGGAATCTGCCTGCGAGGGAAGCTGTGCAGCACATCCCTTGTTCCGCTCGCCACTTCCCTCACTCTTAGGCAAAGCCCAGCTCAGCTGGCTTGTAGGCGTGCCTCCGTGCTCAGAAGCAGCCCCGTGGCAGGCAGGATACAGCGGGATGTCTTCTGGGCACGCAGCATGCTGCTTCCCATGCCCGGGACAAACCGCGAGCAGGTGCCTGGCTTGCGCTTCTATCTGCCGAGACTTGGAGCTGGCCAGCGCGCACCTTCCCGCTGTGTGTGCTGCTGTCCGCAAACAGCCTCCAAACAAAGCAGCGCACTAAGGCAGGAGAAATAAGCAACCAGGAGGGAATCTGCCTGCGAGGGAAGCTGTGCAGCACATCCCTTGTTCCGCTCGCCACTTCCCTCACTCGTAGGCAAAGCCCATCTCAGCTTGCTTGTAGGCGTGCCTCTGTGCTCAGAAGCAGCCCCGTGGCAGGCAGGATACAGGGGGATGTGTTCTGGGCACGCAGCATGCTGCTTCCCATGCCCGGGACATACCGCGAGCAGGTGCCTCGCTTATGCTTCTATGTGCCGAGACTTGGAGCTGGCCAGCGCGCACCTTCCCGCTGTGTGTGCTGCTGTCCGCAAACAGCCTCCAAACAAAGCAGGGCGCTAAGGCATGAGAAGTTAGCGTCCCAGGAGGGAATCTGCCTGCGAGGGAAGCTGTGCAGCACATCCCTTGTTCCACTCGACACTTCCCTGACTCTTAGGCAAAGCCCAGCTCAGCTGGCTTGTAGGCGTGCCTCCGTGCTCAGAAGCAGTCCCGTGGCAGGCAGGACAGAGCGGGATGTCTTCTGGGCACGCAGCATGCTGCTTCCCATGCCCGGGACAAACCGCGAGCAGGTGCCTGGCTTGCGCTTCTATCTGCCGAGACTTGGAGCTGGCCAGCGCGCACCTTCCCGCTGTGTGTGCTGCTGTCCGCAAACAGCCTCCAAACAAAGCAGGGCGCTAAGGCATGAGAAGTTAGCGTCCCAGGAGGGAATCTGCCTGCGAGGGAAGCTGTGCAGCACATCCCTTGTTCCGCTCGCCAATTCCCTGACTCTTAGGCAAAGCCCAGCTCAGCTGGCTTGTAGGCGTGCCTCTGTGCTCAGAAGCAGTCCCGTGGCAGGCAGGACAGAGCGGGATGTCTTCTGGGCACGCAGCATGCTGCTTCCCATGCCCGGGACAAACCGCGAGCAGGTGCCTGGCTTGCGCTTCTATCTGCCGAGACTTGGAGCTGGCCAGCGCGCACCTTCCCGCTGTGTGTGCTGCTGTCCGCAAACAGCCTCCAAACAAAGCAGGGCGCTAAGGCAGGAGAAATAAGCAACCAGGAGGGAATCTGCCTGCGAGGGAAGCTGTGCAGCACATCCCTTGTTCCGCTCGCCACTTCCCTCACTCTTAGGCAAAGCCCAGCTCAACTGCCTTGTAGGCGTGCCTCCGTGCTCAGAAGCAGTCCCGTGGCAGGCAGGACAGAGCGGGATGTCTTCTGGGCACGCAGCATGCTGCTTCCCATGCCCGGGACAAACTGCGAGCAGGTGCCTGGCTTGCGCTTCTATCTGCCGAGACTTGCAGCTGGCCAGCGCGCACCTTCCCGCTGTGTGTGCTGCTGTCCGCAAACAGCCTCCAAACAAAGCAGGGCGCTAAGGCATGAGAAGTAAGCATCCCAGGAGGGAATCTGCCTGCGAGGGAAGCTGTGCAGCACATCCCTTGTTCCGCTCGCCACTTCCCTCACTCTTAGGCAAAGCCCAGCTCAGCTGGCTTGTAGGCGTGCCTCCGTGCTCAGAAGCAGCCCCGTGGCAGGCAGGATACAGCGGGATGTCTTCTGGGCACGCAGCATGCTGCTTCCCATGCCCGGGACAAACCGCGAGCAGGTGCCTGGCTTGCGCTTCTATCTGCCGAGACTTGGAGCTGGCCAGCGCGCACCTTCCCGCTGTGTGTGCTGCTGTCCGCAAACAGCCTCCAAACAAAGCAGCGCACTAAGGCAGGAGAAATAAGCAACCAGGAGGGAATCTGCCTGCGAGGGAAGCTGTGCAGCACATCCCTTGTTCCGCTCGCCAATTCCCTGACTCTTAGGCAAAGCCCAGCTCAGCTGGCTTGTAGGCGTGCCTCTGTGCTCAGAAGCAGTCCCGTGGCAGGCAGGACAGAGCGGGATGTCTTCTGGGCACGCAGCATGCTGCTTCCCATGCCCGGGACAAACCGCGAGCAGGTGCCTCGCTTGCGCTTCTATCTGCCGAGACTTGGAGCTGGCCAGCGCGCACCTTCCCGCTGTGTGTGCTGCTGTCCGCAAACAGCCTCCAAACAAAGCAGGGCGCTAAGGCATGAGAAGTAAGTGCCCCAGGAGGGAATCTGCCTGCGAGGGAAGCTGTGCAGCACATCCCTTGTTCCGCTCGCCACTTCCCTCACTCGTAGGCAAAGCCCAGCTCAGCTTGCTTGTAGGCGTGCCTCTGTGCTCAGAAGCAGCCCCGTGGCAGGCAGGACAGAGCGGGATGTCTTCTGGGCACGCAGCATGCTGCTTCCCATGCCCGGGACAAACCGCGAGCAGGTGCCTGGCTTGCGCTTCTATGTGCCGAGACTTGGAGCTGGCCAGCGCGCACCTTCCCGCTGTGTGTGCTGCTGTCCGCAAACAGCCTCCAAACAAAGCAGGGCGCTAAGGCAGGAGAAATAAGCACACCAGGAGGGAATCTGCCTGCGAGGGAAGCTGTGCAGCACATCCCTTGTTCCGCTCGCCACTTCCCTCACTCGTAGGCAAAGCCCAGCTCAGCTGGCTTGTAGGCGTGCCTCCGTGCTCAGAAGCAGTCCCGTGGCAGGCAGGATACAGGGGGATGTCTTCTGGGCACGCAGCATGCTGCTTCCCATGCCCGGGACAAACCGCGAGCAGGTGCCTCGCTTGCGCTTCTATCTGCCGAGACTTGGAGCTGGCCAGCGCGCACCTTCCCGCTGTGTGTGCTGCTGTCCGCAAACAGCCTCCAAACAAAGCAGGGCGCTAAGGCATGAGAAGTAAGCGCCACAGGAGGGAATCTGCCTGCGAGGGAAGCTGTGCAGCACATCCCTTGTTCCGCTCGCCACTTCCCTCACTCGTAGGCAAAGCCCAGCTCAGCTGGCTTGTAGGCGTGCCTCCGTGCTCAGAAGCAGCCCCGTGGCAGGCAGGACAGAGCGGGATGTCTTCTGGGCACGCAGCATGCTGCTTCCCATGCCCGGGACAAACCGCGAGCAGGTGCCTCGCTTGCGCTTCTATCTGCCGAGACTTGGAGCTGGCCAGCGCGCACCTTCCCGCTGTGTGTGCTGCTGTCCGCAAACAGCCTCCAAACAAAGCAGGGCGCTAAGGCATGAGAAGTTAGCGTCCCAGGAGGGAATCTGCCTACGAGGGAAGCTGTGCAGCACATCCCTTGTTCCGCTCGCCACTTCCCTCACTCTTAGGCAAAGGCCATCTCAGCTGCCTTCTAGGCGTGCCTCTGTGCTTAGAAGCAGCCCTGTGGCAGGCAGGATACAGCGGGATGTCTTCTTGGCACGCAGCATGCTGCTTCCCATGCCCGGGACAAATTGCGAGCAGGTGCCTGGCTTGCGCTTCTATCTGCTGAGACTTGGAGCTGGCCAGCGCGCACCTTCCCGCTGTGTGTGCTGCTGTCCGCAAACAGCCTCCAAACAAAGCAGGGCGCTAAGGCATGAGAAGTTAGCGTCCCAGGAGGGAATCTGCCTGCGAGGGAAGCTGTGCAGCACATCCCTTGTTCCGCTCGCCACTTCCCTCACTCTTAGGCCAAGCCCATCTAAGCTGGCTTGTAGGCGTGCCTCCGTGCTCAGAAGCAGTCCCGTGGCAGGCAGGACAGAGCGGGATGTCTTCTGGGCACGCAGCATGCAGCTTCCCATGCCCGGGACAAACCGCGAGCAGGTGCCTGGCTTGCGCTTCTATCTGCTGAGACTTGGAGCTGGCCAGCGCGCACCTTCCCGTTGTGTGTGCTGCTGTCCGCAAACAGCCTCCAAACAAAGCAGCGCACTAAGGCATGAGAAGTAAGTGCCCCAGGAGGGAATCTGCCTGCGAGGGAAGCTGTGCAGCACATCCCTTGTTCCGCTCGACACTTCCCTCACTCTTAGGCAAAGCCCAGCTCAGCTGGCTTGTAGGCGTGCCTCCGTGCTCAGAAGCAGCCCCGTGGCAGGCAGGATACAGCGGGATGTGTTCTGGGCACGCAGCATGCTGCTTCCCATGCCCGGGACAAACTGCGAGCAGGTGCCTGGCTTGCGCTTCTATCTGCCGAGACTTGCAGCTGGCCAGCGCGCACCTTCCCGCTGTGTGTGCTGCTGTCCGCAAACAGCCTCCAAACAAAGCAGGGCGCTAAGGCATGAGAAGTAAGCATCCCAGGAGGGAATCTGCCTGCGAGGGAAGCTGTGCAGCACATCCCTTGTTCCGCTCGCCACTTCCCTCACTCTTAGGCAAAGCCCAGCTCAGCTGGCTTGTAGGCGTGCCTCCGTGCTCAGAAGCAGCCCCGTGGCAGGCAGGATACAGCGGGATGTCTTCTGGGCACGCAGCATGCTGCTTCCCATGCCCGGGACAAACCGCGAGCAGGTGCCTGGCTTGCGCTTCTATCTGCCGAGACTTGGAGCTGGCCAGCGCGCACCTTCCCGCTGTGTGTGCTGCTGTCCGCAAACAGCCTCCAAACAAAGCAGCGCACTAAGGCAGGAGAAATAAGCAACCAGGAGGGAATCTGCCTGCGAGGGAAGCTGTGCAGCACATCCCTTGTTCCGCTCGCCACTTCCCTCACTCGTAGGCAAAGCCCAGCTCAGCTTGCTTGTAGGCGTGCCTCTGTGCTCAGAAGCAGCCCCGTGGCAGGCAGGATACAGGGGGATGTGTTCTGGGCACGCAGCATGCTGCTTCCCATGCCCGGGACATACCGCGAGCAGGTGCCTCGCTTATGCTTCTATGTGCCGAGACTTGGAGCTGGCCAGCGCGCACCTTCCCGCTGTGTGTGCTGCTGTCCGCAAACAGCCTCCAAACAAAGCAGGGCGCTAAGGCATGAGAAGTTAGCGTCCCAGGAGGGAATCTGCCTGCGAGGGAAGCTGTGCAGCACATCCCTTGTTCCACTCGACACTTCCCTGACTCTTAGGCAAAGCCCAGCTCAGCTGGCTTGTAGGCGTGCCTCCGTGCTCAGAAGCAGTCCCGTGGCAGGCAGGACAGAGCGGGATGTCTTCTGGGCACGCAGCATGCTGCTTCCCATGCCCGGGACAAACCGCGAGCAGGTGCCTGGCTTGCGCTTCTATCTGCCGAGACTTGGAGCTGGCCAGCGCGCACCTTCCCGCTGTGTGTGCTGCTGTCCGCAAACAGCCTCCAAACAAAGCAGGGCGCTAAGGCATGAGAAGTTAGCGTCCCAGGAGGGAATCTGCCTGCGAGGGAAGCTGTGCAGCACATCCCTTGTTCCGCTCGCCAATTCCCTGACTCTTAGGCAAAGCCCAGCTCAGCTGGCTTGTAGGCGTGCCTCTGTGCTCAGAAGCAGTCCCGTGGCAGGCAGGACAGAGCGGGATGTCTTCTGGGCACGCAGCATGCTGCTTCCCATGCCCGGGACAAACCGCGAGCAGGTGCCTCGCTTGCGCTTCTATCTGCCGAGACTTGGAGCTGGCCAGCGCGCACCTTCCCGCTGTGTGTGCTGCTGTCCGCAAACAGCCTCCAAACAAAGCAGGGCGCTAAGGCAGGAGAAATAAGCAACCAGGAGGGAATCTGCCTGCGAGGGAAGCTGTGCAGCACATCCCTTGTTCCGCTCGCCACTTCCCTCACTCTTAGGCAAAGCCCAGCTCAACTGCCTTGTAGGCGTGCCTCCGTGCTCAGAAGCAGTCCCGTGGCAGGCAGGACAGAGCGGGATGTCTTCTGGGCACGCAGCATGCTGCTTCCCATGCCCGGGACAAACCGCGAGCAGGTGCCTGGCTTGCGCTTCTATCTGCCGAGACTTGCAGCTGGCCAGCGCGCACCTTCCCGCTGTGTGTGCTGCTGTCCGCAAACAGCCTCCAAACAAAGCAGGGCGCTAAGGCATGAGAAGTAAGCATCCCAGGAGGGAATCTGCCTGCGAGGGAAGCTGTGCAGCACATCCCTTGTTCCGCTCGCCACTTCCCTCACTCTTAGGCAAAGCCCAGCTCAGCTGGCTTGTAGGCGTGCCTCCGTGCTCAGAAGCAGCCCCGTGGCAGGCAGGATACAGCGGGATGTCTTCTGGGCACGCAGCATGCTGCTTCCCATGCCCGGGACAAACCGCGAGCAGGTGCCTGGCTTGCGCTTCTATCTGCCGAGACTTGGAGCTGGCCAGCGCGCACCTTCCCGCTGTGTGTGCTGCTGTCCGCAAACAGCCTCCAAACAAAGCAGCGCACTAAGGCAGGAGAAATAAGCAACCAGGAGGGAATCTGCCTGCGAGGGAAGCTGTGCAGCACATCCCTTGTTCCGCTCGCCAATTCCCTGACTCTTAGGCAAAGCCCAGCTCAGCTGGCTTGTAGGCGTGCCTCTGTGCTCAGAAGCAGTCCCGTGGCAGGCAGGACAGAGCGGGATGTCTTCTGGGCACGCAGCATGCTGCTTCCCATGCCCGGGACAAACCGCGAGCAGGTGCCTCGCTTGCGCTTCTATCTGCCGAGACTTGGAGCTGGCCAGCGCGCACCTTCCCGCTGTGTGTGCTGCTGTCCGCAAACAGCCTCCAAACAAAGCAGGGCGCTAAGGCATGAGAAGTAAGTGCCCCAGGAGGGAATCTGCCTGCGAGGGAAGCTGTGCAGCACATCCCTTGTTCCGCTCGCCACTTCCCTCACTCGTAGGCAAAGCCCAGCTCAGCTTGCTTGTAGGCGTGCCTCTGTGCTCAGAAGCAGCCCCGTGGCAGGCAGGACAGAGCGGGATGTCTTCTGGGCACGCAGCATGCTGCTTCCCATGCCCGGGACAAACCGCGAGCAGGTGCCTGGCTTGCGCTTCTATGTGCCGAGACTTGGAGCTGGCCAGCGCGCACCTTCCCGCTGTGTGTGCTGCTGTCCGCAAACAGCCTCCAAACAAAGCAGGGCGCTAAGGCAGGAGAAATAAGCACACCAGGAGGGAATCTGCCTGCCAGGGAAGCTGTGCAGCACATCCCTTGTTCCGCTCGCCACTTCCCTCACTCTTAGGCAAAGGCCATCTCAGCTGCCTTCTAGGCGTGCCTCTGTGCTTAGAAGCAGCCCCGTGGCAGGCAGGATACAGCGGGATGTCTTCTGGGCACGCAGCATGCTGCTTCCCATGCCCGGGACAAATTGCGAGCAGGTGCCTGGCTTGCGCTTCTATCTGCTGAGACTTGGAGCTGGCCAGCGCGCACCTTCCCGCTGTGTGTGCTGCTGTCCGCAAACAGCCTCCAAACAAAGCAGCGCACTAAGGCAAGAGAAGTAAGTGCCCCAGGAGGGAATCTGCCTGCGAGGGAAGCTGTGCAGCACATCCCTTGTTCCGCTCGCCACTTCCCTCACTCTTAGGCAAAGCCCAGCTCAGCTGGCTTGTAGGCGTGCCTCCGTGCTCAGAAGCAGTCCCGTGGCAGGCAGGATACAGCGGGATGTGTTCTGGGCACGCAGCATGCTGCTTCCCATGCCCGGGACAAACTGCGAGCCGGTGCCTCGCTTGCGCTTCTATCTGCCGAGACTTGGAGCTGGCCAGCGCGCACCTTCCCGCTGTGTGTGCTGCTGTCCGCAAACAGCCTCCAAACAAAGCAGGGCGCTAAGGCATGAGAAGTTAGCGTCCCAGGAGGGAATCTGCCTGCGAGGGAAGCTGTGCAGCACATCCCTTGTTCCACTCGACACTTCCCTGACTCTTAGGCAAAGCCCAGCTCAGCTGGCTTGTAGGCGTGCCTCCGTGCTCAGAAGCAGTCCCGTGGCAGGCAGGATACAGGGGGATGTATTCTGGGCACGCAGCATGCTGCTTCCCATGCCCGGGACAAACTGCGAGCAGGTGCCTCGCTTGCGCTTCTATGTGCCGAGACTTGGAGCTGGCCAGCGCGCACCTTCCCGCTGTGTGTGCTGCTGTCCGCAAACATCCTCCAAACAAAGCAGGGCGCTAAGGCATGAGAAGTTAGCGTCCCAGGAGGGAATCTGCCTGCGAGGGAAGCTGTGCAGCACATCCCTTGTTCCGCTCGCCACTTCCCTCACTCTTAGGCAAAGCCCAGCTCAGCTGGCTTGTAGGCGTGCCTCCGTGCTCAGAAGCAGCCCTGTGGCAGGCAGGACAGAGCGGGATGTCTTCTGGGCACGCAGCATGCTGCTTCCCATGCCCGGGACAAACCGCGAGCCGGTGTCTGGCTTGCGCTTCTATCTGCCGAGACTTGGAGCTGGCCAGCGCGCACCTTCCCGCTGTGTGTGCTGCTGTCCGCAAACAGCCTCCAAACAAAGCAGGGCGCTAAGGCAGGAGAAGTAAGTGCCCCAGGAGGGAATCTGCCTGCGAGGGAAGCTGTGCAGCACATCCCTTGTTCCGCTCGCCACTTCCCTCACTCGTAGGCAAAGCCCAGCTCAGCTGGCTTGTAGGCGTGCCTCCGTGCTCAGAAGCAGTCCCGTGGCAGGCAGGATACAGCGGGATGTGTTCTGGGCACGCAGCATGCTGCTTCCCATGCCCGGGACAAACCGCGAGCCGGTGCCTCGCTTGCGCTTCTATCTGCCGAGACTTGGAGCTGGCCAGCGCGCACCTTCCCGCTGTGTGTGCTGCTGTCCGCAAACAGCCTCCAAACAAAGCAGCGCACTAAGGCAGGAGAAATAAGCACACCAGGAGGGAATCTGCCTGCGAGGGAAGCTGTGCAGCACATCCCTTGTTCCGCTCGCCACTTCCCTCACTCTTAGGCAAAGCCCAGCTCAGCTGGCTTGTAGGCGTGCCTCTGTGCTCAGAAGCAGCCCCGTGGCAGGCAGGATACAGCGGGATGTCTTCTGGGCACGCAGCATGCTGCTTCCCATGCCCGGGACAAACCGCGAGCAGGTGCCTCGCTTGTGCTTCTATCTGCCGAGACTTGGAGCTGGCTACCGCGCACCTTCCCGCTGTGTGTGCTGCTGTCCGCAAACAGCCTCCAAACAAAGCAGCGCACTAAGGCAGGAGAAATAAGCACACCAGGAGGGAATCTGCCTGCGAGGGAAGCTGTGCAGCACATCCCTTGTTCCGCTCGCCACTTCCCTCACTCTTAGGCAAAGCCCAGCTCAGCTGGCTTGTAGGCGTGCCTCTGTGCTCAGAAGCAGCCCCGTGGCAGGCAGGACAGAGCGGGATGTCTTCTGGGCACGCAGCATGCTGCTTCCCATGCCCGGGACAAACCGCGAGCAGGTGCCTCGCTTGCGCTTCTATGTGCCGAGACTTGGAGCTGGCCAGCGCGCACCTTCCCGCTGTGTGTGCTGCTGTCCGCAAACAGCCTCCAAACAAAGCAGGGCGCTAAGGCAGGAGAAGCAAGCGCCCCAGGAGGGAATCTGCCTGCGAGGGAAGCTGTGAAGCACATCCCTTGTTCCGCTCGCCAATTCCCTCACTCGTAGGCAAAGCCCAGCTCAGCTTGCTTGTAGGCGTGCCTCCGTGCTCAGAAGCAGCCCTGTGGCAGGCAGGACAGAGCGGGATGTCTTCTGGGCACGCAGCATGCTGCTTCCCATGCCCGGGACAAACCGCGAGCCGGTGTCTGGCTTGCGCTTCTATCTGCCGAGACTTGGAGCTGGCCAGCGCGCACCTTCCCGCTGTGTGTGCTGCTGTCCGCAAACAGCCTCCAAACAAAGCAGGGCGCTAAGGCAGGAGAAGTAAGTGCCCCAGGAGGGAATCTGCCTGCGAGGGAAGCTGTGCAGCACATCCCTTGTTCCGCTCGCCACTTCCCTCACTCGTAGGCAAAGCCCAGCTCAGCTGGCTTGTAGGCGTGCCTCCGTGCTCAGAAGCAGTCCCGTGGCAGGCAGGATACAGCGGGATGTGTTCTGGGCACGCAGCATGCTGCTTCCCATGCCCGGGACAAACCGCGAGCCGGTGCCTCGCTTGCGCTTCTATCTGCCGAGACTTGGAGCTGGCCAGCGCGCACCTTCCCGCTGTGTGTGCTGCTGTCCGCAAACAGCCTCCAAACAAAGCAGCGCACTAAGGCAGGAGAAATAAGCACACCAGGAGGGAATCTGCCTGCGAGGGAAGCTGTGCAGCACATCCCTTGTTCCGCTCGCCACTTCCCTCACTCTTAGGCAAAGCCCAGCTCAGCTGGCTTGTAGGCGTGCCTCTGTGCTCAGAAGCAGCCCCGTGGCAGGCAGGATACAGCGGGATGTCTTCTGGGCACGCAGCATGCTGCTTCCCATGCCCGGGACAAACCGCGAGCAGGTGCCTCGCTTGCGCTTCTATGTGCCGAGACTTGGAGCTGGCCAGCGCGCACCTTCCCGCTGTGTGTGCTGCTGTCCGCAAACAGCCTCCAAACAAAGCAGGGCGCTAAGGCAGGAGAAGCAAGCGCCCCAGGAGGGAATCTGCCTGCGAGGGAAGCTGTGAAGCACATCCCTTGTTCCGCTCGCCAATTCCCTCACTCGTAGGCAAAGCCCAGCTCAGCTTGCTTGTAGGCGTGCCTCTGTGCTCAGAAGCAGCCCCGTGGCAGGCAGGACAGAGCGGGATGTCTTCTGGGCACGCAGCATGCTGCTTCCCATGCCCGGGACAAACCGCGAGCAGGTGCCTCGCTTGCGCTTCTATCTGCCGAGACTTGGAGCTGGCCAGCGCGCACCTTCCCGCTGTGTGTGCTGCTGTCCGCAAACAGCCTCCAAACAAAGCAGGGCGCTAAGGCAGGAGAAATAAGCAACCAGGAGGGAATCTGCCTGCGAGGGAAGCTGTGCAGCACATCCCTTGTTCCGCTCGCCACTTCCCTCACTCTTAGGCAAAGGCCATCTCAGCTGCCTTCTAGGCGTGCCTCTGTGCTTAGAAGCAGCCCTGTGGCAGGCAGGATACAGCGGGATGTCTTCTTGGCACGCAGCATGCTGCTTCCCATGCCCGGGACAAATTGCGAGCAGGTGCCTCGCTTGCGCTTCTATCTGCTGAGACTTGGAGCTGGCCAGCGCGCACCTTCCCGCTGTGTGTGCTGCTGTCCGCAAACAGCCTCCAAACAAAGCAGGGCGCTAAGGCATGAGAAGTTAGCGTCCCAGGAGGGAATCTGCCTGCGAGGGAAGCTGTGCAGCACATCCCTTGTTCCGCTCGCCACTTCCCTCACTCTTAGGCAAAGCCCAGCTCAGCTGGCTTGTAGGCGTGCCTCCGTGCTCAGAAGCAGTCCCGTGGCAGGCAGGATACAGCGGGATGTCTTCTGGGCACGCAGCATGCTGCTTCCCATGCCCGGGACAAACCGCGAGCAGGTGCCTCGCTTGCGCTTCTATGTGCCGAGACTTGGAGCTGGCCAGCGCGCACCTTCCCGCTGTGTGTGCTGCTGTCCGCAAACAGCCTCCAAACAAAGCAGGGCGCTAAGGCATGAGAAGTTAGCGTCCCAGGAGGGAATCTGCCTGCGAGGGAAGCTGTGCAGCACATCCCTTGTTCCGCTCGCCACTTCCCTGACTCTTAGGCAAAGCCCATCTCAGCTGGCTTGTAGGCGTGCCTCCGTGCTCAGAAGCAGTCCCGTGGCAGGCAGGATACAGGGGGATGTGTTCTGGGCACGCAGCATGCTGCTTCCCATGCCCGGGACAAACTGCGAGCAGGTGCCTGGCTTGCGCTTCTATCTGCCGAGACTTGCAGCTGGCCAGCGCGCACCTTCCCGCTGTGTGTGCTGCTGTCCGCAAACAGCCTCCAAACAAAGCAGGGCGCTAAGGCATGAGAAGTAAGCGCCACAGGAGGGAATCTGCCTGCGAGGGAAGCTGTGCAGCACATCCCTTGTTCCGCTCGCCACTTCCCTCACTCTTAGGCAAAGCCCATCTCAGCTGGCTTGTAGGCGTGCCTCTGTGCTCAGAAGCAGCCCCGTGGCAGGCAGGACAGAGCGGGATGTCTTCTGGGCACGCAGCATGCTGCTTCCCATGCCCGGGACAAACCGCGAGCAGGTGCCTCGCTTGCGCTTCTATCTGCCGAGACTTGGAGCTGGCTACCGCGCACCTTCCCGCTGTGTGTGCTGCTGTCCGCAAACAGCCTCCAAACAAAGCAGCGCACTAAGGCAGGAGAAATAAGCAACCAGGAGGGAATCTGCCTGCGAGGGAAGCTGTGCAGCACATCCCTTGTTCCGCTCGCCACTTCCCTCACTCGTAGGCAAAGCCCAGCTCAGCTGGCTTGTAGGCGTGCCTCTGTGCTCAGAAGCAGCCCCGTGGCAGGCAGGACAGAGCGGGATGTCTTCTGGGCACGCAGCATGCTGCTTCCCATGCCCGGGACAAACCGCGAGCAGGTGCCTCGCTTGCGCTTCTATGTGCCGAGACTTGGAGCTGGCCAGCGCGCACCTTCCCGCTGTGTGTGCTGCTGTCCGCAAACAGCCTCCAAACAAAGCAGGGCGCTAAGGCATGAGAAGTTAGCGTCCCAGGAGGGAATGTGCCTGCGAGGGAAGCTGTGCAGCACATCCCTTGTTCCGCTCGCCAATTCCCTGACTCTTAGGCAAAGCCCAGCTCAGCTGGCTTGTAGGCGTGCCTCTGTGCTCAGAAGCAGTCCCGTGGCAGGCAGGACAGAGCGGGATGTCTTCTGGGCACGCAGCATGCTGCTTCCCATGCCCGGGACAAACCGCGAGCAGGTGCCTCGCTTGCGCTTCTATCTGCCGAGACTTGGAGCTGGCCAGCGCGCACCTTCCCGCTGTGTGTGCTGCTGTCCGCAAACAGCCTCCAAACAAAGCAGGGCGCTAAGGCAGGAGAAATAAGCAACCAGGAGGGAATCTGCCTGCGAGGGAAGCTGTGCAGCACATCCCTTGTTCCGCTCGCCACTTCCCTCACTCTTAGGCAAAGACCAGCTCAGCTGCCTTCTAGGCGTGCCTCTGTGCTTAGAAGCAGCCCTGTGGCAGGCAGGATACAGCGGGATGTCTTCTTGGCACGCAGCATGCTGCTTCCCATGCCCGGGACAAATTGCGAGCAGGTGCCTCGCTTGCGCTTCTATCTGCCGAGACTTGGAGCTGGCTACCGCGCACCTTCCCGCTGTGTGTGCTGCTGTCCGCAAACAGCCTCCAAACAAAGCAGCGCACTAAGGCAGGAGAAATAAGCAACCAGGAGGGAATCTGCCTGCGAGGGAAGCTGTGCAGCACATCCCTTGTTCCGCTCGCCACTTCCCTGACTCTTAGGCAAAGCCCATCTCAGCTGGCTTGTAGGCGTGCCTCTGTGCTCAGAAGCAGCCCCGTGGCAGGCAGGACAGAGCGGGATGTCTTCTGGGCACGCAGCATGCTGCTTCCCATGCCCGGGACAAACCGCGAGCAGGTGCCTCGCTTGCGCTTCTATCTGCCGAGACTTGGAGCTGGCCAGCGCGCACCTTCCCGCTGTGTGTGCTGCTGTCCGCAAACAGCCTCCAAACAAAGCAGGGCGCTAAGGCATGAGAAGTAAGCATCCCAGGAGGGAATCTGCCTGCGAGGGAAGCTGTGCAGCACATCCCTTGTTCCGCTCGCCAATTCCCTGACTCTTAGGCAAAGCCCAGCTCAGCTGGCTTGTAGGCGTGCCTCTGTGCTCAGAAGCAGTCCCGTGGCAGGCAGGACAGAGCGGGATGTCTTCTGGGCACGCAGCATGCTGCTTCCCATGCCCGGGACAAACCGCGAGCAGGTGCCTCGCTTGCGCTTCTATCTGCCGAGACTTGGAGCTGGCCAGCGCGCACCTTCCCGCTGTGTGTGCTGCTGTCCGCAAACAGCCTCCAAACAAAGCAGGGCGCTAAGGCATGAGAAGTAAGTGCCCCAGGAGGGAATCTGCCTGCGAGGGAAGCTGTGCAGCACATCCCTTGTTCCGCTCGCCACTTCCCTCACTCGTAGGCAAAGCCCAGCTCAGCTTGCTTGTAGGCGTGCCTCTGTGCTCAGAAGCAGCCCCGTGGCAGGCAGGACAGAGCGGGATGTCTTCTGGGCACGCAGCATGCTGCTTCCCATGCCCGGGACAAACTGCGAGCAGGTGCCTGGCTTGCGCTTCTATCTGCCGAGACTTGCAGCTGGCCAGCGCGCACCTTCCCGCTGTGTGTGCTGCTGTCCGCAAACAGCCTCCAAACAAAGCAGGGCGCTAAGGCATGAGAAGTTAGCGTCCCAGGAGGGAATCTGCCTGCGAGGGAAGCTGTGCAGCACATCCCTTGTTCCGCTCGCCACTTCCCTCACTCTTAGGCAAAGCCCAGCTCAACTGCCTTGTAGGCGTGCCTCCGTGCTCAGAAGCAGTCCCGTGGCAGGCAGGATACAGGGGGATGTGTTCTGGGCACGCAGCATGCTGCTTCCCATGCCCGGGACAAACTGCGAGCAGGTGCCTGGCTTGCGCTTCTATCTGCCGAGACTTGCAGCTGGCCAGCGCGCACCTTCCCGCTGTGTGTGCTGCTGTCCGCAAACAGCCTCCAAACAAAGCAGGGCGCTAAGGCATGAGAAGTAAGCATCCCAGGAGGGAATCTGCCTGCGAGGGAAGCTGTGCAGCACATCCCTTGTTCCGCTCGCCAATTCCCTGACTCTTAGGCAAAGCCCAGCTCAGCTGGCTTGTAGGCGTGCCTCTGTGCTCAGAAGCAGTCCCGTGGCAGGCAGGACAGAGCGGGATGTCTTCTGGGCACGCAGCATGCTGCTTCCCATGCCCGGGACAAACCGCGAGCAGGTGCCTCGCTTGCGCTTCTATCTGCCGAGACTTGGAGCTGGCCAGCGCGCACCTTCCCGCTGTGTGTGCTGCTGTCCGCAAACAGCCTCCAAACAAAGCAGGGCGCTAAGGCATGAGAAGTAAGTGCCCCAGGAGGGAATCTGCCTGCGAGGGAAGCTGTGCAGCACATCCCTTGTTCCGCTCGCCACTTCCCTCACTCGTAGGCAAAGCCCAGCTCAGCTTGCTTGTAGGCGTGCCTCTGTGCTCAGAAGCAGCCCCGTGGCAGGCAGGACAGAGCGGGATGTCTTCTGGGCACGCAGCATGCTGCTTCCCATGCCCGGGACAAACCGCGAGCAGGTGCCTCGCTTGCGCTTCTATCTGCCGAGACTTGGAGCTGGCCAGCGCGCACCTTCCCGCTGTGTGTGCTGCTGTCCGCAAACAGCCTCCAAACAAAGCAGGGCGCTAAGGCAGGAGAAATAAGCACACCAGGAGGGAATCTGCCTGCCAGGGAAGCTGTGCAGCACATCCCTTGTTCCACTCGCCACTTCCCTCACTCGTAGGCAAAGGCCATCTCAGCTGCCTTCTAGGCGTGCCTCTGTGCTTAGAAGCAGCCCCGTGGCAGGCAGGATACAGCGGGATGTCTTCTGGGCACGCAGCATGCTGCTTCCCATGCCCGGGACAAATTGCGAGCAGGTGCCTCGCTTGCGCTTCTATCTGCTGAGACTTGGAGCTGGCCAGCGCGCACCTTCCCGCTGTGTGTGCTGCTGTCCGCAAACAGCCTCCAAACAAAGCAGCGCACTAAGGCAAGATAAGTAAGTGCCCCAGGAGGGAATCTGCCTGCGAGGGAAGCTGTGCAGCACATCCCTTGTTCCGCTCGCCACTTCCCTCACTCTTAGGCAAAGCCCAGCTCAGCTGGCTTGTAGGCGTGCCTCCGTGCTCAGAAGCAGCCCCGTGGCAGGCAGGATACAGCGGGATGTCTTCTGGGCACGCAGCATGCTGCTTCCCATGCCCGGGACAAACTGCGAGCAGGTGCCTCGCTTGCGCTTCTATCTGCCGAGACTTGGAGCTGGCCAGCGCGCACCTTCCCGCTGTGTGTGCTGCTGTCCGCAAACAGCCTCCAAACAAAGCAGCGCACTAAGGCAAGAGAAGTAAGTGCCCCAGGAGGGAATCTGCCTGCGAGGGAAGCTGTGCAGCACATCCCTTGTTCCGCTCGCCACTTCCCTGACTCTTAGGCAAAGCCCAGCTCAGCTGGCTTATAGGCGTGCCTCCGTGCTCAGAAGCAGCCCCGTGGCAGGCAGGATACAGCGGGATGTGTTCTGGGCACGCAGCATGCTGCTTCCCATGCCCGGGACAAACTGCGAGCCGGTGCCTCGCTTGCGCTTCTATCTGCCGAGACTTGGAGCTGGCCAGCGCGCACCTTCCCGCTGTGTGTGCTGCTGTCCGCAAACAGCCTCCAAACAAAGCAGGGCGCTAAGGCATGAGAAGTTAGCGTCCCAGGAGGGAATCTGCCTGCGAGGGAAGCTGTGCAGCACATCCCTTGTTCCACTCGCCACTTCCCTGACTCTTAGGCAAAGCCCAGCTCAGCTGGCTTGTAGGCGTGCCTCCGTGCTCAGAAGCAGTCCCGTGGCAGGCAGGATACAGGGGGATGTGTTCTGGGCACGCAGCATGCTGCTTCCCATGCCCGGGACAAACTGCGAGCAGGTGCCTCGCTTGCGCTTCTATGTGCCGAGACTTGGAGCTGGCCAGCGCGCACCTTCCCGCTGTGTGTGCTGCTGTCCGCAAACATCCTCCAAACAAAGCAGGGCGCTAAGGCATGAGAAGTTAGCGTCCCAGGAGGGAATCTGCCTGCGAGGGAAGCTGTGCAGCACATCCCTTGTTCCGCTCGCCACTTCCCTCACTCTTAGGCAAAGCCCAGCTCAGCTGGCTTGTAGGCGTGCCTCCGTGCTCAGAAGCAGCCCTGTGGCAGGCAGGACAGAGCGGGATGTCTTCTGGGCACGCAGCATGCTGCTTCCCATGCCCGGGACAAACCGCGAGCCGGTGCCTGGCTTGCGCTTCTATCTGCCGAGACTTGGAGCTGGCCAGCGCGTACCTTCACGCTGTGTGTGCTGCTGTCCGCAAACAGCCTCCAAACAAAGCAGGGCGCTAAGGCAGGAGAAGTAAGTGCCCCAGGAGGGAATCTGCCTGCGAGGGAAGCTGTGCAGCACATCCCTTGTTCCGCTCGCCACTTCCCTCACTCGTAGGCAAAGCCCAGCTCAGCTTGCTTGTAGGCGTGCCTCTGTGCTCAGAAGCAGCCCCGTGGCAGGCAGGATACAGGGGGATGTGTTCTGGGCATGCAGCATGCTGCTTCCCATGCCCGGGACAAACCGCGAGCAGGTGCCTCGCTTATGCTTCTATGTGCCGAGACTTGGAGCTGGCCAGCGCGCACCTTCCCGCTGTGTGTGCTGCTGTCCGCAAACAGCCTCCAAACAAAGCAGGGCGCTAAGGCATGAGAAGTTAGCGTCCCAGGAGGGAATCTGCCTGCGAGGGAAGCTGTGCAGCACATCCCTTGTTCCGCTCGCCACTTCCCTGACTCTTAGGCAAAGCCCATCTCAGCTGGCTTGTAGGCGTGCCTCCGTGCTCAGAAGCAGTGCCGTGGCAGGCAGGACAGAGCGGGATGTCTTCTGGGCACGCAGCATGCTGCTTCCCATGCCCGGGACAAACCGCGAGCAGGTGCCTGGCTTGCGCTTCTATGTGCCGAGACTTGGAGCTGGCCAGCGCGCACCTTCCCGCTGTGTGTGCTGCTGTCCGCAAACAGCCTCCAAACAAAGCAGGGCGCTAAGGCATGAGAAGTTAGCGTCCCAGGAGGGAATCTGCCTGCGAGGGAAGCTGTGCAGCACATCCCTTGTTCCGCTCGCCACTTCCCTCACTCTTAGGCAAAGCCCAGCTCAGCTGGCTTGTAGGCGTGCCTCCGTGCTCAGAAGCAGTCCCGTGGCAGGCAGGATACAGCGGGATGTGTTCTGGGCACGCAGCATGCTGCTTCCCATGCCCGGGACAAACTGCGAGCAGGTGCCTCGCTTGCGCTTCTATGTGCCGAGACTTGGAGCTGGCCAGCGCGCACCTTCCCGCTGTGTGTGCTGCTGTCCGCAAACAGCCTCCAAACAAAGCAGGGCGCTAAGGCATGAGAAGTCAGCGTCCCAGGAGGGAATCTGCCTGCGAGGGAAGCTGTGCAGCACATCCCTTGTTCCGCTCGCCACTTCCCTCACTCTTAGGCAAAGCCCATCTCAGCTGGCTTGTAGGCGTGCCTCCGTGCTCAGAAGCAGTCCCGTGGCAGGCAGGACAGAGCGGGATGTCTTCTGGGCACGCAGCATGCAGCTTCCCATGCCCGGGACAAACCGCGAGCAGGTGCCTGGCTTGCGCTTCTATCTGCTGAGACTTGGAGCTGGCCAGCGCGCACCTTCCCGCTGTGTGTGCTGCTGTCCGCAAACAGCCTCCAAACAAAGCAGCGCACTAAGGCATGAGAAGTAAGTGCCCCAGGAGGGAATCTGCCTGCGAGGGAAGCTGTGCAGCACATCCCTTGTTCCGCTCGCCACTTCCCTCACTCTTAGGCAAAGCCCAGCTCAGCTGGCTTGTAGGCGTGCCTCTGTGCTCAGAAGCAGCCCCGTGGCAGGCAGGACAGAGCGGGATGTCTTCTGGGCACGCAGCATGCTGCTTCCCATGCCCGGGACAAACCGCGAGCAGGTGCCTCGCTTGCGCTTCTATCTGCCGAGACTTGGAGCTGGCCAGCGCGCACCTTCCCGCTGTGTGTGCTGCTGTCCGCAAACAGCCTCCAAACAAAGCAGGGCGCTAAGGCATGAGAAGTTAGCGTCCCAGGAGGGAATCTGCCTGCGAGGGAAGCTGTGCAGCACATCCCTTGTTCCGCTCGCCAATTCCCTGACTCTTAGGCAAAGCCCAGCTCAGCTGGCTTGTAGGCGTGCCTCTGTGCTCAGAAGCAGTCCCGTGGCAGGCAGGACAGAGCGGGATGTCTTCTGGGCACGCAGCATGCTGCTTCCCATGCCCGGGACAAACCGCGAGCAGGTGCCTCGCTTGCGCTTCTATCTGCCGAGACTTGGAGCTGGCCAGCGCGCACCTTCCCGCTGTGTGTGCTGCTGTCCGCAAACAGCCTCCAAACAAAGCAGGGCGCTAAGGCAGGAGAAATAAGCAACCAGGAGGGAATCTGCCTGCGAGGGAAGCTGTGCAGCACATCCCTTGTTCCGCTCGCCACTTCCCTCACTCTTAGGCAAAGGCCATCTCAGCTGCCTTCTAGGCGTGCCTCTGTGCTTAGAAGCAGCCCTGTGGCAGGCAGGATACAGGGGGATGTCTTCTTGGCACGCAGCATGCTGCTTCCCATGCCCGGGACAAATTGCGAGCAGGTGCCTGGCTTGCGCTTCTATCTGCTGAGACTTGGAGCTGGCCAGCGCGCACCTTCCCGCTGTGTGTGCTGCTGTCCGCAAACAGCCTCCAAACAAAGCAGGGCGCTAAGGCATGAGAAGTAAGCGTCCCAGGAGGGAATCTGCCTGCGAGGGAAGCTGTGCAGCACATCCCTTGTTCCGCTCGCCACTTCCCTCACTCTTAGGCAAAGCCCATCTCAGCTGGCTTGTAGGCGTGCCTCCGTGCTCAGAAGCAGTCCCGTGGCAGGCAGGACAGAGCGGGATGTCTTCTGGGCACGCAGCATGCAGCTTCCCATGCCCGGGACAAACCGCGAGCAGGTGCCTGGCTTGCGCTTCTATCTGCTGAGACTTGGAGCTGGCCAGCGCGCACCTTCCCGCTGTGTGTGCTGCTGTCCGCAAACAGCCTCCAAACAAAGCAGCGCACTAAGGCATGAGAAGTAAGTGCCCCAGGAGGGAATCTGCCTGCGAGGGAAGCTGTGCAGCACATCCCTTGTTCCGCTCGACACTTCCCTCACTCTTAGGCAAAGCCCATCTCAGCTGGCTTGTAGGCGTGCCTCCGTGCTCAGAAGCAGCCCCGTGGCAGGCAGGATACAGCGGGATGTCTTCTGGGCACGCAGCATGCTGCTTCCCATGCCCGGGACAAACTGCGAGCAGGTGCCTGGCTTGCGCTTCTATCTGCCGAGACTTGGAGCTGGCCAGCGCGCACCTTCCCGCTGTGTGTGCTGCTGTCCGCAAACAGCCTCCAAACAAAGCAGGGCGCTAAGGCATGAGAAGTAAGCATCCCAGGAGGGAATCTGCCTGCGAGGGAAGCTGTGCAGCACATCCCTTGTTCCGCTCGCCACTTCCCTCACTCTTAGGCAAAGCCCAGCTCAGCTGGCTTGTAGGCGTGCCTCCGTGCTCAGAAGCAGCCCCGTGGCAGGCAGGATACAGCGGGATGTCTTCTGGGCACGCAGCATGCTGCTTCCCATGCCCGGGACAAACCGCGAGCAGGTGCCTCGCTTGCGCTTCTATCTGCCGAGACTTGGAGCTGGCCAGCGCGCACCTTCCCGCTGTGTGTGCTGCTGTCCGCAAACAGCCTCCAAACAAAGCAGGGCGCTAAGGCAGGAGAAATAAGCAACCAGGAGGGAATCTGCCTGCGAGGGAAGCTGTGCAGCACATCCCTTGTTCCGCTCGCCACTTCCCTCACTCTTAGGCAAAGGCCATCTCAGCTGCCTTCTAGGCGTGCCTCTGTGCTTAGAAGCAGCCCTGTGGCAGGCAGGATACAGCGGGATGTCTTCTTGGCACGCAGCATGCTGCTTCCCATGCCCGGGACAAATTGCGAGCAGGTGCCTGGCTTGCGCTTCTATCTGCTGAGACTTGGAGCTGGCCAGCGCGCACCTTCCCGCTGTGTGTGCTGCTGTCCGCAAACAGCCTCCAAACAAAGCAGGGCGCTAAGGCATGAGAAGTTAGCGTCCCAGGAGGGAATCTGCCTGCGAGGGAAGCTGTGCAGCACATCCCTTGTTCCGCTCGCCACTTCCCTCACTCTTAGGCAAAGCCCATCTCAGCTGGCTTGTAGGCGTGCCTCCGTGCTCAGAAGCAGCCCCGTGGCAGGCAGGACAGAGCGGGATGTCTTCTGGGCACGCAGCATGCAGCTTCCCATGCCCGGGACAAACCGCGAGCAGGTGCCTGGCTTGCGCTTCTATCTGCTGAGACTTGGAGCTGGCCAGCGCGCACCTTCCCGCTGTGTGTGCTGCTGTCCGCAAACAGCCTCCAAACAAAGCAGCGCACTAAGGCATGAGAAGTAAGTGCCCCAGGAGGGAATCTGCCTGCGAGGGAAGCTGTGCAGCACATCCCTTGTTCCGCTCGCCACTTCCCTCACTCTTAGGCAAAGCCCAGCTCAGCTGGCTTGTAGGCGTGCCTCCGTGCTCAGAAGCAGCCCCGTGGCAGGCAGGATACAGCGGGATGTCTTCTGGGCACGCAGCATGCTGCTTCCCATGCCCGGGACAAACCGCGAGCAGGTGCCTCGCTTGCGCTTCTATCTGCCGAGACTTGGAGCTGGCCAGCGCGCACCTTCCCGCTGTGTGTGCTGCTGTCCGCAAACAGCCTCCAAACAAAGCAGGGCGCTAAGGCATGAGAAGTTAGCGTCCCAGGAGGGAATCTGCCTGCGAGGGAAGCTGTGCAGCACATCCCTTGTTCCGCTCGCCACTTCCCTCACTCTTAGGCAAAGCCCAGCTCAACTGCCTTGTAGGCGTGCCTCCGTGCTCAGAAGCAGTCCCGTGGCAGGCAGGATACAGGGGGATGTGTTCTGGGCACGCAGCATGCTGCTTCCCATGCCCGGGACAAACTGCGAGCAGGTGCCTGGCTTGCGCTTCTATCTGCCGAGACTTGCAGCTGGCCAGCGCGCACCTTCCCGCTGTGTGTGCTGCTGTCCGCAAACAGCCTCCAAACAAAGCAGGGCGCTAAGGCATGAGAAGTAAGCATCCCAGGAGGGAATCTGCCTGCGAGGGAAGCTGTGCAGCACATCCCTTGTTCCGCTCGCCACTTCCCTCACTCTTAGGCAAAGCCCAGCTCAGCTGGCTTGTAGGCGTGCCTCCGTGCTCAGAAGCAGCCCCGTGGCAGGCAGGATACAGCGGGATGTCTTCTGGGCACGCAGCATGCTGCTTCCCATGCCCGGGACAAACCGCGAGCAGGTGCCTGGCTTGCGCTTCTATCTGCCGAGACTTGGAGCTGGCCAGCGCGCACCTTCCCGCTGTGTGTGCTGCTGTCCGCAAACAGCCTCCAAACAAAGCAGCGCACTAAGGCAGGAGAAATAAGCAACCAGGAGGGAATCTGCCTGCGAGGGAAGCTGTGCAGCACATCCCTTGTTCCGCTCGCCAATTCCCTGACTCTTAGGCAAAGCCCAGCTCAGCTGGCTTGTAGGCGTGCCTCTGTGCTCAGAAGCAGTCCCGTGGCAGGCAGGACAGAGCGGGATGTCTTCTGGGCACGCAGCATGCTGCTTCCCATGCCCGGGACAAACCGCGAGCAGGTGCCTCGCTTGCGCTTCTATCTGCCGAGACTTGGAGCTGGCCAGCGCGCACCTTCCCGCTGTGTGTGCTGCTGTCCGCAAACAGCCTCCAAACAAAGCAGGGCGCTAAGGCATGAGAAGTAAGTGCCCCAGGAGGGAATCTGCCTGCGAGGGAAGCTGTGCAGCACATCCCTTGTTCCGCTCGCCACTTCCCTCACTCGTAGGCAAAGCCCAGCTCAGCTTGCTTGTAGGCGTGCCTCTGTGCTCAGAAGCAGCCCCGTGGCAGGCAGGACAGAGCGGGATGTCTTCTGGGCACGCAGCATGCTGCTTCCCATGCCCGGGACAAACCGCGAGCAGGTGCCTGGCTTGCGCTTCTATGTGCCGAGACTTGGAGCTGGCCAGCGCGCACCTTCCCGCTGTGTGTGCTGCTGTCCGCAAACAGCCTCCAAACAAAGCAGGGCGCTAAGGCAGGAGAAATAAGCACACCAGGAGGGAATCTGCCTGCCAGGGAAGCTGTGCAGCACATCCCTTGTTCCGCTCGCCACTTCCCTCACTCTTAGGCAAAGGCCATCTCAGCTGCCTTCTAGGCGTGCCTCTGTGCTTAGAAGCAGCCCCGTGGCAGGCAGGATACAGCGGGATGTCTTCTGGGCACGCAGCATGCTGCTTCCCATGCCCGGGACAAATTGCGAGCAGGTGCCTGGCTTGCGCTTCTATCTGCTGAGACTTGGAGCTGGCCAGCGCGCACCTTCCCGCTGTGTGTGCTGCTGTCCGCAAACAGCCTCCAAACAAAGCAGCGCACTAAGGCAGGAGAAATAAGCACACCAGGAGGGAATCTGCCTGCGAGGGAAGCTGTGCAGCACATCCCTTGTTCCGCTCGCCACTTCCCTGACTCTTAGGCAAAGCCCATCTCAGCTGGCTTGTAGGCGTGCCTCTGTGCTCAGAAGCAGCCCCGTGGCAGGCAGGACAGAGCGGGATGTCTTCTGGGCACGCAGCATGCTGCTTCCCATGCCCGGGACAAACCGCGAGCAGGTGCCTCGCTTGCGCTTCTATGTGCCGAGACTTGGAGCTGGCCAGCGCGCACCTTCCCGCTGTGTGTGCTGCTGTCCGCAAACAGCCTCCAAACAAAGCAGGGCGCTAAGGCATGAGAAGTTAGCGTCCCAGGAGGGAATCTGCCTGCGAGGGAAGCTGTGCAGCACATCCCTTGTTCCGCTCGCCACTTCCCTCACTCTTAGGCAAAGCCCATCTCAGCTGGCTTGTAGGCGTGCCTCCGTGCTCAGAAGCAGTCCCGTGGCAGGCAGGACAGAGCGGGATGTCTTCTGGGCACGCAGCATGCAGCTTCCCATGCCCGGGACAAACCGCGAGCAGGTGCCTGGCTTGCGCTTCTATCTGCTGAGACTTGGAGCTGGCCAGCGCGCACCTTCCCGCTGTGTGTGCTGCTGTCCGCAAACAGCCTCCAAACAAAGCAGCGCACTAAGGCATGAGAAGTAAGTGCCCCAGGAGGGAATCTGCCTGCGAGGGAAGCTGTGCAGCACATCCCTTGTTCCGCTCGCCACTTCCCTCACTCTTAGGCAAAGCCCAGCTCAGCTGGCTTGTAGGCGTGCCTCCGTGCTCAGAAGCAGCCCCGTGGCAGGCAGGATACAGCGGGATGTCTTCTGGGCACGCAGCATGCTGCTTCCCATGCCCGGGACAAACCGCGAGCAGGTGCCTCGCTTGCGCTTCTATGTGCCGAGACTTGGAGCTGGCCAGCGCGCACCTTCCCGCTGTGTGTGCTGCTGTCCGCAAACAGCCTCCAAACAAAGCAGGGCGCTAAGGCATGAGAAGTTAGCGTCCCAGGAGGGAATCTGCCTGCGAGGGAAGCTGTGCAGCACATCCCTTGTTCCGCTCGACACTTCCCTCACTCTTAGGCAAAGCCCAGCTCAGCTGGCTTGTAGGCGTGCCTCCGTGCTCAGAAGCAGTCCCGTGGCAGGCAGGATACAGGGGGATGTCTTCTGGGCACGCAGCATGCTGCTTCCCATGCCCGGGACAAACCGCGAGCAGGTGCCTCGCTTGCGCTTCTATCTGCCGAGACTTGGAGCTGGCCAGCGCGCACCTTCCCGCTGTGTGTGCTGCTGTCCGCAAACAGCCTCCAAACAAAGCAGGGCGCTAAGGCATGAGAAGTAAGCGCCACAGGAGGGAATCTGCCTGCGAGGGAAGCTGTGCAGCACATCCCTTGTTCCGCTCGCCACTTCCCTCACTCGTAGGCAAAGCCCAGCTCAGCTGGCTTGTAGGCGTGCCTCTGTGCTCAGAAGCAGCCCCGTGGCAGGCAGGACAGAGCGGGATGTCTTCTGGGCACGCAGCATGCTGCTTCCCATGCCCGGGACAAACCGCGAGCAGGTGCCTCGCTTGCGCTTCTATCTGCCGAGACTTGGAGCTGGCCAGCGCGCACCTTCCCGCTGTGTGTGCTGCTGTCCGCAAACAGCCTCCAAACAAAGCAGGGCGCTAAGGCATGAGAAGTTAGCGTCCCAGGAGGGAATCTGCCTACGAGGGAAGCTGTGCAGCACATCCCTTGTTCCGCTCGCCACTTCCCTCACTCTTAGGCAAAGGCCATCTCAGCTGCCTTCTAGGCGTGCCTCTGTGCTTAGAAGCAGCCCTGTGGCAGGCAGGATACAGCGGGATGTCTTCTTGGCACGCAGCATGCTGCTTCCCATGCCCGGGACAAATTGCGAGCAGGTGCCTGGCTTGCGCTTCTATCTGCTGAGACTTGGAGCTGGCCAGCGCGCACCTTCCCGCTGTGTGTGCTGCTGTCCGCAAACAGCCTCCAAACAAAGCAGGGCGCTAAGGCATGAGAAGTTAGCGTCCCAGGAGGGAATCTGCCTGCGAGGGAAGCTGTGCAGCACATCCCTTGTTCCGCTCGCCACTTCCCTCACTCTTAGGCCAAGCCCATCTAAGCTGGCTTGTAGGCGTGCCTCCGTGCTCAGAAGCAGTCCCGTGGCAGGCAGGACAGAGCGGGATGTCTTCTGGGCACGCAGCATGCAGCTTCCCATGCCCGGGACAAACCGCGAGCAGGTGCCTGGCTTGCGCTTCTATCTGCTGAGACTTGGAGCTGGCCAGCGCGCACCTTCCCGTTGTGTGTGCTGCTGTCCGCAAACAGCCTCCAAACAAAGCAGCGCACTAAGGCATGAGAAGTAAGTGCCCCAGGAGGGAATCTGCCTGCGAGGGAAGCTGTGCAGCACATCCCTTGTTCCGCTCGACACTTCCCTCACTCTTAGGCAAAGCCCAGCTCAGCTGGCTTGTAGGCGTGCCTCCGTGCTCAGAAGCAGCCCCGTGGCAGGCAGGATACAGCGGGATGTGTTCTGGGCACGCAGCATGCTGCTTCCCATGCCCGGGACAAACTGCGAGCAGGTGCCTGGCTTGCGCTTCTATCTGCCGAGACTTGCAGCTGGCCAGCGCGCACCTTCCCGCTGTGTGTGCTGCTGTCCGCAAACAGCCTCCAAACAAAGCAGGGCGCTAAGGCATGAGAAGTAAGCATCCCAGGAGGGAATCTGCCTGCGAGGGAAGCTGTGCAGCACATCCCTTGTTCCGCTCGCCACTTCCCTCACTCTTAGGCAAAGCCCAGCTCAGCTGGCTTGTAGGCGTGCCTCCGTGCTCAGAAGCAGCCCCGTGGCAGGCAGGATACAGCGGGATGTCTTCTGGGCACGCAGCATGCTGCTTCCCATGCCCGGGACAAACCGCGAGCAGGTGCCTGGCTTGCGCTTCTATCTGCCGAGACTTGGAGCTGGCCAGCGCGCACCTTCCCGCTGTGTGTGCTGCTGTCCGCAAACAGCCTCCAAACAAAGCAGCGCACTAAGGCAGGAGAAATAAGCAACCAGGAGGGAATCTGCCTGCGAGGGAAGCTGTGCAGCACATCCCTTGTTCCGCTCGCCACTTCCCTCACTCGTAGGCAAAGCCCAGCTCAGCTTGCTTGTAGGCGTGCCTCTGTGCTCAGAAGCAGCCCCGTGGCAGGCAGGACAGAGCGGGATGTCTTCTGGGCACGCAGCATGCTGCTTCCCATGCCCGGGACAAATTGCGAGCAGGTGCCTCGCTTATGCTTCTATGTGCCGAGACTTGGAGCTGGCCAGCGCGCACCTTCCCGCTGTGTGTGCTGCTGTCCGCAAACAGCCTCCAAACAAAGCAGGGCGCTAAGGCATGAGAAGTTAGCGTCCCAGGAGGGAATCTGCCTGCGAGGGAAGCTGTGCAGCACATCCCTTGTTCCACTCGACACTTCCCTGACTCTTAGGCAAAGCCCAGCTCAGCTGGCTTGTAGGCGTGCCTCCGTGCTCAGAAGCAGTCCCGTGGCAGGCAGGACAGAGCGGGATGTCTTCTGGGCACGCAGCATGCTGCTTCCCATGCCCGGGACAAACCGCGAGCAGGTGCCTGGCTTGCGCTTCTATCTGCCGAGACTTGGAGCTGGCCAGCGCGCACCTTCCCGCTGTGTGTGCTGCTGTCCGCAAACAGCCTCCAAACAAAGCAGGGCGCTAAGGCATGAGAAGTTAGCGTCCCAGGAGGGAATCTGCCTGCGAGGGAAGCTGTGCAGCACATCCCTTGTTCCGCTCGCCAATTCCCTGACTCTTAGGCAAAGCCCAGCTCAGCTGGCTTGTAGGCGTGCCTCTGTGCTCAGAAGCAGTCCCGTGGCAGGCAGGACAGAGCGGGATGTCTTCTGGGCACGCAGCATGCTGCTTCCCATGCCCGGGACAAACCGCGAGCAGGTGCCTCGCTTGCGCTTCTATCTGCCGAGACTTGGAGCTGGCCAGCGCGCACCTTCCCGCTGTGTGTGCTGCTGTCCGCAAACAGCCTCCAAACAAAGCAGGGCGCTAAGGCAGGAGAAATAAGCAACCAGGAGGGAATCTGCCTGCGAGGGAAGCTGTGCAGCACATCCCTTGTTCCGCTCGCCACTTCCCTCACTCTTAGGCAAAGCCCAGCTCAACTGCCTTGTAGGCGTGCCTCCGTGCTCAGAAGCAGTCCCGTGGCAGGCAGGACAGAGCGGGATGTCTTCTGGGCACGCAGCATGCTGCTTCCCATGCCCGGGACAAACTGCGAGCAGGTGCCTGGCTTGCGCTTCTATCTGCCGAGACTTGCAGCTGGCCAGCGCGCACCTTCCCGCTGTGTGTGCTGCTGTCCGCAAACAGCCTCCAAACAAAGCAGGGCGCTAAGGCATGAGAAGTAAGCATCCCAGGAGGGAATCTGCCTGCGAGGGAAGCTGTGCAGCACATCCCTTGTTCCGCTCGCCACTTCCCTCACTCTTAGGCAAAGCCCAGCTCAGCTGGCTTGTAGGCGTGCCTCCGTGCTCAGAAGCAGCCCCGTGGCAGGCAGGATACAGCGGGATGTCTTCTGGGCACGCAGCATGCTGCTTCCCATGCCCGGGACAAACCGCGAGCAGGTGCCTGGCTTGCGCTTCTATCTGCCGAGACTTGGAGCTGGCCAGCGCGCACCTTCCCGCTGTGTGTGCTGCTGTCCGCAAACAGCCTCCAAACAAAGCAGCGCACTAAGGCAGGAGAAATAAGCAACCAGGAGGGAATCTGCCTGCGAGGGAAGCTGTGCAGCACATCCCTTGTTCCGCTCGCCAATTCCCTGACTCTTAGGCAAAGCCCAGCTCAGCTGGCTTGTAGGCGTGCCTCTGTGCTCAGAAGCAGTCCCGTGGCAGGCAGGACAGAGCGGGATGTCTTCTGGGCACGCAGCATGCTGCTTCCCATGCCCGGGACAAACCGCGAGCAGGTGCCTCGCTTGCGCTTCTATCTGCCGAGACTTGGAGCTGGCCAGCGCGCACCTTCCCGCTGTGTGTGCTGCTGTCCGCAAACAGCCTCCAAACAAAGCAGGGCGCTAAGGCATGAGAAGTAAGTGCCCCAGGAGGGAATCTGCCTGCGAGGGAAGCTGTGCAGCACATCCCTTGTTCCGCTCGCCACTTCCCTCACTCGTAGGCAAAGCCCAGCTCAGCTTGCTTGTAGGCGTGCCTCTGTGCTCAGAAGCAGCCCCGTGGCAGGCAGGACAGAGCGGGATGTCTTCTGGGCACGCAGCATGCTGCTTCCCATGCCCGGGACAAACCGCGAGCAGGTGCCTGGCTTGCGCTTCTATGTGCCGAGACTTGGAGCTGGCCAGCGCGCACCTTCCCGCTGTGTGTGCTGCTGTCCGCAAACAGCCTCCAAACAAAGCAGGGCGCTAAGGCAGGAGAAATAAGCACACCAGGAGGGAATCTGCCTGCCAGGGAAGCTGTGCAGCACATCCCTTGTTCCGCTCGCCACTTCCCTCACTCGTAGGCAAAGCCCAGCTCAGCTGGCTTGTAGGCGTGCCTCCGTGCTCAGAAGCAGTCCCGTGGCAGGCAGGATACAGGGGGATGTCTTCTGGGCACGCAGCATGCTGCTTCCCATGCCCGGGACAAACCGCGAGCAGGTGCCTCGCTTGCGCTTCTATCTGCCGAGACTTGGAGCTGGCCAGCGCGCACCTTCCCGCTGTGTGTGCTGCTGTCCGCAAACAGCCTCCAAACAAAGCAGGGCGCTAAGGCATGAGAAGTAAGCGCCACAGGAGGGAATCTGCCTGCGAGGGAAGCTGTGCAGCACATCCCTTGTTCCGCTCGCCACTTCCCTCACTCGTAGGCAAAGCCCAGCTCAGCTGGCTTGTAGGCGTGCCTCTGTGCTCAGAAGCAGCCCCGTGGCAGGCAGGACAGAGCGGGATGTCTTCTGGGCACGCAGCATGCTGCTTCCCATGCCCGGGACAAACCGCGAGCAGGTGCCTGGCTTGCGCTTCTATCTGCCGAGACTTGGAGCTGGCCAGCGCGCACCTTCCCGCTGTGTGTGCTGCTGTCCGCAAACAGCCTCCAAACAAAGCAGCGCACTAAGGCAGGAGAAATAAGCAACCAGGAGGGAATCTGCCTGCGAGGGAAGCTGTGCAGCACATCCCTTGTTCCGCTCGCCAATTCCCTGACTCTTAGGCAAAGCCCAGCTCAGCTGGCTTGTAGGCGTGCCTCTGTGCTCAGAAGCAGTCCCGTGGCAGGCAGGACAGAGCGGGATGTCTTCTGGGCACGCAGCATGCTGCTTCCCATGCCCGGGACAAACCGCGAGCAGGTGCCTCGCTTGCGCTTCTATCTGCCGAGACTTGGAGCTGGCCAGCGCGCACCTTCCCGCTGTGTGTGCTGCTGTCCGCAAACAGCCTCCAAACAAAGCAGGGCGCTAAGGCATGAGAAGTAAGTGCCCCAGGAGGGAATCTGCCTGCGAGGGAAGCTGTGCAGCACATCCCTTGTTCCGCTCGCCACTTCCCTCACTCGTAGGCAAAGCCCAGCTCAGCTTGCTTGTAGGCGTGCCTCTGTGCTCAGAAGCAGCCCCGTGGCAGGCAGGACAGAGCGGGATGTCTTCTGGGCACGCAGCATGCTGCTTCCCATGCCCGGGACAAACCGCGAGCAGGTGCCTGGCTTGCGCTTCTATGTGCCGAGACTTGGAGCTGGCCAGCGCGCACCTTCCCGCTGTGTGTGCTGCTGTCCGCAAACAGCCTCCAAACAAAGCAGGGCGCTAAGGCAGGAGAAATAAGCACACCAGGAGGGAATCTGCCTGCCAGGGAAGCTGTGCAGCACATCCCTTGTTCCGCTCGCCACTTCCCTCACTCGTAGGCAAAGCCCAGCTCAGCTGGCTTGTAGGCGTGCCTCCGTGCTCAGAAGCAGTCCCGTGGCAGGCAGGATACAGGGGGATGTCTTCTGGGCACGCAGCATGCTGCTTCCCATGCCCGGGACAAACCGCGAGCAGGTGCCTCGCTTGCGCTTCTATCTGCCGAGACTTGGAGCTGGCCAGCGCGCACCTTCCCGCTGTGTGTGCTGCTGTCCGCAAACAGCCTCCAAACAAAGCAGGGCGCTAAGGCATGAGAAGTAAGCGCCACAGGAGGGAATCTGCCTGCGAGGGAAGCTGTGCAGCACATCCCTTGTTCCGCTCGCCACTTCCCTCACTCGTAGGCAAAGCCCAGCTCAGCTGGCTTGTAGGCGTGCCTCTGTGCTCAGAAGCAGCCCCGTGGCAGGCAGGACAGAGCGGGATGTCTTCTGGGCACGCAGCATGCTGCTTCCCATGCCCGGGACAAACCGCGAGCAGGTGCCTCGCTTGCGCTTCTATCTGCCGAGACTTGGAGCTGGCCAGCGCGCACCTTCCCGCTGTGTGTGCTGCTGTCCGCAAACAGCCTCCAAACAAAGCAGGGCGCTAAGGCATGAGAAGTTAGCGTCCCAGGAGGGAATCTGCCTACGAGGGAAGCTGTGCAGCACATCCCTTGTTCCGCTCGCCACTTCCCTCACTCTTAGGCAAAGGCCATCTCAGCTGCCTTCTAGGCGTGCCTCTGTGCTTAGAAGCAGCCCTGTGGCAGGCAGGATACAGCGGGATGTCTTCTTGGCACGCAGCATGCTGCTTCCCATGCCCGGGACAAATTGCGAGCAGGTGCCTGGCTTGCGCTTCTATCTGCTGAGACTTGGAGCTGGCCAGCGCGCACCTTCCCGCTGTGTGTGCTGCTGTCCGCAAACAGCCTCCAAACAAAGCAGGGCGCTAAGGCATGAGAAGTTAGCGTCCCAGGAGGGAATCTGCCTGCGAGGGAAGCTGTGCAGCACATCCCTTGTTCCGCTCGCCACTTCCCTCACTCTTAGGCCAAGCCCATCTAAGCTGGCTTGTAGGCGTGCCTCCGTGCTCAGAAGCAGTCCCGTGGCAGGCAGGACAGAGCGGGATGTCTTCTGGGCACGCAGCATGCAGCTTCCCATGCCCGGGACAAACCGCGAGCAGGTGCCTGGCTTGCGCTTCTATCTGCTGAGACTTGGAGCTGGCCAGCGCGCACCTTCCCGTTGTGTGTGCTGCTGTCCGCAAACAGCCTCCAAACAAAGCAGCGCACTAAGGCATGAGAAGTAAGTGCCCCAGGAGGGAATCTGCCTGCGAGGGAAGCTGTGCAGCACATCCCTTGTTCCGCTCGACACTTCCCTCACTCTTAGGCAAAGCCCAGCTCAGCTGGCTTGTAGGCGTGCCTCCGTGCTCAGAAGCAGCCCCGTGGCAGGCAGGATACAGCGGGATGTGTTCTGGGCACGCAGCATGCTGCTTCCCATGCCCGGGACAAACTGCGAGCAGGTGCCTGGCTTGCGCTTCTATCTGCCGAGACTTGCAGCTGGCCAGCGCGCACCTTCCCGCTGTGTGTGCTGCTGTCCGCAAACAGCCTCCAAACAAAGCAGGGCGCTAAGGCATGAGAAGTAAGCATCCCAGGAGGGAATCTGCCTGCGAGGGAAGCTGTGCAGCACATCCCTTGTTCCGCTCGCCACTTCCCTCACTCTTAGGCAAAGCCCAGCTCAGCTGGCTTGTAGGCGTGCCTCCGTGCTCAGAAGCAGCCCCGTGGCAGGCAGGATACAGCGGGATGTCTTCTGGGCACGCAGCATGCTGCTTCCCATGCCCGGGACAAACCGCGAGCAGGTGCCTGGCTTGCGCTTCTATCTGCCGAGACTTGGAGCTGGCCAGCGCGCACCTTCCCGCTGTGTGTGCTGCTGTCCGCAAACAGCCTCCAAACAAAGCAGCGCACTAAGGCAGGAGAAATAAGCAACCAGGAGGGAATCTGCCTGCGAGGGAAGCTGTGCAGCACATCCCTTGTTCCGCTCGCCACTTCCCTCACTCGTAGGCAAAGCCCAGCTCAGCTTGCTTGTAGGCGTGCCTCTGTGCTCAGAAGCAGCCCCGTGGCAGGCAGGATACAGGGGGATGTGTTCTGGGCACGCAGCATGCTGCTTCCCATGCCCGGGACATACCGCGAGCAGGTGCCTCGCTTATGCTTCTATGTGCCGAGACTTGGAGCTGGCCAGCGCGCACCTTCCCGCTGTGTGTGCTGCTGTCCGCAAACAGCCTCCAAACAAAGCAGGGCGCTAAGGCATGAGAAGTTAGCGTCCCAGGAGGGAATCTGCCTGCGAGGGAAGCTGTGCAGCACATCCCTTGTTCCACTCGACACTTCCCTGACTCTTAGGCAAAGCCCAGCTCAGCTGGCTTGTAGGCGTGCCTCCGTGCTCAGAAGCAGTCCCGTGGCAGGCAGGACAGAGCGGGATGTCTTCTGGGCACGCAGCATGCTGCTTCCCATGCCCGGGACAAACCGCGAGCAGGTGCCTGGCTTGCGCTTCTATCTGCCGAGACTTGGAGCTGGCCAGCGCGCACCTTCCCGCTGTGTGTGCTGCTGTCCGCAAACAGCCTCCAAACAAAGCAGGGCGCTAAGGCATGAGAAGTTAGCGTCCCAGGAGGGAATCTGCCTGCGAGGGAAGCTGTGCAGCACATCCCTTGTTCCGCTCGCCAATTCCCTGACTCTTAGGCAAAGCCCAGCTCAGCTGGCTTGTAGGCGTGCCTCTGTGCTCAGAAGCAGTCCCGTGGCAGGCAGGACAGAGCGGGATGTCTTCTGGGCACGCAGCATGCTGCTTCCCATGCCCGGGACAAACCGCGAGCAGGTGCCTCGCTTGCGCTTCTATCTGCCGAGACTTGGAGCTGGCCAGCGCGCACCTTCCCGCTGTGTGTGCTGCTGTCCGCAAACAGCCTCCAAACAAAGCAGGGCGCTAAGGCAGGAGAAATAAGCAACCAGGAGGGAATCTGCCTGCGAGGGAAGCTGTGCAGCACATCCCTTGTTCCGCTCGCCACTTCCCTCACTCTTAGGCAAAGCCCAGCTCAACTGCCTTGTAGGCGTGCCTCCGTGCTCAGAAGCAGTCCCGTGGCAGGCAGGACAGAGCGGGATGTCTTCTGGGCACGCAGCATGCTGCTTCCCATGCCCGGGACAAACTGCGAGCAGGTGCCTGGCTTGCGCTTCTATCTGCCGAGACTTGCAGCTGGCCAGCGCGCACCTTCCCGCTGTGTGTGCTGCTGTCCGCAAACAGCCTCCAAACAAAGCAGGGCGCTAAGGCATGAGAAGTAAGCATCCCAGGAGGGAATCTGCCTGCGAGGGAAGCTGTGCAGCACATCCCTTGTTCCGCTCGCCACTTCCCTCACTCTTAGGCAAAGCCCAGCTCAGCTGGCTTGTAGGCGTGCCTCCGTGCTCAGAAGCAGCCCCGTGGCAGGCAGGATACAGCGGGATGTCTTCTGGGCACGCAGCATGCTGCTTCCCATGCCCGGGACAAACCGCGAGCAGGTGCCTGGCTTGCGCTTCTATCTGCCGAGACTTGGAGCTGGCCAGCGCGCACCTTCCCGCTGTGTGTGCTGCTGTCCGCAAACAGCCTCCAAACAAAGCAGCGCACTAAGGCAGGAGAAATAAGCAACCAGGAGGGAATCTGCCTGCGAGGGAAGCTGTGCAGCACATCCCTTGTTCCGCTCGCCAATTCCCTGACTCTTAGGCAAAGCCCAGCTCAGCTGGCTTGTAGGCGTGCCTCTGTGCTCAGAAGCAGTCCCGTGGCAGGCAGGACAGAGCGGGATGTCTTCTGGGCACGCAGCATGCTGCTTCCCATGCCCGGGACAAACCGCGAGCAGGTGCCTCGCTTGCGCTTCTATCTGCCGAGACTTGGAGCTGGCCAGCGCGCACCTTCCCGCTGTGTGTGCTGCTGTCCGCAAACAGCCTCCAAACAAAGCAGGGCGCTAAGGCATGAGAAGTAAGTGCCCCAGGAGGGAATCTGCCTGCGAGGGAAGCTGTGCAGCACATCCCTTGTTCCGCTCGCCACTTCCCTCACTCGTAGGCAAAGCCCAGCTCAGCTTGCTTGTAGGCGTGCCTCTGTGCTCAGAAGCAGCCCCGTGGCAGGCAGGACAGAGCGGGATGTCTTCTGGGCACGCAGCATGCTGCTTCCCATGCCCGGGACAAACCGCGAGCAGGTGCCTGGCTTGCGCTTCTATGTGCCGAGACTTGGAGCTGGCCAGCGCGCACCTTCCCGCTGTGTGTGCTGCTGTCCGCAAACAGCCTCCAAACAAAGCAGGGCGCTAAGGCAGGAGAAATAAGCACACCAGGAGGGAATCTGCCTGCCAGGGAAGCTGTGCAGCACATCCCTTGTTCCGCTCGCCACTTCCCTCACTCTTAGGCAAAGGCCATCTCAGCTGCCTTCTAGGCGTGCCTCTGTGCTTAGAAGCAGCCCCGTGGCAGGCAGGATACAGCGGGATGTCTTCTGGGCACGCAGCATGCTGCTTCCCATGCCCGGGACAAATTGCGAGCAGGTGCCTGGCTTGCGCTTCTATCTGCTGAGACTTGGAGCTGGCCAGCGCGCACCTTCCCGCTGTGTGTGCTGCTGTCCGCAAACAGCCTCCAAACAAAGCAGCGCACTAAGGCAAGAGAAGTAAGTGCCCCAGGAGGGAATCTGCCTGCGAGGGAAGCTGTGCAGCACATCCCTTGTTCCGCTCGCCACTTCCCTCACTCTTAGGCAAAGCCCAGCTCAGCTGGCTTGTAGGCGTGCCTCCGTGCTCAGAAGCAGTCCCGTGGCAGGCAGGATACAGCGGGATGTGTTCTGGGCACGCAGCATGCTGCTTCCCATGCCCGGGACAAACTGCGAGCCGGTGCCTCGCTTGCGCTTCTATCTGCCGAGACTTGGAGCTGGCCAGCGCGCACCTTCCCGCTGTGTGTGCTGCTGTCCGCAAACAGCCTCCAAACAAAGCAGGGCGCTAAGGCATGAGAAGTTAGCGTCCCAGGAGGGAATCTGCCTGCGAGGGAAGCTGTGCAGCACATCCCTTGTTCCACTCGACACTTCCCTGACTCTTAGGCAAAGCCCAGCTCAGCTGGCTTGTAGGCGTGCCTCCGTGCTCAGAAGCAGTCCCGTGGCAGGCAGGATACAGGGGGATGTATTCTGGGCACGCAGCATGCTGCTTCCCATGCCCGGGACAAACTGCGAGCAGGTGCCTCGCTTGCGCTTCTATGTGCCGAGACTTGGAGCTGGCCAGCGCGCACCTTCCCGCTGTGTGTGCTGCTGTCCGCAAACATCCTCCAAACAAAGCAGGGCGCTAAGGCATGAGAAGTTAGCGTCCCAGGAGGGAATCTGCCTGCGAGGGAAGCTGTGCAGCACATCCCTTGTTCCGCTCGCCACTTCCCTCACTCTTAGGCAAAGCCCAGCTCAGCTGGCTTGTAGGCGTGCCTCCGTGCTCAGAAGCAGCCCTGTGGCAGGCAGGACAGAGCGGGATGTCTTCTGGGCACGCAGCATGCTGCTTCCCATGCCCGGGACAAACCGCGAGCCGGTGTCTGGCTTGCGCTTCTATCTGCCGAGACTTGGAGCTGGCCAGCGCGCACCTTCCCGCTGTGTGTGCTGCTGTCCGCAAACAGCCTCCAAACAAAGCAGGGCGCTAAGGCAGGAGAAGTAAGTGCCCCAGGAGGGAATCTGCCTGCGAGGGAAGCTGTGCAGCACATCCCTTGTTCCGCTCGCCACTTCCCTCACTCGTAGGCAAAGCCCAGCTCAGCTGGCTTGTAGGCGTGCCTCCGTGCTCAGAAGCAGTCCCGTGGCAGGCAGGATACAGCGGGATGTGTTCTGGGCACGCAGCATGCTGCTTCCCATGCCCGGGACAAACCGCGAGCCGGTGCCTCGCTTGCGCTTCTATCTGCCGAGACTTGGAGCTGGCCAGCGCGCACCTTCCCGCTGTGTGTGCTGCTGTCCGCAAACAGCCTCCAAACAAAGCAGCGCACTAAGGCAGGAGAAATAAGCACACCAGGAGGGAATCTGCCTGCGAGGGAAGCTGTGCAGCACATCCCTTGTTCCGCTCGCCACTTCCCTCACTCTTAGGCAAAGCCCAGCTCAGCTGGCTTGTAGGCGTGCCTCTGTGCTCAGAAGCAGCCCCGTGGCAGGCAGGATACAGCGGGATGTCTTCTGGGCACGCAGCATGCTGCTTCCCATGCCCGGGACAAACCGCGAGCAGGTGCCTCGCTTGTGCTTCTATCTGCCGAGACTTGGAGCTGGCTACCGCGCACCTTCCCGCTGTGTGTGCTGCTGTCCGCAAACAGCCTCCAAACAAAGCAGCGCACTAAGGCAGGAGAAATAAGCACACCAGGAGGGAATCTGCCTGCGAGGGAAGCTGTGCAGCACATCCCTTGTTCCGCTCGCCACTTCCCTCACTCTTAGGCAAAGCCCAGCTCAGCTGGCTTGTAGGCGTGCCTCTGTGCTCAGAAGCAGCCCCGTGGCAGGCAGGACAGAGCGGGATGTCTTCTGGGCACGCAGCATGCTGCTTCCCATGCCCGGGACAAACCGCGAGCAGGTGCCTCGCTTGCGCTTCTATGTGCCGAGACTTGGAGCTGGCCAGCGCGCACCTTCCCGCTGTGTGTGCTGCTGTCCGCAAACAGCCTCCAAACAAAGCAGGGCGCTAAGGCAGGAGAAGCAAGCGCCCCAGGAGGGAATCTGCCTGCGAGGGAAGCTGTGAAGCACATCCCTTGTTCCGCTCGCCAATTCCCTCACTCGTAGGCAAAGCCCAGCTCAGCTTGCTTGTAGGCGTGCCTCCGTGCTCAGAAGCAGCCCTGTGGCAGGCAGGACAGAGCGGGATGTCTTCTGGGCACGCAGCATGCTGCTTCCCATGCCCGGGACAAACCGCGAGCCGGTGTCTGGCTTGCGCTTCTATCTGCCGAGACTTGGAGCTGGCCAGCGCGCACCTTCCCGCTGTGTGTGCTGCTGTCCGCAAACAGCCTCCAAACAAAGCAGGGCGCTAAGGCAGGAGAAGTAAGTGCCCCAGGAGGGAATCTGCCTGCGAGGGAAGCTGTGCAGCACATCCCTTGTTCCGCTCGCCACTTCCCTCACTCGTAGGCAAAGCCCAGCTCAGCTGGCTTGTAGGCGTGCCTCCGTGCTCAGAAGCAGTCCCGTGGCAGGCAGGATACAGCGGGATGTGTTCTGGGCACGCAGCATGCTGCTTCCCATGCCCGGGACAAACCGCGAGCCGGTGCCTCGCTTGCGCTTCTATCTGCCGAGACTTGGAGCTGGCCAGCGCGCACCTTCCCGCTGTGTGTGCTGCTGTCCGCAAACAGCCTCCAAACAAAGCAGCGCACTAAGGCAGGAGAAATAAGCACACCAGGAGGGAATCTGCCTGCGAGGGAAGCTGTGCAGCACATCCCTTGTTCCGCTCGCCACTTCCCTCACTCTTAGGCAAAGCCCAGCTCAGCTGGCTTGTAGGCGTGCCTCTGTGCTCAGAAGCAGCCCCGTGGCAGGCAGGATACAGCGGGATGTCTTCTGGGCACGCAGCATGCTGCTTCCCATGCCCGGGACAAACCGCGAGCAGGTGCCTCGCTTGCGCTTCTATGTGCCGAGACTTGGAGCTGGCCAGCGCGCACCTTCCCGCTGTGTGTGCTGCTGTCCGCAAACAGCCTCCAAACAAAGCAGCGCACTAAGGCAGGAGAAATAAGCACACCAGGAGGGAATCTGCCTGCGAGGGAAGCTGTGCAGCACATCCCTTGTTCCGCTCGCCACTTCCCTCACTCTTAGGCAAAGCCCAGCTCAGCTGGCTTGTAGGCGTGCCTCTGTGCTCAGAAGCAGCCCCGTGGCAGGCAGGACAGAGCGGGATGTCTTCTGGGCACGCAGCATGCTGCTTCCCATGCCCGGGACAAACCGCGAGCAGGTGCCTCGCTTGCGCTTCTATGTGCCGAGACTTGGAGCTGGCCAGCGCGCACCTTCCCGCTGTGTGTGCTGCTGTCCGCAAACAGCCTCCAAACAAAGCAGGGCGCTAAGGCAGGAGAAGCAAGCGCCCCAGGAGGGAATCTGCCTGCGAGGGAAGCTGTGAAGCACATCCCTTGTTCCGCTCGCCAATTCCCTCACTCGTAGGCAAAGCCCAGCTCAGCTTGCTTGTAGGCGTGCCTCTGTGCTCAGAAGCAGCCCCGTGGCAGGCAGGACAGAGCGGGATGTCTTCTGGGCACGCAGCATGCTGCTTCCCATGCCCGGGACAAACCGCGAGCAGGTGCCTCGCTTGCGCTTCTATCTGCCGAGACTTGGAGCTGGCCAGCGCGCACCTTCCCGCTGTGTGTGCTGCTGTCCGCAAACAGCCTCCAAACAAAGCAGGGCGCTAAGGCAGGAGAAATAAGCAACCAGGAGGGAATCTGCCTGCGAGGGAAGCTGTGCAGCACATCCCTTGTTCCGCTCGCCACTTCCCTCACTCTTAGGCAAAGGCCATCTCAGCTGCCTTCTAGGCGTGCCTCTGTGCTTAGAAGCAGCCCTGTGGCAGGCAGGATACAGCGGGATGTCTTCTTGGCACGCAGCATGCTGCTTCCCATGCCCGGGACAAATTGCGAGCAGGTGCCTCGCTTGCGCTTCTATCTGCTGAGACTTGGAGCTGGCCAGCGCGCACCTTCCCGCTGTGTGTGCTGCTGTCCGCAAACAGCCTCCAAACAAAGCAGGGCGCTAAGGCATGAGAAGTTAGCGTCCCAGGAGGGAATCTGCCTGCGAGGGAAGCTGTGCAGCACATCCCTTGTTCCGCTCGCCACTTCCCTCACTCTTAGGCAAAGCCCAGCTCAGCTGGCTTGTAGGCGTGCCTCCGTGCTCAGAAGCAGTCCCGTGGCAGGCAGGATACAGCGGGATGTCTTCTGGGCACGCAGCATGCTGCTTCCCATGCCCGGGACAAACCGCGAGCAGGTGCCTCGCTTGCGCTTCTATGTGCCGAGACTTGGAGCTGGCCAGCGCGCACCTTCCCGCTGTGTGTGCTGCTGTCCGCAAACAGCCTCCAAACAAAGCAGGGCGCTAAGGCATGAGAAGTTAGCGTCCCAGGAGGGAATCTGCCTGCGAGGGAAGCTGTGCAGCACATCCCTTGTTCCGCTCGCCACTTCCCTGACTCTTAGGCAAAGCCCATCTCAGCTGGCTTGTAGGCGTGCCTCCGTGCTCAGAAGCAGTCCCGTGGCAGGCAGGATACAGGGGGATGTGTTCTGGGCACGCAGCATGCTGCTTCCCATGCCCGGGACAAACTGCGAGCAGGTGCCTGGCTTGCGCTTCTATCTGCCGAGACTTGCAGCTGGCCAGCGCGCACCTTCCCGCTGTGTGTGCTGCTGTCCGCAAACAGCCTCCAAACAAAGCAGCGCACTAAGGCAGGAGAAATAAGCAACCAGGAGGGAATCTGCCTGCGAGGGAAGCTGTGCAGCACATCCCTTGTTCCGCTCGCCACTTCCCTCACTCGTAGGCAAAGCCCAGCTCAGCTGGCTTGTAGGCGTGCCTCTGTGCTCAGAAGCAGCCCCGTGGCAGGCAGGACAGAGCGGGATGTCTTCTGGGCACGCAGCATGCTGCTTCCCATGCCCGGGACAAACCGCGAGCAGGTGCCTCGCTTGCGCTTCTATGTGCCGAGACTTGGAGCTGGCCAGCGCGCACCTTCCCGCTGTGTGTGCTGCTGTCCGCAAACAGCCTCCAAACAAAGCAGGGCGCTAAGGCATGAGAAGTTAGCGTCCCAGGAGGGAATGTGCCTGCGAGGGAAGCTGTGCAGCACATCCCTTGTTCCGCTCGCCAATTCCCTGACTCTTAGGCAAAGCCCAGCTCAGCTGGCTTGTAGGCGTGCCTCTGTGCTCAGAAGCAGTCCCGTGGCAGGCAGGACAGAGCGGGATGTCTTCTGGGCACGCAGCATGCTGCTTCCCATGCCCGGGACAAACCGCGAGCAGGTGCCTCGCTTGCGCTTCTATCTGCCGAGACTTGGAGCTGGCCAGCGCGCACCTTCCCGCTGTGTGTGCTGCTGTCCGCAAACAGCCTCCAAACAAAGCAGGGCGCTAAGGCAGGAGAAATAAGCAACCAGGAGGGAATCTGCCTGCGAGGGAAGCTGTGCAGCACATCCCTTGTTCCGCTCGCCACTTCCCTCACTCTTAGGCAAAGACCAGCTCAGCTGCCTTCTAGGCGTGCCTCTGTGCTTAGAAGCAGCCCTGTGGCAGGCAGGATACAGCGGGATGTCTTCTTGGCACGCAGCATGCTGCTTCCCATGCCCGGGACAAATTGCGAGCAGGTGCCTCGCTTGCGCTTCTATCTGCCGAGACTTGGAGCTGGCTACCGCGCACCTTCCCGCTGTGTGTGCTGCTGTCCGCAAACAGCCTCCAAACAAAGCAGCGCACTAAGGCAGGAGAAATAAGCAACCAGGAGGGAATCTGCCTGCGAGGGAAGCTGTGCAGCACATCCCTTGTTCCGCTCGCCACTTCCCTGACTCTTAGGCAAAGCCCATCTCAGCTGGCTTGTAGGCGTGCCTCTGTGCTCAGAAGCAGCCCCGTGGCAGGCAGGACAGAGCGGGATGTCTTCTGGGCACGCAGCATGCTGCTTCCCATGCCCGGGACAAACCGCGAGCAGGTGCCTCGCTTGCGCTTCTATCTGCCGAGACTTGGAGCTGGCCAGCGCGCACCTTCCCGCTGTGTGTGCTGCTGTCCGCAAACAGCCTCCAAACAAAGCAGGGCGCTAAGGCATGAGAAGTAAGCATCCCAGGAGGGAATCTGCCTGCGAGGGAAGCTGTGCAGCACATCCCTTGTTCCGCTCGCCAATTCCCTGACTCTTAGGCAAAGCCCAGCTCAGCTGGCTTGTAGGCGTGCCTCTGTGCTCAGAAGCAGTCCCGTGGCAGGCAGGACAGAGCGGGATGTCTTCTGGGCACGCAGCATGCTGCTTCCCATGCCCGGGACAAACCGCGAGCAGGTGCCTCGCTTGCGCTTCTATCTGCCGAGACTTGGAGCTGGCCAGCGCGCACCTTCCCGCTGTGTGTGCTGCTGTCCGCAAACAGCCTCCAAACAAAGCAGGGCGCTAAGGCATGAGAAGTAAGTGCCCCAGGAGGGAATCTGCCTGCGAGGGAAGCTGTGCAGCACATCCCTTGTTCCGCTCGCCACTTCCCTCACTCGTAGGCAAAGCCCAGCTCAGCTTGCTTGTAGGCGTGCCTCTGTGCTCAGAAGCAGCCCCGTGGCAGGCAGGACAGAGCGGGATGTCTTCTGGGCACGCAGCATGCTGCTTCCCATGCCCGGGACAAACTGCGAGCAGGTGCCTGGCTTGCGCTTCTATCTGCCGAGACTTGCAGCTGGCCAGCGCGCACCTTCCCGCTGTGTGTGCTGCTGTCCGCAAACAGCCTCCAAACAAAGCAGGGCGCTAAGGCATGAGAAGTTAGCGTCCCAGGAGGGAATCTGCCTGCGAGGGAAGCTGTGCAGCACATCCCTTGTTCCGCTCGCCACTTCCCTCACTCTTAGGCAAAGCCCAGCTCAACTGCCTTGTAGGCGTGCCTCCGTGCTCAGAAGCAGTCCCGTGGCAGGCAGGATACAGGGGGATGTGTTCTGGGCACGCAGCATGCTGCTTCCCATGCCCGGGACAAACTGCGAGCAGGTGCCTGGCTTGCGCTTCTATCTGCCGAGACTTGCAGCTGGCCAGCGCGCACCTTCCCGCTGTGTGTGCTGCTGTCCGCAAACAGCCTCCAAACAAAGCAGGGCGCTAAGGCATGAGAAGTAAGCATCCCAGGAGGGAATCTGCCTGCGAGGGAAGCTGTGCAGCACATCCCTTGTTCCGCTCGCCAATTCCCTGACTCTTAGGCAAAGCCCAGCTCAGCTGGCTTGTAGGCGTGCCTCTGTGCTCAGAAGCAGTCCCGTGGCAGGCAGGACAGAGCGGGATGTCTTCTGGGCACGCAGCATGCTGCTTCCCATGCCCGGGACAAACCGCGAGCAGGTGCCTCGCTTGCGCTTCTATGTGCCGAGACTTGGAGCTGGCCAGCGCGCACCTTCCCGCTGTGTGTGCTGCTGTCCGCAAACAGCCTCCAAACAAAGCAGGGCGCTAAGGCATGAGAAGTAAGTGCCCCAGGAGGGAATCTGCCTGCGAGGGAAGCTGTGCAGCACATCCCTTGTTCCGCTCGCCACTTCCCTCACTCGTAGGCAAAGCCCAGCTCAGCTTGCTTGTAGGCGTGCCTCTGTGCTCAGAAGCAGCCCCGTGGCAGGCAGGACAGAGCGGGATGTCTTCTGGGCACGCAGCATGCTGCTTCCCATGCCCGGGACAAACCGCGAGCAGGTGCCTGGCTTGCGCTTCTATCTGCCGAGACTTGGAGCTGGCCAGCGCGCACCTTCCCGCTGTGTGTGCTGCTGTCCGCAAACAGCCTCCAAACAAAGCAGGGCGCTAAGGCAGGAGAAATAAGCACACCAGGAGGGAATCTGCCTGCCAGGGAAGCTGTGCAGCACATCCCTTGTTCCACTCGCCACTTCCCTCACTCGTAGGCAAAGGCCATCTCAGCTGCCTTCTAGGCGTGCCTCTGTGCTTAGAAGCAGCCCCGTGGCAGGCAGGATACAGCGGGATGTCTTCTGGGCACGCAGCATGCTGCTTCCCATGCCCGGGACAAATTGCGAGCAGGTGCCTCGCTTGCGCTTCTATCTGCTGAGACTTGGAGCTGGCCAGCGCGCACCTTCCCGCTGTGTGTGCTGCTGTCCGCAAACAGCCTCCAAACAAAGCAGCGCACTAAGGCAAGATAAGTAAGTGCCCCAGGAGGGAATCTGCCTGCGAGGGAAGCTGTGCAGCACATCCCTTGTTCCGCTCGCCACTTCCCTCACTCTTAGGCAAAGCCCAGCTCAGCTGGCTTGTAGGCGTGCCTCCGTGCTCAGAAGCAGCCCCGTGGCAGGCAGGATACAGCGGGATGTCTTCTGGGCACGCAGCATGCTGCTTCCCATGCCCGGGACAAACTGCGAGCAGGTGCCTCGCTTGCGCTTCTATCTGCCGAGACTTGGAGCTGGCCAGCGCGCACCTTCCCGCTGTGTGTGCTGCTGTCCGCAAACAGCCTCCAAACAAAGCAGCGCACTAAGGCAAGAGAAGTAAGTGCCCCAGGAGGGAATCTGCCTGCGAGGGAAGCTGTGCAGCACATCCCTTGTTCCGCTCGCCACTTCCCTGACTCTTAGGCAAAGCCCAGCTCAGCTGGCTTATAGGCGTGCCTCCGTGCTCAGAAGCAGCCCCGTGGCAGGCAGGATACAGCGGGATGTGTTCTGGGCACGCAGCATGCTGCTTCCCATGCCCGGGACAAACTGCGAGCCGGTGCCTCGCTTGCGCTTCTATCTGCCGAGACTTGGAGCTGGCCAGCGCGCACCTTCCCGCTGTGTGTGCTGCTGTCCGCAAACAGCCTCCAAACAAAGCAGGGCGCTAAGGCATGAGAAGTTAGCGTCCCAGGAGGGAATCTGCCTGCGAGGGAAGCTGTGCAGCACATCCCTTGTTCCACTCGCCACTTCCCTGACTCTTAGGCAAAGCCCAGCTCAGCTGGCTTGTAGGCGTGCCTCCGTGCTCAGAAGCAGTCCCGTGGCAGGCAGGATACAGGGGGATGTGTTCTGGGCACGCAGCATGCTGCTTCCCATGCCCGGGACAAACTGCGAGCAGGTGCCTCGCTTGCGCTTCTATGTGCCGAGACTTGGAGCTGGCCAGCGCGCACCTTCCCGCTGTGTGTGCTGCTGTCCGCAAACATCCTCCAAACAAAGCAGGGCGCTAAGGCATGAGAAGTTAGCGTCCCAGGAGGGAATCTGCCTGCGAGGGAAGCTGTGCAGCACATCCCTTGTTCCGCTCGCCACTTCCCTCACTCTTAGGCAAAGCCCAGCTCAGCTGGCTTGTAGGCGTGCCTCCGTGCTCAGAAGCAGCCCTGTGGCAGGCAGGACAGAGCGGGATGTCTTCTGGGCACGCAGCATGCTGCTTCCCATGCCCGGGACAAACCGCGAGCCGGTGCCTGGCTTGCGCTTCTATCTGCCGAGACTTGGAGCTGGCCAGCGCGTACCTTCACGCTGTGTGTGCTGCTGTCCGCAAACAGCCTCCAAACAAAGCAGGGCGCTAAGGCAGGAGAAGTAAGTGCCCCAGGAGGGAATCTGCCTGCGAGGGAAGCTGTGCAGCACATCCCTTGTTCCGCTCGCCACTTCCCTCACTCGTAGGCAAAGCCCAGCTCAGCTGGCTTGTAGGCGTGCCTCCGTGCTCAGAAGCAGTCCCGTGGCAGGCAGGATACAGCGGGATGTGTTCTGGGCACGCAGCATGCTGCTTCCCATGCCCGGGACAAACCGCGAGCCGGTGCCTCGCTTGCGCTTCTATCTGCCGAGACTTGGAGCTGGCCAGCGCGCACCTTCCCGCTGTGTGTGCTGCTGTCCGCAAACAGCCTCCAAACAAAGCAGGGCGCTAAGGCAGGAGAAGTTAGCGTCCCAGGAGGGAATCTGCCTGCGAGGGAAGCTGTGCAGCACATCCCTTGTTCCGCTCGCCACTTCCCTCACTCGTAGGCAAAGCCCAGCTCAGCTTGCTTGTAGGCGTGCCTCTGTGCTCAGAAGCAGCCCCGTGGCAGGCAGGATACAGGGGGATGTGTTCTGGGCATGCAGCATGCTGCTTCCCATGCCCGGGACAAACCGCGAGCAGGTGCCTCGCTTATGCTTCTATGTGCCGAGACTTGGAGCTGGCCAGCGCGCACCTTCCCGCTGTGTGTGCTGCTGTCCGCAAACAGCCTCCAAACAAAGCAGGGCGCTAAGGCATGAGAAGTTAGCGTCCCAGGAGGGAATCTGCCTGCGAGGGAAGCTGTGCAGCACATCCCTTGTTCCGCTCGCCACTTCCCTGACTCTTAGGCAAAGCCCATCTCAGCTGGCTTGTAGGCGTGCCTCCGTGCTCAGAAGCAGTGCCGTGGCAGGCAGGACAGAGCGGGATGTCTTCTGGGCACGCAGCATGCTGCTTCCCATGCCCGGGACAAACCGCGAGCAGGTGCCTGGCTTGCGCTTCTATGTGCCGAGACTTGGAGCTGGCCAGCGCGCACCTTCCCGCTGTGTGTGCTGCTGTCCGCAAACAGCCTCCAAACAAAGCAGGGCGCTAAGGCATGAGAAGTTAGCGTCCCAGGAGGGAATCTGCCTGCGAGGGAAGCTGTGCAGCACATCCCTTGTTCCGCTCGCCACTTCCCTCACTCTTAGGCAAAGCCCAGCTCAGCTGGCTTGTAGGCGTGCCTCCGTGCTCAGAAGCAGTCCCGTGGCAGGCAGGATACAGCGGGATGTGTTCTGGGCACGCAGCATGCTGCTTCCCATGCCCGGGACAAACTGCGAGCAGGTGCCTCGCTTGCGCTTCTATGTGCCGAGACTTGGAGCTGGCCAGCGCGCACCTTCCCGCTGTGTGTGCTGCTGTCCGCAAACAGCCTCCAAACAAAGCAGGGCGCTAAGGCATGAGAAGTCAGCGTCCCAGGAGGGAATCTGCCTGCGAGGGAAGCTGTGCAGCACATCCCTTGTTCCGCTCGCCACTTCCCTCACTCTTAGGCAAAGCCCATCTCAGCTGGCTTGTAGGCGTGCCTCCGTGCTCAGAAGCAGTCCCGTGGCAGGCAGGACAGAGCGGGATGTCTTCTGGGCACGCAGCATGCAGCTTCCCATGCCCGGGACAAACCGCGAGCAGGTGCCTGGCTTGCGCTTCTATCTGCTGAGACTTGGAGCTGGCCAGCGCGCACCTTCCCGCTGTGTGTGCTGCTGTCCGCAAACAGCCTCCAAACAAAGCAGCGCACTAAGGCATGAGAAGTAAGTGCCCCAGGAGGGAATCTGCCTGCGAGGGAAGCTGTGCAGCACATCCCTTGTTCCGCTCGCCACTTCCCTCACTCTTAGGCAAAGCCCAGCTCAGCTGGCTTGTAGGCGTGCCTCTGTGCTCAGAAGCAGCCCCGTGGCAGGCAGGACAGAGCGGGATGTCTTCTGGGCACGCAGCATGCTGCTTCCCATGCCCGGGACAAACCGCGAGCAGGTGCCTCGCTTGCGCTTCTATCTGCCGAGACTTGGAGCTGGCCAGCGCGCACCTTCCCGCTGTGTGTGCTGCTGTCCGCAAACAGCCTCCAAACAAAGCAGGGCGCTAAGGCATGAGAAGTTAGCGTCCCAGGAGGGAATCTGCCTGCGAGGGAAGCTGTGCAGCACATCCCTTGTTCCGCTCGCCAATTCCCTGACTCTTAGGCAAAGCCCAGCTCAGCTGGCTTGTAGGCGTGCCTCTGTGCTCAGAAGCAGTCCCGTGGCAGGCAGGACAGAGCGGGATGTCTTCTGGGCACGCAGCATGCTGCTTCCCATGCCCGGGACAAACCGCGAGCAGGTGCCTCGCTTGCGCTTCTATCTGCCGAGACTTGGAGCTGGCCAGCGCGCACCTTCCCGCTGTGTGTGCTGCTGTCCGCAAACAGCCTCCAAACAAAGCAGGGCGCTAAGGCAGGAGAAATAAGCAACCAGGAGGGAATCTGCCTGCGAGGGAAGCTGTGCAGCACATCCCTTGTTCCGCTCGCCACTTCCCTCACTCTTAGGCAAAGGCCATCTCAGCTGCCTTCTAGGCGTGCCTCTGTGCTTAGAAGCAGCCCTGTGGCAGGCAGGATACAGGGGGATGTCTTCTTGGCACGCAGCATGCTGCTTCCCATGCCCGGGACAAATTGCGAGCAGGTGCCTGGCTTGCGCTTCTATCTGCTGAGACTTGGAGCTGGCCAGCGCGCACCTTCCCGCTGTGTGTGCTGCTGTCCGCAAACAGCCTCCAAACAAAGCAGGGCGCTAAGGCATGAGAAGTAAGCGTCCCAGGAGGGAATCTGCCTGCGAGGGAAGCTGTGCAGCACATCCCTTGTTCCGCTCGCCACTTCCCTCACTCTTAGGCAAAGCCCATCTCAGCTGGCTTGTAGGCGTGCCTCCGTGCTCAGAAGCAGTCCCGTGGCAGGCAGGACAGAGCGGGATGTCTTCTGGGCACGCAGCATGCAGCTTCCCATGCCCGGGACAAACCGCGAGCAGGTGCCTGGCTTGCGCTTCTATCTGCTGAGACTTGGAGCTGGCCAGCGCGCACCTTCCCGCTGTGTGTGCTGCTGTCCGCAAACAGCCTCCAAACAAAGCAGCGCACTAAGGCATGAGAAGTAAGTGCCCCAGGAGGGAATCTGCCTGCGAGGGAAGCTGTGCAGCACATCCCTTGTTCCGCTCGACACTTCCCTCACTCTTAGGCAAAGCCCATCTCAGCTGGCTTGTAGGCGTGCCTCCGTGCTCAGAAGCAGCCCCGTGGCAGGCAGGATACAGCGGGATGTCTTCTGGGCACGCAGCATGCTGCTTCCCATGCCCGGGACAAACTGCGAGCAGGTGCCTGGCTTGCGCTTCTATCTGCCGAGACTTGGAGCTGGCCAGCGCGCACCTTCCCGCTGTGTGTGCTGCTGTCCGCAAACAGCCTCCAAACAAAGCAGGGCGCTAAGGCATGAGAAGTAAGCATCCCAGGAGGGAATCTGCCTGCGAGGGAAGCTGTGCAGCACATCCCTTGTTCCGCTCGCCACTTCCCTCACTCTTAGGCAAAGCCCAGCTCAGCTGGCTTGTAGGCGTGCCTCCGTGCTCAGAAGCAGCCCCGTGGCAGGCAGGATACAGCGGGATGTCTTCTGGGCACGCAGCATGCTGCTTCCCATGCCCGGGACAAACCGCGAGCAGGTGCCTCGCTTGCGCTTCTATCTGCCGAGACTTGGAGCTGGCCAGCGCGCACCTTCCCGCTGTGTGTGCTGCTGTCCGCAAACAGCCTCCAAACAAAGCAGGGCGCTAAGGCAGGAGAAATAAGCAACCAGGAGGGAATCTGCCTGCGAGGGAAGCTGTGCAGCACATCCCTTGTTCCGCTCGCCACTTCCCTCACTCTTAGGCAAAGGCCATCTCAGCTGCCTTCTAGGCGTGCCTCTGTGCTTAGAAGCAGCCCTGTGGCAGGCAGGATACAGCGGGATGTCTTCTTGGCACGCAGCATGCTGCTTCCCATGCCCGGGACAAATTGCGAGCAGGTGCCTGGCTTGCGCTTCTATCTGCTGAGACTTGGAGCTGGCCAGCGCGCACCTTCCCGCTGTGTGTGCTGCTGTCCGCAAACAGCCTCCAAACAAAGCAGGGCGCTAAGGCATGAGAAGTTAGCGTCCCAGGAGGGAATCTGCCTGCGAGGGAAGCTGTGCAGCACATCCCTTGTTCCGCTCGCCACTTCCCTCACTCTTAGGCAAAGCCCATCTCAGCTGGCTTGTAGGCGTGCCTCCGTGCTCAGAAGCAGTCCCGTGGCAGGCAGGACAGAGCGGGATGTCTTCTGGGCACGCAGCATGCAGCTTCCCATGCCCGGGACAAACCGCGAGCAGGTGCCTGGCTTGCGCTTCTATCTGCTGAGACTTGGAGCTGGCCAGCGCGCACCTTCCCGCTGTGTGTGCTGCTGTCCGCAAACAGCCTCCAAACAAAGCAGCGCACTAAGGCATGAGAAGTAAGTGCCCCAGGAGGGAATCTGCCTGCGAGGGAAGCTGTGCAGCACATCCCTTGTTCCGCTCGCCACTTCCCTCACTCTTAGGCAAAGCCCAGCTCAGCTGGCTTGTAGGCGTGCCTCCGTGCTCAGAAGCAGCCCCGTGGCAGGCAGGATACAGCGGGATGTCTTCTGGGCACGCAGCATGCTGCTTCCCATGCCCGGGACAAACCGCGAGCAGGTGCCTCGCTTGCGCTTCTATCTGCCGAGACTTGGAGCTGGCCAGCGCGCACCTTCCCGCTGTGTGTGCTGCTGTCCGCAAACAGCCTCCAAACAAAGCAGGGCGCTAAGGCATGAGAAGTTAGCGTCCCAGGAGGGAATCTGCCTGCGAGGGAAGCTGTGCAGCACATCCCTTGTTCCGCTCGCCACTTCCCTCACTCTTAGGCAAAGCCCAGCTCAACTGCCTTGTAGGCGTGCCTCCGTGCTCAGAAGCAGTCCCGTGGCAGGCAGGATACAGGGGGATGTGTTCTGGGCACGCAGCATGCTGCTTCCCATGCCCGGGACAAACTGCGAGCAGGTGCCTGGCTTGCGCTTCTATCTGCCGAGACTTGCAGCTGGCCAGCGCGCACCTTCCCGCTGTGTGTGCTGCTGTCCGCAAACAGCCTCCAAACAAAGCAGGGCGCTAAGGCATGAGAAGTAAGCATCCCAGGAGGGAATCTGCCTGCGAGGGAAGCTGTGCAGCACATCCCTTGTTCCGCTCGCCAATTCCCTGACTCTTAGGCAAAGCCCAGCTCAGCTGGCTTGTAGGCGTGCCTCTGTGCTCAGAAGCAGTCCCGTGGCAGGCAGGACAGAGCGGGATGTCTTCTGGGCACGCAGCATGCTGCTTCCCATGCCCGGGACAAACCGCGAGCAGGTGCCTCGCTTGCGCTTCTATCTGCCGAGACTTGGAGCTGGCCAGCGCGCACCTTCCCGCTGTGTGTGCTGCTGTCCGCAAACAGCCTCCAAACAAAGCAGGGCGCTAAGGCATGAGAAGTAAGTGCCCCAGGAGGGAATCTGCCTGCGAGGGAAGCTGTGCAGCACATCCCTTGTTCCGCTCGCCACTTCCCTCACTCGTAGGCAAAGCCCAGCTCAGCTTGCTTGTAGGCGTGCCTCTGTGCTCAGAAGCAGCCCCGTGGCAGGCAGGACAGAGCGGGATGTCTTCTGGGCACGCAGCATGCTGCTTCCCATGCCCGGGACAAACCGCGAGCAGGTGCCTGGCTTGCGCTTCTATCTGCCGAGACTTGGAGCTGGCCAGCGCGCACCTTCCCGCTGTGTGTGCTGCTGTCCGCAAACAGCCTCCAAACAAAGCAGCGCACTAAGGCAAGATAAGTAAGTGCCCCAGGAGGGAATCTGCCTGCGAGGGAAGCTGTGCAGCACATCCCTTGTTCCGCTCGCCACTTCCCTCACTCTTAGGCAAAGGCCATCTCAGCTGCCTTCTAGGCGTGCCTCCGTGCTCAGAAGCAGCCCCGTGGCAGGCAGGATACAGCGGGATGTCTTCTGGGCACGCAGCATGCTGCTTCCCATGCCCGGGACAAACTGCGAGCCGGTGCCTCGCTTGCGCTTCTATCTGCCGAGACTTGGAGCTGGCCAGCGCGCACCTTCCCGCTGTGTGTGCTGCTGTCCGCAAACAGCCTCCAAACAAAGCAGCGCACTAAGGCAAGAGAAGTAAGTGCCCCAGGAGGGAATCTGCCTGCGAGGGAAGCTGTGCAGCACATCCCTTGTTCCGCTCGCCACTTCCCTCACTCTTAGGCAAAGCCCAGCTCAGCTGGCTTGTAGGCGTGCCTCCGTGCTCAGAAGCAGTCCCGTGGCAGGCAGGATACAGCGGGATGTGTTCTGGGCACGCAGCATGCTGCTTCCCATGCCCGGGACAAACTGCGAGCCGGTGCCTCGCTTGCGCTTCTATCTGCCGAGACTTGGAGCTGGCCAGCGCGCACCTTCCCGCTGTGTGTGCTGCTGTCCGCAAACAGCCTCCAAACAAAGCAGGGCGCTAAGGCATGAGAAGTTAGCGTCCCAGGAGGGAATCTGCCTGCGAGGGAAGCTGTGCAGCACATCCCTTGTTCCACTCGACACTTCCCTGACTCTTAGGCAAAGCCCAGCTCAGCTGGCTTGTAGGCGTGCCTCCGTGCTCAGAAGCAGTCCCGTGGCAGGCAGGATACAGGGGGATGTATTCTGGGCACGCAGCATGCTGCTTCCCATGCCCGGGATAAACTGCGAGCAGGTGCCTCGCTTGCGCTTCTATGTGCCGAGACTTGGAGCTGGCCAGCGCGCACCTTCCCGCTGTGTGTGCTGCTGTCCGCAAACATCCTCCAAACAAAGCAGGGCGCTAAGGCATGAGAAGTTAGCGTCCCAGGAGGGAATCTGCCTGCGAGGGAAGCTGTGCAGCACATCCCTTGTTCCGCTCGCCACTTCCCTCACTCTTAGGCAAAGCCCAGCTCAGCTGGCTTGTAGGCGTGCCTCCGTGCTCAGAAGCAGCCCTGTGGCAGGCAGGACAGAGCGGGATGTCTTCTGGGCACGCAGCATGCTGCTTCCCATGCCCGGGACAAACCGCGAGCCGGTGCCTGGCTTGCGCTTCTATCTGCCGAGACTTGGAGCTGGCCAGCGCGCACCTTCCCGCTGTGTGTGCTGCTGTCCGCAAACAGCCTCCAAACAAAGCAGGGCGCTAAGGCAGGAGAAGTAAGTGCCCCAGGAGGGAATCTGCCTGCGAGGGAAGCTGTGCAGCACATCCCTTGTTCCGCTCGCCACTTCCCTCACTCTTAGGCAAAGCCCAGCTCAGCTGGCTTGTAGGCGTGCCTCCGTGCTCAGAAGCAGTCCCGTGGCAGGCAGGATACAGCGGGATGTGTTCTGGGCACGCAGCATGCTGCTTCCCATGCCCGGGACAAACCGCGAGCAGGTGCCTGGCTTGCGCTTCTATCTGCCGAGACTTGGAGCTGGCCAGCGCGCACCTTCCCGCTGTGTGTGCTGCTGTCCGCAAACAGCCTCCAAACAAAGCAGGGCGCTAAGGCATGAGAAGTTAGCGTCCCAGGAGGGAATCTGCCTGCGAGGGAAGCTGTGCAGCACATCCCTTGTTCCGCTCGCCACTTCCCTCACTCTTAGGCAAAGCCCATCTCAGCTGGCTTGTAGGCGTGCCTCTGTGCTCAGAAGCAGCCCCGTGGCAGGCAGGACAGAGCGGGATGTCTTCTGGGCACGCAGCATGCTGCTTCCCATGCCCGGGACAAACTGCGAGCAGGTGCCTGGCTTGCGCTTCTATCTGCCGAGACTTGGAGCTGGCCAGCGCGCACCTTCCCGCTGTGTGTGCTGCTGTCCGCAAACAGCCTCCAAACAAAGCAGCGCGCTAAGGCAGGAGAAATAAGCACACCAGGAGGGAATCTGCCTGCGAGGGAAGCTGTGCAGCACATCCCTTGTTCCGCTCGCCACTTCCCTCACTCGTAGGCAAAGCCCAGCTCAGCTTGCTTGTAGGCGTGCCTCTGTGCTCAGAAGCAGCCCCGTGGCAGGCAGGACAGAGCGGGATGTCTTCTGGGCACGCAGCATGCTGCTTCCCATGCCCGGGACAAACCGCGAGCAGGTGCCTCGCTTGCGCTTCTATCTGCCGAGACTTGGAGCTGGCCAGCGCGCACCTTCCCGCTGTGTGTGCTGCTGTCCGCAAACAGCCTCCAAACAAAGCAGGGCGCTAAGGCATGAGAAGTTAGCGTCCCAGGAGGGAATCTGCCTGCGAGGGAAGCTGTGCAGCACATCCCTTGTTCCGCTCGCCACTTCCCTCACTCTTAGGCAAAGCCCAGCTCAGCTGGCTTGTAGGCGTGCCTCTGTGCTCAGAAGCAGTCCCGTGGCAGGCAGGACAGAGCGGGATGTCTTCTGGGCACGCAGCATGCTGCTTCCCATGCCCGGGACAAACCGCGAGCAGGTGCCTCGCTTGCGCTTCTATCTGCCGAGACTTGGAGCTGGCCAGCGCGCACCTTCCCGCTGTGTGTGCTGCTGTCCGCAAACAGCCTCCAAACAAAGCAGGGCGCTAAGGCAGGAGAAATAAGCAACCAGGAGGGAATCTGCCTGCGAGGGAAGCTGTGCAGCACATCCCTTGTTCCGCTCGCCACTTCCCTCACTCTTAGGCAAAGGCCATCTCAGCTGCCTTCTAGGCGTGCCTCTGTGCTTAGAAGCAGCCCTGTGGCAGGCAGGATACAGCGGGATGTCTTCTTGGCACGCAGCATGCTGCTTCCCATGCCCGGGACAAATTGCGAGCAGGTGCCTGGCTTGCGCTTCTATCTGCTGAGACTTGGAGCTGGCCAGCGCGCACCTTCCCGCTGTGTGTGCTGCTGTCCGCAAACAGCCTCCAAACAAAGCAGGGCGCTAAGGCATGAGAAGTTAGCGTCCCAGGAGGGAATCTGCCTGCGAGGGAAGCTGTGCAGCACATCCCTTGTTCCGCTCGCCACTTCCCTCACTCTTAGGCAAAGCCCATCTCAGCTGGCTTGTAGGCGTGCCTCCGTGCTCAGAAGCAGCCCCGTGGCAGGCAGGACAGAGCGGGATGTCTTCTGGGCACGCAGCATGCAGCTTCCCATGCCCGGGACAAACCGCGAGCAGGTGCCTGGCTTGCGCTTCTATCTGCTGAGACTTGGAGCTGGCCAGCGCGCACCTTCCCGCTGTGTGTGCTGCTGTCCGCAAACAGCCTCCAAACAAAGCAGCGCACTAAGGCATGAGAAGTAAGTGCCCCAGGAGGGAATCTGCCTGCGAGGGAAGCTGTGCAGCACATCCCTTGTTCCGCTCGCCACTTCCCTCACTCTTAGGCAAAGCCCAGCTCAGCTGGCTTGTAGGCGTGCCTCCGTGCTCAGAAGCAGCCCCGTGGCAGGCAGGATACAGCGGGATGTCTTCTGGGCACGCAGCATGCTGCTTCCCATGCCCGGGACAAACCGCGAGCAGGTGCCTCGCTTGCGCTTCTATCTGCCGAGACTTGGAGCTGGCCAGCGCGCACCTTCCCGCTGTGTGTGCTGCTGTCCGCAAACAGCCTCCAAACAAAGCAGGGCGCTAAGGCATGAGAAGTTAGCGTCCCAGGAGGGAATCTGCCTGCGAGGGAAGCTGTGCAGCACATCCCTTGTTCCGCTCGCCACTTCCCTCACTCTTAGGCAAAGCCCAGCTCAACTGCCTTGTAGGCGTGCCTCCGTGCTCAGAAGCAGTCCCGTGGCAGGCAGGATACAGGGGGATGTGTTCTGGGCACGCAGCATGCTGCTTCCCATGCCCGGGACAAACAGCGAGCAGGTGCCTGGCTTGCGCTTCTATCTGCCGAGACTTGGAGCTGGCCAGCGCGCACCTTCCCGCTGTGTGTGCTGCTGTCCGCAAACAGCCTCCAAACAAAGCAGGGCGCTAAGGCATGAGAAGTAAGCATCCCAGGAGGGAATCTGCCTGCGAGGGAAGCTGTGCAGCACATCCCTTGTTCCGCTCGCCACTTCCCTCACTCTTAGGCAAAGCCCAGCTCAGCTGGCTTGTAGGCGTGCCTCCGTGCTCAGAAGCAGCCCCGTGGCAGGCAGGATACAGCGGGATGTCTTCTGGGCACGCAGCATGCTGCTTCCCATGCCCGGGACAAACCGCGAGCAGGTGCCTGGCTTGCGCTTCTATCTGCCGAGACTTGGAGCTGGCCACCGCGCACCTTCCCGCTGTGTGTGCTGCTGTCCGCAAACAGCCTCCAAACAAAGCAGCGCACTAAGGCAGGAGAAATAAGCAACCAGGAGGGAATCTGCCTGCGAGGGAAGCTGTGCAGCACATCCCTTGTTCCGCTCGCCAATTCCCTGACTCTTAGGCAAAGCCCAGCTCAGCTGGCTTGTAGGCGTGCCTCTGTGCTCAGAAGCAGTCCCGTGGCAGGCAGGACAGAGCGGGATGTCTTCTGGGCACGCAGCATGCTGCTTCCCATGCCCGGGACAAACCGCGAGCAGGTGCCTCGCTTGCGCTTCTATCTGCCGAGACTTGGAGCTGGCCAGCGCGCACCTTCCCGCTGTGTGTGCTGCTGTCCGCAAACAGCCTCCAAACAAAGCAGGGCGCTAAGGCATGAGAAGTAAGTGCCCCAGGAGGGAATCTGCCTGCGAGGGAAGCTGTGCAGCACATCCCTTGTTCCGCTCGCCACTTCCCTCACTCTTAGGCAAAGCCCAGCTCAGCTGGCTTGTAGGCGTGCCTCCGTGCTCAGAAGCAGCCCCGTGGCAGGCAGGATACAGCGGGATGTCTTCTGGGCACGCAGCATGCTGCTTCCCATGCCCGGGACAAACCGCGAGCAGGTGCCTCGCTTGCGCTTCTATCTGCCGAGACTTGGAGCTGGCCAGCGCGCACCTTCCCGCTGTGTGTGCTGCTGTCCGCAAACAGCCTCCAAACAAAGCAGGGCGCTAAGGCAGGAGAAATAAGCAACCAGGAGGGAATCTGCCTGCGAGGGAAGCTGTGCAGCACATCCCTTGTTCCGCTCGCCACTTCCCTCACTCTTAGGCAAAGGCCATCTCAGCTGCCTTCTAGGCGTGCCTCTGTGCTTAGAAGCAGCCCTGTGGCAGGCAGGATACAGCGGGATGTCTTCTTGGCACGCAGCATGCTGCTTCCCATGCCCGGGACAAATTGCGAGCAGGTGCCTGGCTTGCGCTTCTATCTGCTGAGACTTGGAGCTGGCCAGCGCGCACCTTCCCGCTGTGTGTGCTGCTGTCCGCAAACAGCCTCCAAACAAAGCAGGGCGCTAAGGCATGAGAAGTTAGCGTCCCAGGAGGGAATCTGCCTGCGAGGGAAGCTGTGCAGCACATCCCTTGTTCCGCTCGCCACTTCCCTCACTCTTAGGCAAAGCCCATCTCAGCTGGCTTGTAGGCGTGCCTCCGTGCTCAGAAGCAGTCCCGTGGCAGGCAGGACAGAGCGGGATGTCTTCTGGGCACGCAGCATGCAGCTTCCCATGCCCGGGACAAACCGCGAGCAGGTGCCTGGCTTGCGCTTCTATCTGCTGAGACTTGGAGCTGGCCAGCGCGCACCTTCCCGCTGTGTGTGCTGCTGTCCGCAAACAGCCTCCAAACAAAGCAGCGCACTAAGGCATGAGAAGTAAGTGCCCCAGGAGGGAATCTGCCTGCGAGGGAAGCTGTGCAGCACATCCCTTGTTCCGCTCGCCACTTCCCTCACTCTTAGGCAAAGCCCAGCTCAGCTGGCTTGTAGGCGTGCCTCCGTGCTCAGAAGCAGCCCCGTGGCAGGCAGGATACAGCGGGATGTCTTCTGGGCACGCAGCATGCTGCTTCCCATGCCCGGGACAAACCGCGAGCAGGTGCCTCGCTTGCGCTTCTATCTGCCGAGACTTGGAGCTGGCCAGCGCGCACCTTCCCGCTGTGTGTGCTGCTGTCCGCAAACAGCCTCCAAACAAAGCAGGGCGCTAAGGCATGAGAAGTTAGCGTCCCAGGAGGGAATCTGCCTGCGAGGGAAGCTGTGCAGCACATCCCTTGTTCCGCTCGCCACTTCCCTCACTCTTAGGCAAAGCCCAGCTCAACTGCCTTGTAGGCGTGCCTCCGTGCTCAGAAGCAGTCCCGTGGCAGGCAGGATACAGGGGGATGTGTTCTGGGCACGCAGCATGCTGCTTCCCATGCCCGGGACAAACTGCGAGCAGGTGCCTGGCTTGCGCTTCTATCTGCCGAGACTTGCAGCTGGCCAGCGCGCACCTTCCCGCTGTGTGTGCTGCTGTCCGCAAACAGCCTCCAAACAAAGCAGGGCGCTAAGGCATGAGAAGTAAGCATCCCAGGAGGGAATCTGCCTGCGAGGGAAGCTGTGCAGCACATCCCTTGTTCCGCTCGCCAATTCCCTGACTCTTAGGCAAAGCCCAGCTCAGCTGGCTTGTAGGCGTGCCTCTGTGCTCAGAAGCAGTCCCGTGGCAGGCAGGACAGAGCGGGATGTCTTCTGGGCACGCAGCATGCTGCTTCCCATGCCCGGGACAAACCGCGAGCAGGTGCCTCGCTTGCGCTTCTATCTGCCGAGACTTGGAGCTGGCCAGCGCGCACCTTCCCGCTGTGTGTGCTGCTGTCCGCAAACAGCCTCCAAACAAAGCAGGGCGCTAAGGCATGAGAAGTAAGTGCCCCAGGAGGGAATCTGCCTGCGAGGGAAGCTGTGCAGCACATCCCTTGTTCCGCTCGCCACTTCCCTCACTCGTAGGCAAAGCCCAGCTCAGCTTGCTTGTAGGCGTGCCTCTGTGCTCAGAAGCAGCCCCGTGGCAGGCAGGACAGAGCGGGATGTCTTCTGGGCACGCAGCATGCTGCTTCCCATGCCCGGGACAAACCGCGAGCAGGTGCCTGGCTTGCGCTTCTATCTGCCGAGACTTGGAGCTGGCCAGCGCGCACCTTCCCGCTGTGTGTGCTGCTGTCCGCAAACAGCCTCCAAACAAAGCAGCGCACTAAGGCAAGATAAGTAAGTGCCCCAGGAGGGAATCTGCCTGCGAGGGAAGCTGTGCAGCACATCCCTTGTTCCGCTCGCCACTTCCCTCACTCTTAGGCAAAGGCCATCTCAGCTGCCTTCTAGGCGTGCCTCCGTGCTCAGAAGCAGCCCCGTGGCAGGCAGGATACAGCGGGATGTCTTCTGGGCACGCAGCATGCTGCTTCCCATGCCCGGGACAAACTGCGAGCCGGTGCCTCGCTTGCGCTTCTATCTGCCGAGACTTGGAGCTGGCCAGCGCGCACCTTCCCGCTGTGTGTGCTGCTGTCCGCAAACAGCCTCCAAACAAAGCAGCGCACTAAGGCAAGAGAAGTAAGTGCCCCAGGAGGGAATCTGCCTGCGAGGGAAGCTGTGCAGCACATCCCTTGTTCCGCTCGCCACTTCCCTCACTCTTAGGCAAAGCCCAGCTCAGCTGGCTTGTAGGCGTGCCTCCGTGCTCAGAAGCAGTCCCGTGGCAGGCAGGATACAGCGGGATGTGTTCTGGGCACGCAGCATGCTGCTTCCCATGCCCGGGACAAACTGCGAGCCGGTGCCTCGCTTGCGCTTCTATCTGCCGAGACTTGGAGCTGGCCAGCGCGCACCTTCCCGCTGTGTGTGCTGCTGTCCGCAAACAGCCTCCAAACAAAGCAGGGCGCTAAGGCATGAGAAGTTAGCGTCCCAGGAGGGAATCTGCCTGCGAGGGAAGCTGTGCAGCACATCCCTTGTTCCACTCGACACTTCCCTGACTCTTAGGCAAAGCCCAGCTCAGCTGGCTTGTAGGCGTGCCTCCGTGCTCAGAAGCAGTCCCGTGGCAGGCAGGATACAGGGGGATGTATTCTGGGCACGCAGCATGCTGCTTCCCATGCCCGGGATAAACTGCGAGCAGGTGCCTCGCTTGCGCTTCTATGTGCCGAGACTTGGAGCTGGCCAGCGCGCACCTTCCCGCTGTGTGTGCTGCTGTCCGCAAACATCCTCCAAACAAAGCAGGGCGCTAAGGCATGAGAAGTTAGCGTCCCAGGAGGGAATCTGCCTGCGAGGGAAGCTGTGCAGCACATCCCTTGTTCCGCTCGCCACTTCCCTCACTCTTAGGCAAAGCCCAGCTCAGCTGGCTTGTAGGCGTGCCTCCGTGCTCAGAAGCAGCCCTGTGGCAGGCAGGACAGAGCGGGATGTCTTCTGGGCACGCAGCATGCTGCTTCCCATGCCCGGGACAAACCGCGAGCCGGTGCCTGGCTTGCGCTTCTATCTGCCGAGACTTGGAGCTGGCCAGCGCGCACCTTCCCGCTGTGTGTGCTGCTGTCCGCAAACAGCCTCCAAACAAAGCAGGGCGCTAAGGCAGGAGAAGTAAGTGCCCCAGGAGGGAATCTGCCTGCGAGGGAAGCTGTGCAGCACATCCCTTGTTCCGCTCGCCACTTCCCTCACTCTTAGGCAAAGCCCAGCTCAGCTGGCTTGTAGGCGTGCCTCCGTGCTCAGAAGCAGTCCCGTGGCAGGCAGGATACAGCGGGATGTGTTCTGGGCACGCAGCATGCTGCTTCCCATGCCCGGGACAAACCGCGAGCAGGTGCCTGGCTTGCGCTTCTATCTGCCGAGACTTGGAGCTGGCCAGCGCGCACCTTCCCGCTGTGTGTGCTGCTGTCCGCAAACAGCCTCCAAACAAAGCAGGGCGCTAAGGCATGAGAAGTTAGCGTCCCAGGAGGGAATCTGCCTGCGAGGGAAGCTGTGCAGCACATCCCTTGTTCCGCTCGCCACTTCCCTCACTCTTAGGCAAAGCCCATCTCAGCTGGCTTGTAGGCGTGCCTCTGTGCTCAGAAGCAGCCCCGTGGCAGGCAGGACAGAGCGGGATGTCTTCTGGGCACGCAGCATGCTGCTTCCCATGCCCGGGACAAACTGCGAGCAGGTGCCTGGCTTGCGCTTCTATCTGCCGAGACTTGGAGCTGGCCAGCGCGCACCTTCCCGCTGTGTGTGCTGCTGTCCGCAAACAGCCTCCAAACAAAGCAGCGCGCTAAGGCAGGAGAAATAAGCACACCAGGAGGGAATCTGCCTGCGAGGGAAGCTGTGCAGCACATCCCTTGTTCCGCTCGCCACTTCCCTCACTCGTAGGCAAAGCCCAGCTCAGCTTGCTTGTAGGCGTGCCTCTGTGCTCAGAAGCAGCCCCGTGGCAGGCAGGACAGAGCGGGATGTCTTCTGGGCACGCAGCATGCTGCTTCCCATGCCCGGGACAAACCGCGAGCAGGTGCCTCGCTTGCGCTTCTATCTGCCGAGACTTGGAGCTGGCCAGCGCGCACCTTCCCGCTGTGTGTGCTGCTGTCCGCAAACAGCCTCCAAACAAAGCAGGGCGCTAAGGCATGAGAAGTTAGCGTCCCAGGAGGGAATCTGCCTGCGAGGGAAGCTGTGCAGCACATCCCTTGTTCCGCTCGCCACTTCCCTCACTCTTAGGCAAAGCCCAGCTCAGCTGGCTTGTAGGCGTGCCTCTGTGCTCAGAAGCAGTCCCGTGGCAGGCAGGACAGAGCGGGATGTCTTCTGGGCACGCAGCATGCTGCTTCCCATGCCCGGGACAAACCGCGAGCAGGTGCCTCGCTTGCGCTTCTATCTGCCGAGACTTGGAGCTGGCCAGCGCGCACCTTCCCGCTGTGTGTGCTGCTGTCCGCAAACAGCCTCCAAACAAAGCAGGGCGCTAAGGCAGGAGAAATAAGCAACCAGGAGGGAATCTGCCTGCGAGGGAAGCTGTGCAGCACATCCCTTGTTCCGCTCGCCACTTCCCTCACTCTTAGGCAAAGGCCATCTCAGCTGCCTTCTAGGCGTGCCTCTGTGCTTAGAAGCAGCCCTGTGGCAGGCAGGATACAGCGGGATGTCTTCTTGGCACGCAGCATGCTGCTTCCCATGCCCGGGACAAATTGCGAGCAGGTGCCTGGCTTGCGCTTCTATCTGCTGAGACTTGGAGCTGGCCAGCGCGCACCTTCCCGCTGTGTGTGCTGCTGTCCGCAAACAGCCTCCAAACAAAGCAGGGCGCTAAGGCATGAGAAGTTAGCGTCCCAGGAGGGAATCTGCCTGCGAGGGAAGCTGTGCAGCACATCCCTTGTTCCGCTCGCCACTTCCCTCACTCTTAGGCAAAGCCCATCTCAGCTGGCTTGTAGGCGTGCCTCCGTGCTCAGAAGCAGCCCCGTGGCAGGCAGGACAGAGCGGGATGTCTTCTGGGCACGCAGCATGCAGCTTCCCATGCCCGGGACAAACCGCGAGCAGGTGCCTGGCTTGCGCTTCTATCTGCTGAGACTTGGAGCTGGCCAGCGCGCACCTTCCCGCTGTGTGTGCTGCTGTCCGCAAACAGCCTCCAAACAAAGCAGCGCACTAAGGCATGAGAAGTAAGTGCCCCAGGAGGGAATCTGCCTGCGAGGGAAGCTGTGCAGCACATCCCTTGTTCCGCTCGCCACTTCCCTCACTCTTAGGCAAAGCCCAGCTCAGCTGGCTTGTAGGCGTGCCTCCGTGCTCAGAAGCAGCCCCGTGGCAGGCAGGATACAGCGGGATGTCTTCTGGGCACGCAGCATGCTGCTTCCCATGCCCGGGACAAACCGCGAGCAGGTGCCTCGCTTGCGCTTCTATCTGCCGAGACTTGGAGCTGGCCAGCGCGCACCTTCCCGCTGTGTGTGCTGCTGTCCGCAAACAGCCTCCAAACAAAGCAGGGCGCTAAGGCATGAGAAGTTAGCGTCCCAGGAGGGAATCTGCCTGCGAGGGAAGCTGTGCAGCACATCCCTTGTTCCGCTCGCCACTTCCCTCACTCTTAGGCAAAGCCCAGCTCAACTGCCTTGTAGGCGTGCCTCCGTGCTCAGAAGCAGTCCCGTGGCAGGCAGGATACAGGGGGATGTGTTCTGGGCACGCAGCATGCTGCTTCCCATGCCCGGGACAAACAGCGAGCAGGTGCCTGGCTTGCGCTTCTATCTGCCGAGACTTGGAGCTGGCCAGCGCGCACCTTCCCGCTGTGTGTGCTGCTGTCCGCAAACAGCCTCCAAACAAAGCAGGGCGCTAAGGCATGAGAAGTAAGCATCCCAGGAGGGAATCTGCCTGCGAGGGAAGCTGTGCAGCACATCCCTTGTTCCGCTCGCCACTTCCCTCACTCTTAGGCAAAGCCCAGCTCAGCTGGCTTGTAGGCGTGCCTCCGTGCTCAGAAGCAGCCCCGTGGCAGGCAGGATACAGCGGGATGTCTTCTGGGCACGCAGCATGCTGCTTCCCATGCCCGGGACAAACCGCGAGCAGGTGCCTGGCTTGCGCTTCTATCTGCCGAGACTTGGAGCTGGCCACCGCGCACCTTCCCGCTGTGTGTGCTGCTGTCCGCAAACAGCCTCCAAACAAAGCAGCGCACTAAGGCAGGAGAAATAAGCAACCAGGAGGGAATCTGCCTGCGAGGGAAGCTGTGCAGCACATCCCTTGTTCCGCTCGCCAATTCCCTGACTCTTAGGCAAAGCCCAGCTCAGCTGGCTTGTAGGCGTGCCTCTGTGCTCAGAAGCAGTCCCGTGGCAGGCAGGACAGAGCGGGATGTCTTCTGGGCACGCAGCATGCTGCTTCCCATGCCCGGGACAAACCGCGAGCAGGTGCCTCGCTTGCGCTTCTATCTGCCGAGACTTGGAGCTGGCCAGCGCGCACCTTCCCGCTGTGTGTGCTGCTGTCCGCAAACAGCCTCCAAACAAAGCAGGGCGCTAAGGCATGAGAAGTAAGTGCCCCAGGAGGGAATCTGCCTGCGAGGGAAGCTGTGCAGCACATCCCTTGTTCCGCTCGCCACTTCCCTCACTCGTAGGCAAAGCCCAGCTCAGCTTGCTTGTAGGCGTGCCTCTGTGCTCAGAAGCAGCCCCGTGGCAGGCAGGACAGAGCGGGATGTCTTCTGGGCACGCAGCATGCTGCTTCCCATGCCCGGGACAAACCGCGAGCAGGTGCCTGGCTTGCGCTTCTATGTGCCGAGACTTGGAGCTGGCCAGCGCGCACCTTCCCGCTGTGTGTGCTGCTGTCCGCAAACAGCCTCCAAACAAAGCAGGGCGCTAAGGCAGGAGAAATAAGCAACCAGGAGGGAATCTGCCTGCGAGGGAAGCTGTGCAGCACATCCCTTGTTCCGCTCGCCACTTCCCTCACTCTTAGGCAAAGGCCATCTCAGCTGCCTTCTAGGCGTGCCTCTGTGCTTAGAAGCAGCCCCGTGGCAGGCAGGATACAGCGGGATGTCTTCTGGGCACGCAGCATGCTGCTTCCCATGCCCGGGACAAATTGCGAGCAGGTGCCTGGCTTGCGCTTCTATGTGCTGAGACTTGGAGCTGGCCAGCGCGCACCTTCCCGCTGTGTGTGCTGCTGTCCGCAAACAGCCTCCAAACAAAGCAGCGCACTAAGGCAAGATAAGTAAGTGCCCCAGGAGGGAATCTGCCTGCGAGGGAAGCTGTGCAGCACATCCCTTGTTCCGCTCGCCACTTCCCTCACTCTTAGGTAAAGGCCATCTCAGCTGGCTTGTAGGCGTGCCTCCGTGCTCAGAAGCAGCCCCGTGGCAGGCAGGATACAGCGGGATGACTTCTGGGCACGCAGCATGCTGCTTCCCATGCCCGGGACAAACTGCGAGCCGGTGCCTCGCTTGCGCTTCTATCTGCCGAGACTTGGAGCTGGCCAGCGCGCACCTTCCCGCTGTGTGTGCTGCTGTCCGCAAACAGCCTCCAAACAAAGCAGCGCACTAAGGCAAGAGAAGTAAGTGCCCCAGGAGGGAATCTGCCTGCGAGGGAAGCTGTGCAGCACATCCCTTGTTCCGCTCGCCACTTCCCTCACTCTTAGGCAAAGCCCAGCTCAGCTGGCTTGTAGGCGTGCCTCCGTGCTCAGAAGCAGTCCCGTGGCAGGCAGGATACAGCGGGATGTGTTCTGGGCACGCAGCATGCTGCTTCCCATGCCCGGGACAAACTGCGAGCCGGTGCCTCGCTTGCGCTTCTATCTGCCGAGACTTGGAGCTGGCCAGCGCGCACCTTCCCGCTGTGTGTGCTGCTGTCCGCAAACAGCCTCCAAACAAAGCAGGGCGCTAAGGCATGAGAAGTTAGCGTCCCAGGAGGGAATCTGCCTGCGAGGGAAGCTGTGCAGCACATCCCTTGTTCCACTCGACACTTCCCTGACTCTTAGGCAAAGCCCAGCTCAGCTGGCTTGTAGGCGTGCCTCCGTGCTCAGAAGCAGCCCCGTGGCAGGCAGGATACAGGGGGATGTATTCTGGGCACGCAGCATGCTGCTTCCCATGCCCGGGACAAACTGCGAGCCGGTGCCTCGCTTGCCCTTCTATGTGCCGAGACTTGGAGCCGATCAGAGCGCACCTTCCCGCTGTGTGTGCTGCTGTCCGCAAACAGCCTCCAAACAAAGCAGGGCGCTAAGGCATGAGAAGTTAGCGTCCCAGGAGGGAATCTGCCTGCGAGGGAAGCTGTGCAGCACATCCCTTGTTCCACTCGACACTTCCCTGACTCTTAGGCAAAGCCCAGCTCAGCTGGCTTGTAGGCGTGCCTCCGTGCTCAGAAGCAGTCCCGTGGCAGGCAGGATACAGGGGGATGTATTCTGGGCACGCAGCATGCTGCTTCCCATGCCCGGGATAAACTGCGAGCAGGTGCCTCGCTTGCGCTTCTATGTGCCGAGACTTGGAGCTGGCCAGCGCGCACCTTCCCGCTGTGTGTGCTGCTGTCCGCAAACATCCTCCAAACAAAGCAGGGCGCTAAGGCATGAGAAGTTAGCGTCCCAGGAGGGAATCTGCCTGCGAGGGAAGCTGTGCAGCACATCCCTTGTTCCGCTCGACACTTCCCTCACTCTTAGGCAAAGCCCAGCTCAGCTGGCTTGTAGGCGTGCCTCCGTGCTCAGAAGCAGCCCTGTGGCAGGCAGGACAGAGCGGGATGTCTTCTGGGCACGCAGCATGCTGCTTCCCATGCCCGGGACAAACCGCGAGCCGGTGCCTGGCTTGCGCTTCTATCTGCCGAGACTTGGAGCTGGCCAGCGCGCACCTTCCCGCTGTGTGTGCTGCTGTCCGCAAACAGCCTCCAAACAAAGCAGGGCGCTAAGGCAGGAGAAGTAAGTGCCCCAGGAGGGAATCTGCCTGCGAGGGAAGCTGTGCAGCACATCCCTTGTTCCGCTCGCCACTTCCCTCACTCTTAGGCAAAGCCCAGCTCAGCTGGCTTGTAGGCGTGCCTCCGTGCTCAGAAGCAGTCCCGTGGCAGGCAGGATACAGCGGGATGTGTTCTGGGCACGCAGCATGCTGCTTCCCATGCCCGGGACAAACCGCGAGCAGGTGCCTGGCTTGCGCTTCTATCTGCCGAGACTTGGAGCTGGCCAGCGCGCACCTTCCCGCTGTGTGTGCTGCTGTCCGCAAACAGCCTCCAAACAAAGCAGGGCGCTAAGGCATGAGAAGTTAGCGTCCCAGGAGGGAATCTGCCTGCAAGGGAAGCTGTGCAGCACATCCCTTGTTCCGCTCGCCACTTCCCTCACTCTTAGGCAAAGCCCAGCTCAGCTGGCTTGTAGGCGTGCCTCCGTGCTCAGAAGCAGTCCCGTGGCAGGCAGGATACAGCGGGATGTGTTCTGGGCACGCAGCATGCTGCTTCCCATGCCCGGGACAAACTGCGAGCCGGTGCCTCGCTTGCGCTTCTATCTGCCGAGACTTGGAGCTGGCCAGCGCGCACCTTCCCGCTGTGTGTGCTGCTGTCCGCAAACAGCCTCCAAACAAAGCAGGGCGCTAAGGCATGAGAAGTTAGCGTCCCAGGAGGGAATCTGCCTGCGAGGGAAGCTGTGCAGCACATCCCTTGTTCCACTCGACACTTCCCTGACTCTTAGGCAAAGCCCAGCTCAGCTGGCTTGTAGGCGTGCCTCCGTGCTCAGAAGCAGTCCCGTGGCAGGCAGGATACAGGGGGATGTATTCTGGGCACGCAGCATGCTGCTTCCCATGCCCGGGACAAACTGCGAGCAGGTGCCTCGCTTGCGCTTCTATGTGCCGAGACTTGGAGCTGGCCAGCGCGCACCTTCCCGCTGTGTGTGCTGCTGTCCGCAAACATCCTCCAAACAAAGCAGGGCGCTAAGGCATGAGAAGTTAGCGTCCCAGGAGGGAATCTGCCTGCGAGGGAAGCTGTGCAGCACATCCCTTGTTCCGCTCGCCACTTCCCTCACTCTTAGGCAAAGCCCAGCTCAGCTGGCTTGTAGGCGTGCCTCCGTGCTCAGAAGCAGCCCTGTGGCAGGCAGGACAGAGCGGGATGTCTTCTGGGCACGCAGCATGCTGCTTCCCATGCCCGGGACAAACCGCGAGCCGGTGTCTGGCTTGCGCTTCTATCTGCCGAGACTTGGAGCTGGCCAGCGCGCACCTTCCCGCTGTGTGTGCTGCTGTCCGCAAACAGCCTCCAAACAAAGCAGGGCGCTAAGGCAGGAGAAGTAAGTGCCCCAGGAGGGAATCTGCCTGCGAGGGAAGCTGTGCAGCACATCCCTTGTTCCGCTCGCCACTTCCCTCACTCGTAGGCAAAGCCCAGCTCAGCTGGCTTGTAGGCGTGCCTCCGTGCTCAGAAGCAGTCCCGTGGCAGGCAGGATACAGCGGGATGTGTTCTGGGCACGCAGCATGCTGCTTCCCATGCCCGGGACAAACCGCGAGCCGGTGCCTCGCTTGCGCTTCTATCTGCCGAGACTTGGAGCTGGCCAGCGCGCACCTTCCCGCTGTGTGTGCTGCTGTCCGCAAACAGCCTCCAAACAAAGCAGCGCACTAAGGCAGGAGAAATAAGCACACCAGGAGGGAATCTGCCTGCGAGGGAAGCTGTGCAGCACATCCCTTGTTCCGCTCGCCACTTCCCTCACTCTTAGGCAAAGCCCAGCTCAGCTGGCTTGTAGGCGTGCCTCTGTGCTCAGAAGCAGCCCCGTGGCAGGCAGGATACAGCGGGATGTCTTCTGGGCACGCAGCATGCTGCTTCCCATGCCCGGGACAAACCGCGAGCAGGTGCCTCGCTTGTGCTTCTATCTGCCGAGACTTGGAGCTGGCTACCGCGCACCTTCCCGCTGTGTGTGCTGCTGTCCGCAAACAGCCTCCAAACAAAGCAGCGCACTAAGGCAGGAGAAATAAGCACACCAGGAGGGAATCTGCCTGCGAGGGAAGCTGTGCAGCACATCCCTTGTTCCGCTCGCCACTTCCCTCACTCTTAGGCAAAGCCCAGCTCAGCTGGCTTGTAGGCGTGCCTCTGTGCTCAGAAGCAGCCCCGTGGCAGGCAGGACAGAGCGGGATGTCTTCTGGGCACGCAGCATGCTGCTTCCCATGCCCGGGACAAACCGCGAGCAGGTGCCTCGCTTGCGCTTCTATGTGCCGAGACTTGGAGCTGGCCAGCGCGCACCTTCCCGCTGTGTGTGCTGCTGTCCGCAAACAGCCTCCAAACAAAGCAGGGCGCTAAGGCAGGAGAAGCAAGCGCCCCAGGAGGGAATCTGCCTGCGAGGGAAGCTGTGAAGCACATCCCTTGTTCCGCTCGCCAATTCCCTCACTCGTAGGCAAAGCCCAGCTCAGCTTGCTTGTAGGCGTGCCTCCGTGCTCAGAAGCAGCCCTGTGGCAGGCAGGACAGAGCGGGATGTCTTCTGGGCACGCAGCATGCTGCTTCCCATGCCCGGGACAAACCGCGAGCCGGTGTCTGGCTTGCGCTTCTATCTGCCGAGACTTGGAGCTGGCCAGCGCGCACCTTCCCGCTGTGTGTGCTGCTGTCCGCAAACAGCCTCCAAACAAAGCAGGGCGCTAAGGCAGGAGAAGTAAGTGCCCCAGGAGGGAATCTGCCTGCGAGGGAAGCTGTGCAGCACATCCCTTGTTCCGCTCGCCACTTCCCTCACTCGTAGGCAAAGCCCAGCTCAGCTGGCTTGTAGGCGTGCCTCCGTGCTCAGAAGCAGTCCCGTGGCAGGCAGGATACAGCGGGATGTGTTCTGGGCACGCAGCATGCTGCTTCCCATGCCCGGGACAAACCGCGAGCCGGTGCCTCGCTTGCGCTTCTATCTGCCGAGACTTGGAGCTGGCCAGCGCGCACCTTCCCGCTGTGTGTGCTGCTGTCCGCAAACAGCCTCCAAACAAAGCAGCGCACTAAGGCAGGAGAAATAAGCACACCAGGAGGGAATCTGCCTGCGAGGGAAGCTGTGCAGCACATCCCTTGTTCCGCTCGCCACTTCCCTCACTCTTAGGCAAAGCCCAGCTCAGCTGGCTTGTAGGCGTGCCTCTGTGCTCAGAAGCAGCCCCGTGGCAGGCAGGATACAGCGGGATGTCTTCTGGGCACGCAGCATGCTGCTTCCCATGCCCGGGACAAACCGCGAGCAGGTGCCTCGCTTGCGCTTCTATGTGCCGAGACTTGGAGCTGGCCAGCGCGCACCTTCCCGCTGTGTGTGCTGCTGTCCGCAAACAGCCTCCAAACAAAGCAGCGCACTAAGGCAGGAGAAATAAGCACACCAGGAGGGAATCTGCCTGCGAGGGAAGCTGTGCAGCACATCCCTTGTTCCGCTCGCCACTTCCCTCACTCTTAGGCAAAGCCCAGCTCAGCTGGCTTGTAGGCGTGCCTCTGTGCTCAGAAGCAGCCCCGTGGCAGGCAGGACAGAGCGGGATGTCTTCTGGGCACGCAGCATGCTGCTTCCCATGCCCGGGACAAACCGCGAGCAGGTGCCTCGCTTGCGCTTCTATGTGCCGAGACTTGGAGCTGGCCAGCGCGCACCTTCCCGCTGTGTGTGCTGCTGTCCGCAAACAGCCTCCAAACAAAGCAGGGCGCTAAGGCAGGAGAAGCAAGCGCCCCAGGAGGGAATCTGCCTGCGAGGGAAGCTGTGAAGCACATCCCTTGTTCCGCTCGCCAATTCCCTCACTCGTAGGCAAAGCCCAGCTCAGCTTGCTTGTAGGCGTGCCTCTGTGCTCAGAAGCAGCCCCGTGGCAGGCAGGACAGAGCGGGATGTCTTCTGGGCACGCAGCATGCTGCTTCCCATGCCCGGGACAAACCGCGAGCAGGTGCCTCGCTTGCGCTTCTATCTGCCGAGACTTGGAGCTGGCCAGCGCGCACCTTCCCGCTGTGTGTGCTGCTGTCCGCAAACAGCCTCCAAACAAAGCAGGGCGCTAAGGCAGGAGAAATAAGCAACCAGGAGGGAATCTGCCTGCGAGGGAAGCTGTGCAGCACATCCCTTGTTCCGCTCGCCACTTCCCTCACTCTTAGGCAAAGGCCATCTCAGCTGCCTTCTAGGCGTGCCTCTGTGCTTAGAAGCAGCCCTGTGGCAGGCAGGATACAGCGGGATGTCTTCTTGGCACGCAGCATGCTGCTTCCCATGCCCGGGACAAATTGCGAGCAGGTGCCTCGCTTGCGCTTCTATCTGCTGAGACTTGGAGCTGGCCAGCGCGCACCTTCCCGCTGTGTGTGCTGCTGTCCGCAAACAGCCTCCAAACAAAGCAGGGCGCTAAGGCATGAGAAGTTAGCGTCCCAGGAGGGAATCTGCCTGCGAGGGAAGCTGTGCAGCACATCCCTTGTTCCGCTCGCCACTTCCCTCACTCTTAGGCAAAGCCCAGCTCAGCTGGCTTGTAGGCGTGCCTCCGTGCTCAGAAGCAGTCCCGTGGCAGGCAGGATACAGCGGGATGTCTTCTGGGCACGCAGCATGCTGCTTCCCATGCCCGGGACAAACCGCGAGCAGGTGCCTCGCTTGCGCTTCTATGTGCCGAGACTTGGAGCTGGCCAGCGCGCACCTTCCCGCTGTGTGTGCTGCTGTCCGCAAACAGCCTCCAAACAAAGCAGGGCGCTAAGGCATGAGAAGTTAGCGTCCCAGGAGGGAATCTGCCTGCGAGGGAAGCTGTGCAGCACATCCCTTGTTCCGCTCGCCACTTCCCTGACTCTTAGGCAAAGCCCATCTCAGCTGGCTTGTAGGCGTGCCTCCGTGCTCAGAAGCAGTCCCGTGGCAGGCAGGATACAGGGGGATGTGTTCTGGGCACGCAGCATGCTGCTTCCCATGCCCGGGACAAACTGCGAGCAGGTGCCTGGCTTGCGCTTCTATCTGCCGAGACTTGCAGCTGGCCAGCGCGCACCTTCCCGCTGTGTGTGCTGCTGTCCGCAAACAGCCTCCAAACAAAGCAGGGCGCTAAGGCATGAGAAGTAAGCGCCACAGGAGGGAATCTGCCTGCGAGGGAAGCTGTGCAGCACATCCCTTGTTCCGCTCGCCACTTCCCTCACTCTTAGGCAAAGCCCATCTCAGCTGGCTTGTAGGCGTGCCTCTGTGCTCAGAAGCAGCCCCGTGGCAGGCAGGACAGAGCGGGATGTCTTCTGGGCACGCAGCATGCTGCTTCCCATGCCCGGGACAAACCGCGAGCAGGTGCCTCGCTTGCGCTTCTATCTGCCGAGACTTGGAGCTGGCTACCGCGCACCTTCCCGCTGTGTGTGCTGCTGTCCGCAAACAGCCTCCAAACAAAGCAGCGCACTAAGGCAGGAGAAATAAGCAACCAGGAGGGAATCTGCCTGCGAGGGAAGCTGTGCAGCACATCCCTTGTTCCGCTCGCCACTTCCCTCACTCGTAGGCAAAGCCCAGCTCAGCTGGCTTGTAGGCGTGCCTCTGTGCTCAGAAGCAGCCCCGTGGCAGGCAGGACAGAGCGGGATGTCTTCTGGGCACGCAGCATGCTGCTTCCCATGCCCGGGACAAACCGCGAGCAGGTGCCTCGCTTGCGCTTCTATCTGCCGAGACTTGGAGCTGGCCAGCGCGCACCTTCCCGCTGTGTGTGCTGCTGTCCGCAAACAGCCTCCAAACAAAGCAGGGCGCTAAGGCATGAGAAGTTAGCGTCCCAGGAGGGAATCTGCCTACGAGGGAAGCTGTGCAGCACATCCCTTGTTCCGCTCGCCACTTCCCTCACTCTTAGGCAAAGGCCATCTCAGCTGCCTTCTAGGCGTGCCTCTGTGCTTAGAAGCAGCCCTGTGGCAGGCAGGATACAGCGGGATGTCTTCTTGGCACGCAGCATGCTGCTTCCCATGCCCGGGACAAATTGCGAGCAGGTGCCTGGCTTGCGCTTCTATCTGCTGAGACTTGGAGCTGGCCAGCGCGCACCTTCCCGCTGTGTGTGCTGCTGTCCGCAAACAGCCTCCAAACAAAGCAGGGCGCTAAGGCATGAGAAGTTAGCGTCCCAGGAGGGAATCTGCCTGCGAGGGAAGCTGTGCAGCACATCCCTTGTTCCGCTCGCCACTTCCCTCACTCTTAGGCCAAGCCCATCTAAGCTGGCTTGTAGGCGTGCCTCCGTGCTCAGAAGCAGTCCCGTGGCAGGCAGGACAGAGCGGGATGTCTTCTGGGCACGCAGCATGCAGCTTCCCATGCCCGGGACAAACCGCGAGCAGGTGCCTGGCTTGCGCTTCTATCTGCTGAGACTTGGAGCTGGCCAGCGCGCACCTTCCCGTTGTGTGTGCTGCTGTCCGCAAACAGCCTCCAAACAAAGCAGCGCACTAAGGCATGAGAAGTAAGTGCCCCAGGAGGGAATCTGCCTGCGAGGGAAGCTGTGCAGCACATCCCTTGTTCCGCTCGACACTTCCCTCACTCTTAGGCAAAGCCCAGCTCAGCTGGCTTGTAGGCGTGCCTCCGTGCTCAGAAGCAGCCCCGTGGCAGGCAGGATACAGCGGGATGTGTTCTGGGCACGCAGCATGCTGCTTCCCATGCCCGGGACAAACTGCGAGCAGGTGCCTGGCTTGCGCTTCTATCTGCCGAGACTTGCAGCTGGCCAGCGCGCACCTTCCCGCTGTGTGTGCTGCTGTCCGCAAACAGCCTCCAAACAAAGCAGGGCGCTAAGGCATGAGAAGTAAGCATCCCAGGAGGGAATCTGCCTGCGAGGGAAGCTGTGCAGCACATCCCTTGTTCCGCTCGCCACTTCCCTCACTCTTAGGCAAAGCCCAGCTCAGCTGGCTTGTAGGCGTGCCTCCGTGCTCAGAAGCAGCCCCGTGGCAGGCAGGATACAGCGGGATGTCTTCTGGGCACGCAGCATGCTGCTTCCCATGCCCGGGACAAACCGCGAGCAGGTGCCTGGCTTGCGCTTCTATCTGCCGAGACTTGGAGCTGGCCAGCGCGCACCTTCCCGCTGTGTGTGCTGCTGTCCGCAAACAGCCTCCAAACAAAGCAGCGCACTAAGGCAGGAGAAATAAGCAACCAGGAGGGAATCTGCCTGCGAGGGAAGCTGTGCAGCACATCCCTTGTTCCGCTCGCCACTTCCCTCACTCGTAGGCAAAGCCCAGCTCAGCTTGCTTGTAGGCGTGCCTCTGTGCTCAGAAGCAGCCCCGTGGCAGGCAGGACAGAGCGGGATGTCTTCTGGGCACGCAGCATGCTGCTTCCCATGCCCGGGACAAATTGCGAGCAGGTGCCTCGCTTATGCTTCTATGTGCCGAGACTTGGAGCTGGCCAGCGCGCACCTTCCCGCTGTGTGTGCTGCTGTCCGCAAACAGCCTCCAAACAAAGCAGGGCGCTAAGGCATGAGAAGTTAGCGTCCCAGGAGGGAATCTGCCTGCGAGGGAAGCTGTGCAGCACATCCCTTGTTCCACTCGACACTTCCCTGACTCTTAGGCAAAGCCCAGCTCAGCTGGCTTGTAGGCGTGCCTCCGTGCTCAGAAGCAGTCCCGTGGCAGGCAGGACAGAGCGGGATGTCTTCTGGGCACGCAGCATGCTGCTTCCCATGCCCGGGACAAACCGCGAGCAGGTGCCTGGCTTGCGCTTCTATCTGCCGAGACTTGGAGCTGGCCAGCGCGCACCTTCCCGCTGTGTGTGCTGCTGTCCGCAAACAGCCTCCAAACAAAGCAGGGCGCTAAGGCATGAGAAGTTAGCGTCCCAGGAGGGAATCTGCCTGCGAGGGAAGCTGTGCAGCACATCCCTTGTTCCGCTCGCCAATTCCCTGACTCTTAGGCAAAGCCCAGCTCAGCTGGCTTGTAGGCGTGCCTCTGTGCTCAGAAGCAGTCCCGTGGCAGGCAGGACAGAGCGGGATGTCTTCTGGGCACGCAGCATGCTGCTTCCCATGCCCGGGACAAACCGCGAGCAGGTGCCTCGCTTGCGCTTCTATCTGCCGAGACTTGGAGCTGGCCAGCGCGCACCTTCCCGCTGTGTGTGCTGCTGTCCGCAAACAGCCTCCAAACAAAGCAGGGCGCTAAGGCAGGAGAAATAAGCAACCAGGAGGGAATCTGCCTGCGAGGGAAGCTGTGCAGCACATCCCTTGTTCCGCTCGCCACTTCCCTCACTCTTAGGCAAAGCCCAGCTCAACTGCCTTGTAGGCGTGCCTCCGTGCTCAGAAGCAGTCCCGTGGCAGGCAGGACAGAGCGGGATGTCTTCTGGGCACGCAGCATGCTGCTTCCCATGCCCGGGACAAACTGCGAGCAGGTGCCTGGCTTGCGCTTCTATCTGCCGAGACTTGCAGCTGGCCAGCGCGCACCTTCCCGCTGTGTGTGCTGCTGTCCGCAAACAGCCTCCAAACAAAGCAGGGCGCTAAGGCATGAGAAGTAAGCATCCCAGGAGGGAATCTGCCTGCGAGGGAAGCTGTGCAGCACATCCCTTGTTCCGCTCGCCACTTCCCTCACTCTTAGGCAAAGCCCAGCTCAGCTGGCTTGTAGGCGTGCCTCCGTGCTCAGAAGCAGCCCCGTGGCAGGCAGGATACAGCGGGATGTCTTCTGGGCACGCAGCATGCTGCTTCCCATGCCCGGGACAAACCGCGAGCAGGTGCCTGGCTTGCGCTTCTATCTGCCGAGACTTGGAGCTGGCCAGCGCGCACCTTCCCGCTGTGTGTGCTGCTGTCCGCAAACAGCCTCCAAACAAAGCAGCGCACTAAGGCAGGAGAAATAAGCAACCAGGAGGGAATCTGCCTGCGAGGGAAGCTGTGCAGCACATCCCTTGTTCCGCTCGCCAATTCCCTGACTCTTAGGCAAAGCCCAGCTCAGCTGGCTTGTAGGCGTGCCTCTGTGCTCAGAAGCAGTCCCGTGGCAGGCAGGACAGAGCGGGATGTCTTCTGGGCACGCAGCATGCTGCTTCCCATGCCCGGGACAAACCGCGAGCAGGTGCCTCGCTTGCGCTTCTATCTGCCGAGACTTGGAGCTGGCCAGCGCGCACCTTCCCGCTGTGTGTGCTGCTGTCCGCAAACAGCCTCCAAACAAAGCAGGGCGCTAAGGCATGAGAAGTAAGTGCCCCAGGAGGGAATCTGCCTGCGAGGGAAGCTGTGCAGCACATCCCTTGTTCCGCTCGCCACTTCCCTCACTCGTAGGCAAAGCCCAGCTCAGCTTGCTTGTAGGCGTGCCTCTGTGCTCAGAAGCAGCCCCGTGGCAGGCAGGACAGAGCGGGATGTCTTCTGGGCACGCAGCATGCTGCTTCCCATGCCCGGGACAAACCGCGAGCAGGTGCCTGGCTTGCGCTTCTATGTGCCGAGACTTGGAGCTGGCCAGCGCGCACCTTCCCGCTGTGTGTGCTGCTGTCCGCAAACAGCCTCCAAACAAAGCAGGGCGCTAAGGCAGGAGAAATAAGCACACCAGGAGGGAATCTGCCTGCCAGGGAAGCTGTGCAGCACATCCCTTGTTCCGCTCGCCACTTCCCTCACTCGTAGGCAAAGCCCAGCTCAGCTGGCTTGTAGGCGTGCCTCCGTGCTCAGAAGCAGTCCCGTGGCAGGCAGGATACAGGGGGATGTCTTCTGGGCACGCAGCATGCTGCTTCCCATGCCCGGGACAAACCGCGAGCAGGTGCCTCGCTTGCGCTTCTATCTGCCGAGACTTGGAGCTGGCCAGCGCGCACCTTCCCGCTGTGTGTGCTGCTGTCCGCAAACAGCCTCCAAACAAAGCAGGGCGCTAAGGCATGAGAAGTAAGCGCCACAGGAGGGAATCTGCCTGCGAGGGAAGCTGTGCAGCACATCCCTTGTTCCGCTCGCCACTTCCCTCACTCGTAGGCAAAGCCCAGCTCAGCTGGCTTGTAGGCGTGCCTCTGTGCTCAGAAGCAGCCCCGTGGCAGGCAGGACAGAGCGGGATGTCTTCTGGGCACGCAGCATGCTGCTTCCCATGCCCGGGACAAACCGCGAGCAGGTGCCTGGCTTGCGCTTCTATCTGCCGAGACTTGGAGCTGGCCAGCGCGCACCTTCCCGCTGTGTGTGCTGCTGTCCGCAAACAGCCTCCAAACAAAGCAGCGCACTAAGGCAGGAGAAATAAGCAACCAGGAGGGAATCTGCCTGCGAGGGAAGCTGTGCAGCACATCCCTTGTTCCGCTCGCCAATTCCCTGACTCTTAGGCAAAGCCCAGCTCAGCTGGCTTGTAGGCGTGCCTCTGTGCTCAGAAGCAGTCCCGTGGCAGGCAGGACAGAGCGGGATGTCTTCTGGGCACGCAGCATGCTGCTTCCCATGCCCGGGACAAACCGCGAGCAGGTGCCTCGCTTGCGCTTCTATCTGCCGAGACTTGGAGCTGGCCAGCGCGCACCTTCCCGCTGTGTGTGCTGCTGTCCGCAAACAGCCTCCAAACAAAGCAGGGCGCTAAGGCATGAGAAGTAAGTGCCCCAGGAGGGAATCTGCCTGCGAGGGAAGCTGTGCAGCACATCCCTTGTTCCGCTCGCCACTTCCCTCACTCGTAGGCAAAGCCCAGCTCAGCTTGCTTGTAGGCGTGCCTCTGTGCTCAGAAGCAGCCCCGTGGCAGGCAGGACAGAGCGGGATGTCTTCTGGGCACGCAGCATGCTGCTTCCCATGCCCGGGACAAACCGCGAGCAGGTGCCTGGCTTGCGCTTCTATGTGCCGAGACTTGGAGCTGGCCAGCGCGCACCTTCCCGCTGTGTGTGCTGCTGTCCGCAAACAGCCTCCAAACAAAGCAGGGCGCTAAGGCAGGAGAAATAAGCACACCAGGAGGGAATCTGCCTGCCAGGGAAGCTGTGCAGCACATCCCTTGTTCCGCTCGCCACTTCCCTCACTCGTAGGCAAAGCCCAGCTCAGCTGGCTTGTAGGCGTGCCTCCGTGCTCAGAAGCAGTCCCGTGGCAGGCAGGATACAGGGGGATGTCTTCTGGGCACGCAGCATGCTGCTTCCCATGCCCGGGACAAACCGCGAGCAGGTGCCTCGCTTGCGCTTCTATCTGCCGAGACTTGGAGCTGGCCAGCGCGCACCTTCCCGCTGTGTGTGCTGCTGTCCGCAAACAGCCTCCAAACAAAGCAGGGCGCTAAGGCATGAGAAGTAAGCGCCACAGGAGGGAATCTGCCTGCGAGGGAAGCTGTGCAGCACATCCCTTGTTCCGCTCGCCACTTCCCTCACTCGTAGGCAAAGCCCAGCTCAGCTGGCTTGTAGGCGTGCCTCTGTGCTCAGAAGCAGCCCCGTGGCAGGCAGGACAGAGCGGGATGTCTTCTGGGCACGCAGCATGCTGCTTCCCATGCCCGGGACAAACCGCGAGCAGGTGCCTCGCTTGCGCTTCTATCTGCCGAGACTTGGAGCTGGCCAGCGCGCACCTTCCCGCTGTGTGTGCTGCTGTCCGCAAACAGCCTCCAAACAAAGCAGGGCGCTAAGGCATGAGAAGTTAGCGTCCCAGGAGGGAATCTGCCTACGAGGGAAGCTGTGCAGCACATCCCTTGTTCCGCTCGCCACTTCCCTCACTCTTAGGCAAAGGCCATCTCAGCTGCCTTCTAGGCGTGCCTCTGTGCTTAGAAGCAGCCCTGTGGCAGGCAGGATACAGCGGGATGTCTTCTTGGCACGCAGCATGCTGCTTCCCATGCCCGGGACAAATTGCGAGCAGGTGCCTGGCTTGCGCTTCTATCTGCTGAGACTTGGAGCTGGCCAGCGCGCACCTTCCCGCTGTGTGTGCTGCTGTCCGCAAACAGCCTCCAAACAAAGCAGGGCGCTAAGGCATGAGAAGTTAGCGTCCCAGGAGGGAATCTGCCTGCGAGGGAAGCTGTGCAGCACATCCCTTGTTCCGCTCGCCACTTCCCTCACTCTTAGGCCAAGCCCATCTAAGCTGGCTTGTAGGCGTGCCTCCGTGCTCAGAAGCAGTCCCGTGGCAGGCAGGACAGAGCGGGATGTCTTCTGGGCACGCAGCATGCAGCTTCCCATGCCCGGGACAAACCGCGAGCAGGTGCCTGGCTTGCGCTTCTATCTGCTGAGACTTGGAGCTGGCCAGCGCGCACCTTCCCGTTGTGTGTGCTGCTGTCCGCAAACAGCCTCCAAACAAAGCAGCGCACTAAGGCATGAGAAGTAAGTGCCCCAGGAGGGAATCTGCCTGCGAGGGAAGCTGTGCAGCACATCCCTTGTTCCGCTCGACACTTCCCTCACTCTTAGGCAAAGCCCAGCTCAGCTGGCTTGTAGGCGTGCCTCCGTGCTCAGAAGCAGCCCCGTGGCAGGCAGGATACAGCGGGATGTGTTCTGGGCACGCAGCATGCTGCTTCCCATGCCCGGGACAAACTGCGAGCAGGTGCCTGGCTTGCGCTTCTATCTGCCGAGACTTGCAGCTGGCCAGCGCGCACCTTCCCGCTGTGTGTGCTGCTGTCCGCAAACAGCCTCCAAACAAAGCAGGGCGCTAAGGCATGAGAAGTAAGCATCCCAGGAGGGAATCTGCCTGCGAGGGAAGCTGTGCAGCACATCCCTTGTTCCGCTCGCCACTTCCCTCACTCTTAGGCAAAGCCCAGCTCAGCTGGCTTGTAGGCGTGCCTCCGTGCTCAGAAGCAGCCCCGTGGCAGGCAGGATACAGCGGGATGTCTTCTGGGCACGCAGCATGCTGCTTCCCATGCCCGGGACAAACCGCGAGCAGGTGCCTGGCTTGCGCTTCTATCTGCCGAGACTTGGAGCTGGCCAGCGCGCACCTTCCCGCTGTGTGTGCTGCTGTCCGCAAACAGCCTCCAAACAAAGCAGCGCACTAAGGCAGGAGAAATAAGCAACCAGGAGGGAATCTGCCTGCGAGGGAAGCTGTGCAGCACATCCCTTGTTCCGCTCGCCACTTCCCTCACTCGTAGGCAAAGCCCAGCTCAGCTTGCTTGTAGGCGTGCCTCTGTGCTCAGAAGCAGCCCCGTGGCAGGCAGGATACAGGGGGATGTGTTCTGGGCACGCAGCATGCTGCTTCCCATGCCCGGGACATACCGCGAGCAGGTGCCTCGCTTATGCTTCTATGTGCCGAGACTTGGAGCTGGCCAGCGCGCACCTTCCCGCTGTGTGTGCTGCTGTCCGCAAACAGCCTCCAAACAAAGCAGGGCGCTAAGGCATGAGAAGTTAGCGTCCCAGGAGGGAATCTGCCTGCGAGGGAAGCTGTGCAGCACATCCCTTGTTCCACTCGACACTTCCCTGACTCTTAGGCAAAGCCCAGCTCAGCTGGCTTGTAGGCGTGCCTCCGTGCTCAGAAGCAGTCCCGTGGCAGGCAGGACAGAGCGGGATGTCTTCTGGGCACGCAGCATGCTGCTTCCCATGCCCGGGACAAACCGCGAGCAGGTGCCTGGCTTGCGCTTCTATCTGCCGAGACTTGGAGCTGGCCAGCGCGCACCTTCCCGCTGTGTGTGCTGCTGTCCGCAAACAGCCTCCAAACAAAGCAGGGCGCTAAGGCATGAGAAGTTAGCGTCCCAGGAGGGAATCTGCCTGCGAGGGAAGCTGTGCAGCACATCCCTTGTTCCGCTCGCCAATTCCCTGACTCTTAGGCAAAGCCCAGCTCAGCTGGCTTGTAGGCGTGCCTCTGTGCTCAGAAGCAGTCCCGTGGCAGGCAGGACAGAGCGGGATGTCTTCTGGGCACGCAGCATGCTGCTTCCCATGCCCGGGACAAACCGCGAGCAGGTGCCTCGCTTGCGCTTCTATCTGCCGAGACTTGGAGCTGGCCAGCGCGCACCTTCCCGCTGTGTGTGCTGCTGTCCGCAAACAGCCTCCAAACAAAGCAGGGCGCTAAGGCAGGAGAAATAAGCAACCAGGAGGGAATCTGCCTGCGAGGGAAGCTGTGCAGCACATCCCTTGTTCCGCTCGCCACTTCCCTCACTCTTAGGCAAAGCCCAGCTCAACTGCCTTGTAGGCGTGCCTCCGTGCTCAGAAGCAGTCCCGTGGCAGGCAGGACAGAGCGGGATGTCTTCTGGGCACGCAGCATGCTGCTTCCCATGCCCGGGACAAACTGCGAGCAGGTGCCTGGCTTGCGCTTCTATCTGCCGAGACTTGCAGCTGGCCAGCGCGCACCTTCCCGCTGTGTGTGCTGCTGTCCGCAAACAGCCTCCAAACAAAGCAGGGCGCTAAGGCATGAGAAGTAAGCATCCCAGGAGGGAATCTGCCTGCGAGGGAAGCTGTGCAGCACATCCCTTGTTCCGCTCGCCACTTCCCTCACTCTTAGGCAAAGCCCAGCTCAGCTGGCTTGTAGGCGTGCCTCCGTGCTCAGAAGCAGCCCCGTGGCAGGCAGGATACAGCGGGATGTCTTCTGGGCACGCAGCATGCTGCTTCCCATGCCCGGGACAAACCGCGAGCAGGTGCCTGGCTTGCGCTTCTATCTGCCGAGACTTGGAGCTGGCCAGCGCGCACCTTCCCGCTGTGTGTGCTGCTGTCCGCAAACAGCCTCCAAACAAAGCAGCGCACTAAGGCAGGAGAAATAAGCAACCAGGAGGGAATCTGCCTGCGAGGGAAGCTGTGCAGCACATCCCTTGTTCCGCTCGCCAATTCCCTGACTCTTAGGCAAAGCCCAGCTCAGCTGGCTTGTAGGCGTGCCTCTGTGCTCAGAAGCAGTCCCGTGGCAGGCAGGACAGAGCGGGATGTCTTCTGGGCACGCAGCATGCTGCTTCCCATGCCCGGGACAAACCGCGAGCAGGTGCCTCGCTTGCGCTTCTATCTGCCGAGACTTGGAGCTGGCCAGCGCGCACCTTCCCGCTGTGTGTGCTGCTGTCCGCAAACAGCCTCCAAACAAAGCAGGGCGCTAAGGCATGAGAAGTAAGTGCCCCAGGAGGGAATCTGCCTGCGAGGGAAGCTGTGCAGCACATCCCTTGTTCCGCTCGCCACTTCCCTCACTCGTAGGCAAAGCCCAGCTCAGCTTGCTTGTAGGCGTGCCTCTGTGCTCAGAAGCAGCCCCGTGGCAGGCAGGACAGAGCGGGATGTCTTCTGGGCACGCAGCATGCTGCTTCCCATGCCCGGGACAAACCGCGAGCAGGTGCCTGGCTTGCGCTTCTATGTGCCGAGACTTGGAGCTGGCCAGCGCGCACCTTCCCGCTGTGTGTGCTGCTGTCCGCAAACAGCCTCCAAACAAAGCAGGGCGCTAAGGCAGGAGAAATAAGCACACCAGGAGGGAATCTGCCTGCCAGGGAAGCTGTGCAGCACATCCCTTGTTCCGCTCGCCACTTCCCTCACTCTTAGGCAAAGGCCATCTCAGCTGCCTTCTAGGCGTGCCTCTGTGCTTAGAAGCAGCCCCGTGGCAGGCAGGATACAGCGGGATGTCTTCTGGGCACGCAGCATGCTGCTTCCCATGCCCGGGACAAATTGCGAGCAGGTGCCTGGCTTGCGCTTCTATCTGCTGAGACTTGGAGCTGGCCAGCGCGCACCTTCCCGCTGTGTGTGCTGCTGTCCGCAAACAGCCTCCAAACAAAGCAGCGCACTAAGGCAAGAGAAGTAAGTGCCCCAGGAGGGAATCTGCCTGCGAGGGAAGCTGTGCAGCACATCCCTTGTTCCGCTCGCCACTTCCCTCACTCTTAGGCAAAGCCCAGCTCAGCTGGCTTGTAGGCGTGCCTCCGTGCTCAGAAGCAGTCCCGTGGCAGGCAGGATACAGCGGGATGTGTTCTGGGCACGCAGCATGCTGCTTCCCATGCCCGGGACAAACTGCGAGCCGGTGCCTCGCTTGCGCTTCTATCTGCCGAGACTTGGAGCTGGCCAGCGCGCACCTTCCCGCTGTGTGTGCTGCTGTCCGCAAACAGCCTCCAAACAAAGCAGGGCGCTAAGGCATGAGAAGTTAGCGTCCCAGGAGGGAATCTGCCTGCGAGGGAAGCTGTGCAGCACATCCCTTGTTCCACTCGACACTTCCCTGACTCTTAGGCAAAGCCCAGCTCAGCTGGCTTGTAGGCGTGCCTCCGTGCTCAGAAGCAGTCCCGTGGCAGGCAGGATACAGGGGGATGTATTCTGGGCACGCAGCATGCTGCTTCCCATGCCCGGGACAAACTGCGAGCAGGTGCCTCGCTTGCGCTTCTATGTGCCGAGACTTGGAGCTGGCCAGCGCGCACCTTCCCGCTGTGTGTGCTGCTGTCCGCAAACATCCTCCAAACAAAGCAGGGCGCTAAGGCATGAGAAGTTAGCGTCCCAGGAGGGAATCTGCCTGCGAGGGAAGCTGTGCAGCACATCCCTTGTTCCGCTCGCCACTTCCCTCACTCTTAGGCAAAGCCCAGCTCAGCTGGCTTGTAGGCGTGCCTCCGTGCTCAGAAGCAGCCCTGTGGCAGGCAGGACAGAGCGGGATGTCTTCTGGGCACGCAGCATGCTGCTTCCCATGCCCGGGACAAACCGCGAGCCGGTGTCTGGCTTGCGCTTCTATCTGCCGAGACTTGGAGCTGGCCAGCGCGCACCTTCCCGCTGTGTGTGCTGCTGTCCGCAAACAGCCTCCAAACAAAGCAGGGCGCTAAGGCAGGAGAAGTAAGTGCCCCAGGAGGGAATCTGCCTGCGAGGGAAGCTGTGCAGCACATCCCTTGTTCCGCTCGCCACTTCCCTCACTCGTAGGCAAAGCCCAGCTCAGCTGGCTTGTAGGCGTGCCTCCGTGCTCAGAAGCAGTCCCGTGGCAGGCAGGATACAGCGGGATGTGTTCTGGGCACGCAGCATGCTGCTTCCCATGCCCGGGACAAACCGCGAGCCGGTGCCTCGCTTGCGCTTCTATCTGCCGAGACTTGGAGCTGGCCAGCGCGCACCTTCCCGCTGTGTGTGCTGCTGTCCGCAAACAGCCTCCAAACAAAGCAGCGCACTAAGGCAGGAGAAATAAGCACACCAGGAGGGAATCTGCCTGCGAGGGAAGCTGTGCAGCACATCCCTTGTTCCGCTCGCCACTTCCCTCACTCTTAGGCAAAGCCCAGCTCAGCTGGCTTGTAGGCGTGCCTCTGTGCTCAGAAGCAGCCCCGTGGCAGGCAGGATACAGCGGGATGTCTTCTGGGCACGCAGCATGCTGCTTCCCATGCCCGGGACAAACCGCGAGCAGGTGCCTCGCTTGTGCTTCTATCTGCCGAGACTTGGAGCTGGCTACCGCGCACCTTCCCGCTGTGTGTGCTGCTGTCCGCAAACAGCCTCCAAACAAAGCAGCGCACTAAGGCAGGAGAAATAAGCACACCAGGAGGGAATCTGCCTGCGAGGGAAGCTGTGCAGCACATCCCTTGTTCCGCTCGCCACTTCCCTCACTCTTAGGCAAAGCCCAGCTCAGCTGGCTTGTAGGCGTGCCTCTGTGCTCAGAAGCAGCCCCGTGGCAGGCAGGACAGAGCGGGATGTCTTCTGGGCACGCAGCATGCTGCTTCCCATGCCCGGGACAAACCGCGAGCAGGTGCCTCGCTTGCGCTTCTATGTGCCGAGACTTGGAGCTGGCCAGCGCGCACCTTCCCGCTGTGTGTGCTGCTGTCCGCAAACAGCCTCCAAACAAAGCAGGGCGCTAAGGCAGGAGAAGCAAGCGCCCCAGGAGGGAATCTGCCTGCGAGGGAAGCTGTGAAGCACATCCCTTGTTCCGCTCGCCAATTCCCTCACTCGTAGGCAAAGCCCAGCTCAGCTTGCTTGTAGGCGTGCCTCCGTGCTCAGAAGCAGCCCTGTGGCAGGCAGGACAGAGCGGGATGTCTTCTGGGCACGCAGCATGCTGCTTCCCATGCCCGGGACAAACCGCGAGCCGGTGTCTGGCTTGCGCTTCTATCTGCCGAGACTTGGAGCTGGCCAGCGCGCACCTTCCCGCTGTGTGTGCTGCTGTCCGCAAACAGCCTCCAAACAAAGCAGGGCGCTAAGGCAGGAGAAGTAAGTGCCCCAGGAGGGAATCTGCCTGCGAGGGAAGCTGTGCAGCACATCCCTTGTTCCGCTCGCCACTTCCCTCACTCGTAGGCAAAGCCCAGCTCAGCTGGCTTGTAGGCGTGCCTCCGTGCTCAGAAGCAGTCCCGTGGCAGGCAGGATACAGCGGGATGTGTTCTGGGCACGCAGCATGCTGCTTCCCATGCCCGGGACAAACCGCGAGCCGGTGCCTCGCTTGCGCTTCTATCTGCCGAGACTTGGAGCTGGCCAGCGCGCACCTTCCCGCTGTGTGTGCTGCTGTCCGCAAACAGCCTCCAAACAAAGCAGCGCACTAAGGCAGGAGAAATAAGCACACCAGGAGGGAATCTGCCTGCGAGGGAAGCTGTGCAGCACATCCCTTGTTCCGCTCGCCACTTCCCTCACTCTTAGGCAAAGCCCAGCTCAGCTGGCTTGTAGGCGTGCCTCTGTGCTCAGAAGCAGCCCCGTGGCAGGCAGGATACAGCGGGATGTCTTCTGGGCACGCAGCATGCTGCTTCCCATGCCCGGGACAAACCGCGAGCAGGTGCCTCGCTTGCGCTTCTATGTGCCGAGACTTGGAGCTGGCCAGCGCGCACCTTCCCGCTGTGTGTGCTGCTGTCCGCAAACAGCCTCCAAACAAAGCAGCGCACTAAGGCAGGAGAAATAAGCACACCAGGAGGGAATCTGCCTGCGAGGGAAGCTGTGCAGCACATCCCTTGTTCCGCTCGCCACTTCCCTCACTCTTAGGCAAAGCCCAGCTCAGCTGGCTTGTAGGCGTGCCTCTGTGCTCAGAAGCAGCCCCGTGGCAGGCAGGACAGAGCGGGATGTCTTCTGGGCACGCAGCATGCTGCTTCCCATGCCCGGGACAAACCGCGAGCAGGTGCCTCGCTTGCGCTTCTATGTGCCGAGACTTGGAGCTGGCCAGCGCGCACCTTCCCGCTGTGTGTGCTGCTGTCCGCAAACAGCCTCCAAACAAAGCAGGGCGCTAAGGCAGGAGAAGCAAGCGCCCCAGGAGGGAATCTGCCTGCGAGGGAAGCTGTGAAGCACATCCCTTGTTCCGCTCGCCAATTCCCTCACTCGTAGGCAAAGCCCAGCTCAGCTTGCTTGTAGGCGTGCCTCTGTGCTCAGAAGCAGCCCCGTGGCAGGCAGGACAGAGCGGGATGTCTTCTGGGCACGCAGCATGCTGCTTCCCATGCCCGGGACAAACCGCGAGCAGGTGCCTCGCTTGCGCTTCTATCTGCCGAGACTTGGAGCTGGCCAGCGCGCACCTTCCCGCTGTGTGTGCTGCTGTCCGCAAACAGCCTCCAAACAAAGCAGGGCGCTAAGGCAGGAGAAATAAGCAACCAGGAGGGAATCTGCCTGCGAGGGAAGCTGTGCAGCACATCCCTTGTTCCGCTCGCCACTTCCCTCACTCTTAGGCAAAGGCCATCTCAGCTGCCTTCTAGGCGTGCCTCTGTGCTTAGAAGCAGCCCTGTGGCAGGCAGGATACAGCGGGATGTCTTCTTGGCACGCAGCATGCTGCTTCCCATGCCCGGGACAAATTGCGAGCAGGTGCCTCGCTTGCGCTTCTATCTGCTGAGACTTGGAGCTGGCCAGCGCGCACCTTCCCGCTGTGTGTGCTGCTGTCCGCAAACAGCCTCCAAACAAAGCAGGGCGCTAAGGCATGAGAAGTTAGCGTCCCAGGAGGGAATCTGCCTGCGAGGGAAGCTGTGCAGCACATCCCTTGTTCCGCTCGCCACTTCCCTCACTCTTAGGCAAAGCCCAGCTCAGCTGGCTTGTAGGCGTGCCTCCGTGCTCAGAAGCAGTCCCGTGGCAGGCAGGATACAGCGGGATGTCTTCTGGGCACGCAGCATGCTGCTTCCCATGCCCGGGACAAACCGCGAGCAGGTGCCTCGCTTGCGCTTCTATGTGCCGAGACTTGGAGCTGGCCAGCGCGCACCTTCCCGCTGTGTGTGCTGCTGTCCGCAAACAGCCTCCAAACAAAGCAGGGCGCTAAGGCATGAGAAGTTAGCGTCCCAGGAGGGAATCTGCCTGCGAGGGAAGCTGTGCAGCACATCCCTTGTTCCGCTCGCCACTTCCCTGACTCTTAGGCAAAGCCCATCTCAGCTGGCTTGTAGGCGTGCCTCCGTGCTCAGAAGCAGTCCCGTGGCAGGCAGGATACAGGGGGATGTGTTCTGGGCACGCAGCATGCTGCTTCCCATGCCCGGGACAAACTGCGAGCAGGTGCCTGGCTTGCGCTTCTATCTGCCGAGACTTGCAGCTGGCCAGCGCGCACCTTCCCGCTGTGTGTGCTGCTGTCCGCAAACAGCCTCCAAACAAAGCAGCGCACTAAGGCAGGAGAAATAAGCAACCAGGAGGGAATCTGCCTGCGAGGGAAGCTGTGCAGCACATCCCTTGTTCCGCTCGCCACTTCCCTCACTCGTAGGCAAAGCCCAGCTCAGCTGGCTTGTAGGCGTGCCTCTGTGCTCAGAAGCAGCCCCGTGGCAGGCAGGACAGAGCGGGATGTCTTCTGGGCACGCAGCATGCTGCTTCCCATGCCCGGGACAAACCGCGAGCAGGTGCCTCGCTTGCGCTTCTATGTGCCGAGACTTGGAGCTGGCCAGCGCGCACCTTCCCGCTGTGTGTGCTGCTGTCCGCAAACAGCCTCCAAACAAAGCAGGGCGCTAAGGCATGAGAAGTTAGCGTCCCAGGAGGGAATGTGCCTGCGAGGGAAGCTGTGCAGCACATCCCTTGTTCCGCTCGCCAATTCCCTGACTCTTAGGCAAAGCCCAGCTCAGCTGGCTTGTAGGCGTGCCTCTGTGCTCAGAAGCAGTCCCGTGGCAGGCAGGACAGAGCGGGATGTCTTCTGGGCACGCAGCATGCTGCTTCCCATGCCCGGGACAAACCGCGAGCAGGTGCCTCGCTTGCGCTTCTATCTGCCGAGACTTGGAGCTGGCCAGCGCGCACCTTCCCGCTGTGTGTGCTGCTGTCCGCAAACAGCCTCCAAACAAAGCAGGGCGCTAAGGCAGGAGAAATAAGCAACCAGGAGGGAATCTGCCTGCGAGGGAAGCTGTGCAGCACATCCCTTGTTCCGCTCGCCACTTCCCTCACTCTTAGGCAAAGACCAGCTCAGCTGCCTTCTAGGCGTGCCTCTGTGCTTAGAAGCAGCCCTGTGGCAGGCAGGATACAGCGGGATGTCTTCTTGGCACGCAGCATGCTGCTTCCCATGCCCGGGACAAATTGCGAGCAGGTGCCTCGCTTGCGCTTCTATCTGCCGAGACTTGGAGCTGGCTACCGCGCACCTTCCCGCTGTGTGTGCTGCTGTCCGCAAACAGCCTCCAAACAAAGCAGCGCACTAAGGCAGGAGAAATAAGCAACCAGGAGGGAATCTGCCTGCGAGGGAAGCTGTGCAGCACATCCCTTGTTCCGCTCGCCACTTCCCTGACTCTTAGGCAAAGCCCATCTCAGCTGGCTTGTAGGCGTGCCTCTGTGCTCAGAAGCAGCCCCGTGGCAGGCAGGACAGAGCGGGATGTCTTCTGGGCACGCAGCATGCTGCTTCCCATGCCCGGGACAAACCGCGAGCAGGTGCCTCGCTTGCGCTTCTATCTGCCGAGACTTGGAGCTGGCCAGCGCGCACCTTCCCGCTGTGTGTGCTGCTGTCCGCAAACAGCCTCCAAACAAAGCAGGGCGCTAAGGCATGAGAAGTAAGCATCCCAGGAGGGAATCTGCCTGCGAGGGAAGCTGTGCAGCACATCCCTTGTTCCGCTCGCCAATTCCCTGACTCTTAGGCAAAGCCCATCTCAGCTGGCTTGTAGGCGTGCCTCTGTGCTCAGAAGCAGTCCCGTGGCAGGCAGGACAGAGCGGGATGTCTTCTGGGCACGCAGCATGCTGCTTCCCATGCCCGGGACAAACCGCGAGCAGGTGCCTCGCTTGCGCTTCTATCTGCCGAGACTTGGAGCTGGCCAGCGCGCACCTTCCCGCTGTGTGTGCTGCTGTCCGCAAACAGCCTCCAAACAAAGCAGGGCGCTAAGGCATGAGAAGTAAGTGCCCCAGGAGGGAATCTGCCTGCGAGGGAAGCTGTGCAGCACATCCCTTGTTCCGCTCGCCACTTCCCTCACTCGTAGGCAAAGCCCAGCTCAGCTTGCTTGTAGGCGTGCCTCTGTGCTCAGAAGCAGCCCCGTGGCAGGCAGGACAGAGCGGGATGTCTTCTGGGCACGCAGCATGCTGCTTCCCATGCCCGGGACAAACTGCGAGCAGGTGCCTGGCTTGCGCTTCTATCTGCCGAGACTTGCAGCTGGCCAGCGCGCACCTTCCCGCTGTGTGTGCTGCTGTCCGCAAACAGCCTCCAAACAAAGCAGGGCGCTAAGGCATGAGAAGTTAGCGTCCCAGGAGGGAATCTGCCTGCGAGGGAAGCTGTGCAGCACATCCCTTGTTCCGCTCGCCACTTCCCTCACTCTTAGGCAAAGCCCAGCTCAACTGCCTTGTAGGCGTGCCTCCGTGCTCAGAAGCAGTCCCGTGGCAGGCAGGATACAGGGGGATGTGTTCTGGGCACGCAGCATGCTGCTTCCCATGCCCGGGACAAACTGCGAGCAGGTGCCTGGCTTGCGCTTCTATCTGCCGAGACTTGCAGCTGGCCAGCGCGCACCTTCCCGCTGTGTGTGCTGCTGTCCGCAAACAGCCTCCAAACAAAGCAGGGCGCTAAGGCATGAGAAGTAAGCATCCCAGGAGGGAATCTGCCTGCGAGGGAAGCTGTGCAGCACATCCCTTGTTCCGCTCGCCAATTCCCTGACTCTTAGGCAAAGCCCAGCTCAGCTGGCTTGTAGGCGTGCCTCTGTGCTCAGAAGCAGTCCCGTGGCAGGCAGGACAGAGCGGGATGTCTTCTGGGCACGCAGCATGCTGCTTCCCATGCCCGGGACAAACCGCGAGCAGGTGCCTCGCTTGCGCTTCTATGTGCCGAGACTTGGAGCTGGCCAGCGCGCACCTTCCCGCTGTGTGTGCTGCTGTCCGCAAACAGCCTCCAAACAAAGCAGGGCGCTAAGGCATGAGAAGTAAGTGCCCCAGGAGGGAATCTGCCTGCGAGGGAAGCTGTGCAGCACATCCCTTGTTCCGCTCGCCACTTCCCTCACTCGTAGGCAAAGCCCAGCTCAGCTTGCTTGTAGGCGTGCCTCTGTGCTCAGAAGCAGCCCCGTGGCAGGCAGGACAGAGCGGGATGTCTTCTGGGCACGCAGCATGCTGCTTCCCATGCCCGGGACAAACCGCGAGCAGGTGCCTGGCTTGCGCTTCTATCTGCCGAGACTTGGAGCTGGCCAGCGCGCACCTTCCCGCTGTGTGTGCTGCTGTCCGCAAACAGCCTCCAAACAAAGCAGGGCGCTAAGGCAGGAGAAATAAGCACACCAGGAGGGAATCTGCCTGCCAGGGAAGCTGTGCAGCACATCCCTTGTTCCACTCGCCACTTCCCTCACTCGTAGGCAAAGGCCATCTCAGCTGCCTTCTAGGCGTGCCTCTGTGCTTAGAAGCAGCCCCGTGGCAGGCAGGATACAGCGGGATGTCTTCTGGGCACGCAGCATGCTGCTTCCCATGCCCGGGACAAATTGCGAGCAGGTGCCTCGCTTGCGCTTCTATCTGCTGAGACTTGGAGCTGGCCAGCGCGCACCTTCCCGCTGTGTGTGCTGCTGTCCGCAAACAGCCTCCAAACAAAGCAGCGCACTAAGGCAAGATAAGTAAGTGCCCCAGGAGGGAATCTGCCTGCGAGGGAAGCTGTGCAGCACATCCCTTGTTCCGCTCGCCACTTCCCTCACTCTTAGGCAAAGCCCAGCTCAGCTGGCTTGTAGGCGTGCCTCCGTGCTCAGAAGCAGCCCCGTGGCAGGCAGGATACAGCGGGATGTCTTCTGGGCACGCAGCATGCTGCTTCCCATGCCCGGGACAAACTGCGAGCAGGTGCCTCGCTTGCGCTTCTATCTGCCGAGACTTGGAGCTGGCCAGCGCGCACCTTCCCGCTGTGTGTGCTGCTGTCCGCAAACAGCCTCCAAACAAAGCAGCGCACTAAGGCAAGAGAAGTAAGTGCCCCAGGAGGGAATCTGCCTGCGAGGGAAGCTGTGCAGCACATCCCTTGTTCCGCTCGCCACTTCCCTGACTCTTAGGCAAAGCCCAGCTCAGCTGGCTTATAGGCGTGCCTCCGTGCTCAGAAGCAGCCCCGTGGCAGGCAGGATACAGCGGGATGTGTTCTGGGCACGCAGCATGCTGCTTCCCATGCCCGGGACAAACTGCGAGCCGGTGCCTCGCTTGCGCTTCTATCTGCCGAGACTTGGAGCTGGCCAGCGCGCACCTTCCCGCTGTGTGTGCTGCTGTCCGCAAACAGCCTCCAAACAAAGCAGGGCGCTAAGGCATGAGAAGTTAGCGTCCCAGGAGGGAATCTGCCTGCGAGGGAAGCTGTGCAGCACATCCCTTGTTCCACTCGCCACTTCCCTGACTCTTAGGCAAAGCCCAGCTCAGCTGGCTTGTAGGCGTGCCTCCGTGCTCAGAAGCAGTCCCGTGGCAGGCAGGATACAGGGGGATGTGTTCTGGGCACGCAGCATGCTGCTTCCCATGCCCGGGACAAACTGCGAGCAGGTGCCTCGCTTGCGCTTCTATGTGCCGAGACTTGGAGCTGGCCAGCGCGCACCTTCCCGCTGTGTGTGCTGCTGTCCGCAAACATCCTCCAAACAAAGCAGGGCGCTAAGGCATGAGAAGTTAGCGTCCCAGGAGGGAATCTGCCTGCGAGGGAAGCTGTGCAGCACATCCCTTGTTCCGCTCGCCACTTCCCTCACTCTTAGGCAAAGCCCAGCTCAGCTGGCTTGTAGGCGTGCCTCCGTGCTCAGAAGCAGCCCTGTGGCAGGCAGGACAGAGCGGGATGTCTTCTGGGCACGCAGCATGCTGCTTCCCATGCCCGGGACAAACCGCGAGCCGGTGCCTGGCTTGCGCTTCTATCTGCCGAGACTTGGAGCTGGCCAGCGCGTACCTTCACGCTGTGTGTGCTGCTGTCCGCAAACAGCCTCCAAACAAAGCAGGGCGCTAAGGCAGGAGAAGTAAGTGCCCCAGGAGGGAATCTGCCTGCGAGGGAAGCTGTGCAGCACATCCCTTGTTCCGCTCGCCACTTCCCTCACTCGTAGGCAAAGCCCAGCTCAGCTGGCTTGTAGGCGTGCCTCCGTGCTCAGAAGCAGTCCCGTGGCAGGCAGGATACAGCGGGATGTGTTCTGGGCACGCAGCATGCTGCTTCCCATGCCCGGGACAAACCGCGAGCCGGTGCCTCGCTTGCGCTTCTATCTGCCGAGACTTGGAGCTGGCCAGCGCGCACCTTCCCGCTGTGTGTGCTGCTGTCCGCAAACAGCCTCCAAACAAAGCAGGGCGCTAAGGCAGGAGAAGTTAGCGTCCCAGGAGGGAATCTGCCTGCGAGGGAAGCTGTGCAGCACATCCCTTGTTCCGCTCGCCACTTCCCTCACTCGTAGGCAAAGCCCAGCTCAGCTTGCTTGTAGGCGTGCCTCTGTGCTCAGAAGCAGCCCCGTGGCAGGCAGGATACAGGGGGATGTGTTCTGGGCATGCAGCATGCTGCTTCCCATGCCCGGGACAAACCGCGAGCAGGTGCCTCGCTTATGCTTCTATGTGCCGAGACTTGGAGCTGGCCAGCGCGCACCTTCCCGCTGTGTGTGCTGCTGTCCGCAAACAGCCTCCAAACAAAGCAGGGCGCTAAGGCATGAGAAGTTAGCGTCCCAGGAGGGAATCTGCCTGCGAGGGAAGCTGTGCAGCACATCCCTTGTTCCGCTCGCCACTTCCCTGACTCTTAGGCAAAGCCCATCTCAGCTGGCTTGTAGGCGTGCCTCCGTGCTCAGAAGCAGTGCCGTGGCAGGCAGGACAGAGCGGGATGTCTTCTGGGCACGCAGCATGCTGCTTCCCATGCCCGGGACAAACCGCGAGCAGGTGCCTGGCTTGCGCTTCTATGTGCCGAGACTTGGAGCTGGCCAGCGCGCACCTTCCCGCTGTGTGTGCTGCTGTCCGCAAACAGCCTCCAAACAAAGCAGGGCGCTAAGGCATGAGAAGTTAGCGTCCCAGGAGGGAATCTGCCTGCGAGGGAAGCTGTGCAGCACATCCCTTGTTCCGCTCGCCACTTCCCTCACTCTTAGGCAAAGCCCAGCTCAGCTGGCTTGTAGGCGTGCCTCCGTGCTCAGAAGCAGTCCCGTGGCAGGCAGGATACAGCGGGATGTGTTCTGGGCACGCAGCATGCTGCTTCCCATGCCCGGGACAAACTGCGAGCAGGTGCCTCGCTTGCGCTTCTATGTGCCGAGACTTGGAGCTGGCCAGCGCGCACCTTCCCGCTGTGTGTGCTGCTGTCCGCAAACAGCCTCCAAACAAAGCAGGGCGCTAAGGCATGAGAAGTCAGCGTCCCAGGAGGGAATCTGCCTGCGAGGGAAGCTGTGCAGCACATCCCTTGTTCCGCTCGCCACTTCCCTCACTCTTAGGCAAAGCCCATCTCAGCTGGCTTGTAGGCGTGCCTCCGTGCTCAGAAGCAGTCCCGTGGCAGGCAGGACAGAGCGGGATGTCTTCTGGGCACGCAGCATGCAGCTTCCCATGCCCGGGACAAACCGCGAGCAGGTGCCTGGCTTGCGCTTCTATCTGCTGAGACTTGGAGCTGGCCAGCGCGCACCTTCCCGCTGTGTGTGCTGCTGTCCGCAAACAGCCTCCAAACAAAGCAGCGCACTAAGGCATGAGAAGTAAGTGCCCCAGGAGGGAATCTGCCTGCGAGGGAAGCTGTGCAGCACATCCCTTGTTCCGCTCGCCACTTCCCTCACTCTTAGGCAAAGCCCAGCTCAGCTGGCTTGTAGGCGTGCCTCTGTGCTCAGAAGCAGCCCCGTGGCAGGCAGGACAGAGCGGGATGTCTTCTGGGCACGCAGCATGCTGCTTCCCATGCCCGGGACAAACCGCGAGCAGGTGCCTCGCTTGCGCTTCTATCTGCCGAGACTTGGAGCTGGCCAGCGCGCACCTTCCCGCTGTGTGTGCTGCTGTCCGCAAACAGCCTCCAAACAAAGCAGGGCGCTAAGGCATGAGAAGTTAGCGTCCCAGGAGGGAATCTGCCTGCGAGGGAAGCTGTGCAGCACATCCCTTGTTCCGCTCGCCAATTCCCTGACTCTTAGGCAAAGCCCAGCTCAGCTGGCTTGTAGGCGTGCCTCTGTGCTCAGAAGCAGTCCCGTGGCAGGCAGGACAGAGCGGGATGTCTTCTGGGCACGCAGCATGCTGCTTCCCATGCCCGGGACAAACCGCGAGCAGGTGCCTCGCTTGCGCTTCTATCTGCCGAGACTTGGAGCTGGCCAGCGCGCACCTTCCCGCTGTGTGTGCTGCTGTCCGCAAACAGCCTCCAAACAAAGCAGGGCGCTAAGGCAGGAGAAATAAGCAACCAGGAGGGAATCTGCCTGCGAGGGAAGCTGTGCAGCACATCCCTTGTTCCGCTCGCCACTTCCCTCACTCTTAGGCAAAGGCCATCTCAGCTGCCTTCTAGGCGTGCCTCTGTGCTTAGAAGCAGCCCTGTGGCAGGCAGGATACAGGGGGATGTCTTCTTGGCACGCAGCATGCTGCTTCCCATGCCCGGGACAAATTGCGAGCAGGTGCCTGGCTTGCGCTTCTATCTGCTGAGACTTGGAGCTGGCCAGCGCGCACCTTCCCGCTGTGTGTGCTGCTGTCCGCAAACAGCCTCCAAACAAAGCAGGGCGCTAAGGCATGAGAAGTAAGCGTCCCAGGAGGGAATCTGCCTGCGAGGGAAGCTGTGCAGCACATCCCTTGTTCCGCTCGCCACTTCCCTCACTCTTAGGCAAAGCCCATCTCAGCTGGCTTGTAGGCGTGCCTCCGTGCTCAGAAGCAGTCCCGTGGCAGGCAGGACAGAGCGGGATGTCTTCTGGGCACGCAGCATGCAGCTTCCCATGCCCGGGACAAACCGCGAGCAGGTGCCTGGCTTGCGCTTCTATCTGCTGAGACTTGGAGCTGGCCAGCGCGCACCTTCCCGCTGTGTGTGCTGCTGTCCGCAAACAGCCTCCAAACAAAGCAGCGCACTAAGGCATGAGAAGTAAGTGCCCCAGGAGGGAATCTGCCTGCGAGGGAAGCTGTGCAGCACATCCCTTGTTCCGCTCGACACTTCCCTCACTCTTAGGCAAAGCCCATCTCAGCTGGCTTGTAGGCGTGCCTCCGTGCTCAGAAGCAGCCCCGTGGCAGGCAGGATACAGCGGGATGTCTTCTGGGCACGCAGCATGCTGCTTCCCATGCCCGGGACAAACTGCGAGCAGGTGCCTGGCTTGCGCTTCTATCTGCCGAGACTTGGAGCTGGCCAGCGCGCACCTTCCCGCTGTGTGTGCTGCTGTCCGCAAACAGCCTCCAAACAAAGCAGGGCGCTAAGGCATGAGAAGTAAGCATCCCAGGAGGGAATCTGCCTGCGAGGGAAGCTGTGCAGCACATCCCTTGTTCCGCTCGCCACTTCCCTCACTCTTAGGCAAAGCCCAGCTCAGCTGGCTTGTAGGCGTGCCTCCGTGCTCAGAAGCAGCCCCGTGGCAGGCAGGATACAGCGGGATGTCTTCTGGGCACGCAGCATGCTGCTTCCCATGCCCGGGACAAACCGCGAGCAGGTGCCTCGCTTGCGCTTCTATCTGCCGAGACTTGGAGCTGGCCAGCGCGCACCTTCCCGCTGTGTGTGCTGCTGTCCGCAAACAGCCTCCAAACAAAGCAGGGCGCTAAGGCAGGAGAAATAAGCAACCAGGAGGGAATCTGCCTGCGAGGGAAGCTGTGCAGCACATCCCTTGTTCCGCTCGCCACTTCCCTCACTCTTAGGCAAAGGCCATCTCAGCTGCCTTCTAGGCGTGCCTCTGTGCTTAGAAGCAGCCCTGTGGCAGGCAGGATACAGCGGGATGTCTTCTTGGCACGCAGCATGCTGCTTCCCATGCCCGGGACAAATTGCGAGCAGGTGCCTGGCTTGCGCTTCTATCTGCTGAGACTTGGAGCTGGCCAGCGCGCACCTTCCCGCTGTGTGTGCTGCTGTCCGCAAACAGCCTCCAAACAAAGCAGGGCGCTAAGGCATGAGAAGTTAGCGTCCCAGGAGGGAATCTGCCTGCGAGGGAAGCTGTGCAGCACATCCCTTGTTCCGCTCGCCACTTCCCTCACTCTTAGGCAAAGCCCATCTCAGCTGGCTTGTAGGCGTGCCTCCGTGCTCAGAAGCAGTCCCGTGGCAGGCAGGACAGAGCGGGATGTCTTCTGGGCACGCAGCATGCAGCTTCCCATGCCCGGGACAAACCGCGAGCAGGTGCCTGGCTTGCGCTTCTATCTGCTGAGACTTGGAGCTGGCCAGCGCGCACCTTCCCGCTGTGTGTGCTGCTGTCCGCAAACAGCCTCCAAACAAAGCAGCGCACTAAGGCATGAGAAGTAAGTGCCCCAGGAGGGAATCTGCCTGCGAGGGAAGCTGTGCAGCACATCCCTTGTTCCGCTCGCCACTTCCCTCACTCTTAGGCAAAGCCCAGCTCAGCTGGCTTGTAGGCGTGCCTCCGTGCTCAGAAGCAGCCCCGTGGCAGGCAGGATACAGCGGGATGTCTTCTGGGCACGCAGCATGCTGCTTCCCATGCCCGGGACAAACCGCGAGCAGGTGCCTCGCTTGCGCTTCTATCTGCCGAGACTTGGAGCTGGCCAGCGCGCACCTTCCCGCTGTGTGTGCTGCTGTCCGCAAACAGCCTCCAAACAAAGCAGGGCGCTAAGGCATGAGAAGTTAGCGTCCCAGGAGGGAATCTGCCTGCGAGGGAAGCTGTGCAGCACATCCCTTGTTCCGCTCGCCACTTCCCTCACTCTTAGGCAAAGCCCAGCTCAACTGCCTTGTAGGCGTGCCTCCGTGCTCAGAAGCAGTCCCGTGGCAGGCAGGATACAGGGGGATGTGTTCTGGGCACGCAGCATGCTGCTTCCCATGCCCGGGACAAACTGCGAGCAGGTGCCTGGCTTGCGCTTCTATCTGCCGAGACTTGCAGCTGGCCAGCGCGCACCTTCCCGCTGTGTGTGCTGCTGTCCGCAAACAGCCTCCAAACAAAGCAGGGCGCTAAGGCATGAGAAGTAAGCATCCCAGGAGGGAATCTGCCTGCGAGGGAAGCTGTGCAGCACATCCCTTGTTCCGCTCGCCAATTCCCTGACTCTTAGGCAAAGCCCAGCTCAGCTGGCTTGTAGGCGTGCCTCTGTGCTCAGAAGCAGTCCCGTGGCAGGCAGGACAGAGCGGGATGTCTTCTGGGCACGCAGCATGCTGCTTCCCATGCCCGGGACAAACCGCGAGCAGGTGCCTCGCTTGCGCTTCTATCTGCCGAGACTTGGAGCTGGCCAGCGCGCACCTTCCCGCTGTGTGTGCTGCTGTCCGCAAACAGCCTCCAAACAAAGCAGGGCGCTAAGGCATGAGAAGTAAGTGCCCCAGGAGGGAATCTGCCTGCGAGGGAAGCTGTGCAGCACATCCCTTGTTCCGCTCGCCACTTCCCTCACTCGTAGGCAAAGCCCAGCTCAGCTTGCTTGTAGGCGTGCCTCTGTGCTCAGAAGCAGCCCCGTGGCAGGCAGGACAGAGCGGGATGTCTTCTGGGCACGCAGCATGCTGCTTCCCATGCCCGGGACAAACCGCGAGCAGGTGCCTGGCTTGCGCTTCTATCTGCCGAGACTTGGAGCTGGCCAGCGCGCACCTTCCCGCTGTGTGTGCTGCTGTCCGCAAACAGCCTCCAAACAAAGCAGCGCACTAAGGCAAGATAAGTAAGTGCCCCAGGAGGGAATCTGCCTGCGAGGGAAGCTGTGCAGCACATCCCTTGTTCCGCTCGCCACTTCCCTCACTCTTAGGCAAAGGCCATCTCAGCTGCCTTCTAGGCGTGCCTCCGTGCTCAGAAGCAGCCCCGTGGCAGGCAGGATACAGCGGGATGTCTTCTGGGCACGCAGCATGCTGCTTCCCATGCCCGGGACAAACTGCGAGCCGGTGCCTCGCTTGCGCTTCTATCTGCCGAGACTTGGAGCTGGCCAGCGCGCACCTTCCCGCTGTGTGTGCTGCTGTCCGCAAACAGCCTCCAAACAAAGCAGCGCACTAAGGCAAGAGAAGTAAGTGCCCCAGGAGGGAATCTGCCTGCGAGGGAAGCTGTGCAGCACATCCCTTGTTCCGCTCGCCACTTCCCTCACTCTTAGGCAAAGCCCAGCTCAGCTGGCTTGTAGGCGTGCCTCCGTGCTCAGAAGCAGTCCCGTGGCAGGCAGGATACAGCGGGATGTGTTCTGGGCACGCAGCATGCTGCTTCCCATGCCCGGGACAAACTGCGAGCCGGTGCCTCGCTTGCGCTTCTATCTGCCGAGACTTGGAGCTGGCCAGCGCGCACCTTCCCGCTGTGTGTGCTGCTGTCCGCAAACAGCCTCCAAACAAAGCAGGGCGCTAAGGCATGAGAAGTTAGCGTCCCAGGAGGGAATCTGCCTGCGAGGGAAGCTGTGCAGCACATCCCTTGTTCCACTCGACACTTCCCTGACTCTTAGGCAAAGCCCAGCTCAGCTGGCTTGTAGGCGTGCCTCCGTGCTCAGAAGCAGTCCCGTGGCAGGCAGGATACAGGGGGATGTATTCTGGGCACGCAGCATGCTGCTTCCCATGCCCGGGATAAACTGCGAGCAGGTGCCTCGCTTGCGCTTCTATGTGCCGAGACTTGGAGCTGGCCAGCGCGCACCTTCCCGCTGTGTGTGCTGCTGTCCGCAAACATCCTCCAAACAAAGCAGGGCGCTAAGGCATGAGAAGTTAGCGTCCCAGGAGGGAATCTGCCTGCGAGGGAAGCTGTGCAGCACATCCCTTGTTCCGCTCGCCACTTCCCTCACTCTTAGGCAAAGCCCAGCTCAGCTGGCTTGTAGGCGTGCCTCCGTGCTCAGAAGCAGCCCTGTGGCAGGCAGGACAGAGCGGGATGTCTTCTGGGCACGCAGCATGCTGCTTCCCATGCCCGGGACAAACCGCGAGCCGGTGCCTGGCTTGCGCTTCTATCTGCCGAGACTTGGAGCTGGCCAGCGCGCACCTTCCCGCTGTGTGTGCTGCTGTCCGCAAACAGCCTCCAAACAAAGCAGGGCGCTAAGGCAGGAGAAGTAAGTGCCCCAGGAGGGAATCTGCCTGCGAGGGAAGCTGTGCAGCACATCCCTTGTTCCGCTCGCCACTTCCCTCACTCTTAGGCAAAGCCCAGCTCAGCTGGCTTGTAGGCGTGCCTCCGTGCTCAGAAGCAGTCCCGTGGCAGGCAGGATACAGCGGGATGTGTTCTGGGCACGCAGCATGCTGCTTCCCATGCCCGGGACAAACCGCGAGCAGGTGCCTGGCTTGCGCTTCTATCTGCCGAGACTTGGAGCTGGCCAGCGCGCACCTTCCCGCTGTGTGTGCTGCTGTCCGCAAACAGCCTCCAAACAAAGCAGGGCGCTAAGGCATGAGAAGTTAGCGTCCCAGGAGGGAATCTGCCTGCGAGGGAAGCTGTGCAGCACATCCCTTGTTCCGCTCGCCACTTCCCTCACTCTTAGGCAAAGCCCATCTCAGCTGGCTTGTAGGCGTGCCTCTGTGCTCAGAAGCAGCCCCGTGGCAGGCAGGACAGAGCGGGATGTCTTCTGGGCACGCAGCATGCTGCTTCCCATGCCCGGGACAAACTGCGAGCAGGTGCCTGGCTTGCGCTTCTATCTGCCGAGACTTGGAGCTGGCCAGCGCGCACCTTCCCGCTGTGTGTGCTGCTGTCCGCAAACAGCCTCCAAACAAAGCAGCGCGCTAAGGCAGGAGAAATAAGCACACCAGGAGGGAATCTGCCTGCGAGGGAAGCTGTGCAGCACATCCCTTGTTCCGCTCGCCACTTCCCTCACTCGTAGGCAAAGCCCAGCTCAGCTTGCTTGTAGGCGTGCCTCTGTGCTCAGAAGCAGCCCCGTGGCAGGCAGGACAGAGCGGGATGTCTTCTGGGCACGCAGCATGCTGCTTCCCATGCCCGGGACAAACCGCGAGCAGGTGCCTCGCTTGCGCTTCTATCTGCCGAGACTTGGAGCTGGCCAGCGCGCACCTTCCCGCTGTGTGTGCTGCTGTCCGCAAACAGCCTCCAAACAAAGCAGGGCGCTAAGGCATGAGAAGTTAGCGTCCCAGGAGGGAATCTGCCTGCGAGGGAAGCTGTGCAGCACATCCCTTGTTCCGCTCGCCACTTCCCTCACTCTTAGGCAAAGCCCAGCTCAGCTGGCTTGTAGGCGTGCCTCTGTGCTCAGAAGCAGTCCCGTGGCAGGCAGGACAGAGCGGGATGTCTTCTGGGCACGCAGCATGCTGCTTCCCATGCCCGGGACAAACCGCGAGCAGGTGCCTCGCTTGCGCTTCTATCTGCCGAGACTTGGAGCTGGCCAGCGCGCACCTTCCCGCTGTGTGTGCTGCTGTCCGCAAACAGCCTCCAAACAAAGCAGGGCGCTAAGGCAGGAGAAATAAGCAACCAGGAGGGAATCTGCCTGCGAGGGAAGCTGTGCAGCACATCCCTTGTTCCGCTCGCCACTTCCCTCACTCTTAGGCAAAGGCCATCTCAGCTGCCTTCTAGGCGTGCCTCTGTGCTTAGAAGCAGCCCTGTGGCAGGCAGGATACAGCGGGATGTCTTCTTGGCACGCAGCATGCTGCTTCCCATGCCCGGGACAAATTGCGAGCAGGTGCCTGGCTTGCGCTTCTATCTGCTGAGACTTGGAGCTGGCCAGCGCGCACCTTCCCGCTGTGTGTGCTGCTGTCCGCAAACAGCCTCCAAACAAAGCAGGGCGCTAAGGCATGAGAAGTTAGCGTCCCAGGAGGGAATCTGCCTGCGAGGGAAGCTGTGCAGCACATCCCTTGTTCCGCTCGCCACTTCCCTCACTCTTAGGCAAAGCCCATCTCAGCTGGCTTGTAGGCGTGCCTCCGTGCTCAGAAGCAGCCCCGTGGCAGGCAGGACAGAGCGGGATGTCTTCTGGGCACGCAGCATGCAGCTTCCCATGCCCGGGACAAACCGCGAGCAGGTGCCTGGCTTGCGCTTCTATCTGCTGAGACTTGGAGCTGGCCAGCGCGCACCTTCCCGCTGTGTGTGCTGCTGTCCGCAAACAGCCTCCAAACAAAGCAGCGCACTAAGGCATGAGAAGTAAGTGCCCCAGGAGGGAATCTGCCTGCGAGGGAAGCTGTGCAGCACATCCCTTGTTCCGCTCGCCACTTCCCTCACTCTTAGGCAAAGCCCAGCTCAGCTGGCTTGTAGGCGTGCCTCCGTGCTCAGAAGCAGCCCCGTGGCAGGCAGGATACAGCGGGATGTCTTCTGGGCACGCAGCATGCTGCTTCCCATGCCCGGGACAAACCGCGAGCAGGTGCCTCGCTTGCGCTTCTATCTGCCGAGACTTGGAGCTGGCCAGCGCGCACCTTCCCGCTGTGTGTGCTGCTGTCCGCAAACAGCCTCCAAACAAAGCAGGGCGCTAAGGCATGAGAAGTTAGCGTCCCAGGAGGGAATCTGCCTGCGAGGGAAGCTGTGCAGCACATCCCTTGTTCCGCTCGCCACTTCCCTCACTCTTAGGCAAAGCCCAGCTCAACTGCCTTGTAGGCGTGCCTCCGTGCTCAGAAGCAGTCCCGTGGCAGGCAGGATACAGGGGGATGTGTTCTGGGCACGCAGCATGCTGCTTCCCATGCCCGGGACAAACTGCGAGCAGGTGCCTGGCTTGCGCTTCTATCTGCCGAGACTTGGAGCTGGCCAGCGCGCACCTTCCCGCTGTGTGTGCTGCTGTCCGCAAACAGCCTCCAAACAAAGCAGGGCGCTAAGGCATGAGAAGTAAGCATCCCAGGAGGGAATCTGCCTGCGAGGGAAGCTGTGCAGCACATCCCTTGTTCCGCTCGCCACTTCCCTCACTCTTAGGCAAAGCCCAGCTCAGCTGGCTTGTAGGCGTGCCTCCGTGCTCAGAAGCAGCCCCGTGGCAGGCAGGATACAGCGGGATGTCTTCTGGGCACGCAGCATGCTGCTTCCCATGCCCGGGACAAACCGCGAGCAGGTGCCTGGCTTGCGCTTCTATCTGCCGAGACTTGGAGCTGGCCACCGCGCACCTTCCCGCTGTGTGTGCTGCTGTCCGCAAACAGCCTCCAAACAAAGCAGCGCACTAAGGCAGGAGAAATAAGCAACCAGGAGGGAATCTGCCTGCGAGGGAAGCTGTGCAGCACATCCCTTGTTCCGCTCGCCAATTCCCTGACTCTTAGGCAAAGCCCAGCTCAGCTGGCTTGTAGGCGTGCCTCTGTGCTCAGAAGCAGTCCCGTGGCAGGCAGGACAGAGCGGGATGTCTTCTGGGCACGCAGCATGCTGCTTCCCATGCCCGGGACAAACCGCGAGCAGGTGCCTCGCTTGCGCTTCTATCTGCCGAGACTTGGAGCTGGCCAGCGCGCACCTTCCCGCTGTGTGTGCTGCTGTCCGCAAACAGCCTCCAAACAAAGCAGGGCGCTAAGGCATGAGAAGTAAGTGCCCCAGGAGGGAATCTGCCTGCGAGGGAAGCTGTGCAGCACATCCCTTGTTCCGCTCGCCACTTCCCTCACTCGTAGGCAAAGCCCAGCTCAGCTTGCTTGTAGGCGTGCCTCTGTGCTCAGAAGCAGCCCCGTGGCAGGCAGGACAGAGCGGGATGTCTTCTGGGCACGCAGCATGCTGCTTCCCATGCCCGGGACAAACCGCGAGCAGGTGCCTGGCTTGCGCTTCTATGTGCCGAGACTTGGAGCTGGCCAGCGCGCACCTTCCCGCTGTGTGTGCTGCTGTCCGCAAACAGCCTCCAAACAAAGCAGGGCGCTAAGGCAGGAGAAATAAGCAACCAGGAGGGAATCTGCCTGCGAGGGAAGCTGTGCAGCACATCCCTTGTTCCGCTCGCCACTTCCCTCACTCTTAGGCAAAGGCCATCTCAGCTGCCTTCTAGGCGTGCCTCTGTGCTTAGAAGCAGCCCCGTGGCAGGCAGGATACAGCGGGATGTCTTCTGGGCACGCAGCATGCTGCTTCCCATGCCCGGGACAAATTGCGAGCAGGTGCCTGGCTTGCGCTTCTATGTGCTGAGACTTGGAGCTGGCCAGCGCGCACCTTCCCGCTGTGTGTGCTGCTGTCCGCAAACAGCCTCCAAACAAAGCAGCGCACTAAGGCAAGATAAGTAAGTGCCCCAGGAGGGAATCTGCCTGCGAGGGAAGCTGTGCAGCACATCCCTTGTTCCGCTCGCCACTTCCCTCACTCTTAGGTAAAGGCCATCTCAGCTGGCTTGTAGGCGTGCCTCCGTGCTCAGAAGCAGCCCCGTGGCAGGCAGGATACAGCGGGATGACTTCTGGGCACGCAGCATGCTGCTTCCCATGCCCGGGACAAACTGCGAGCCGGTGCCTCGCTTGCGCTTCTATCTGCCGAGACTTGGAGCTGGCCAGCGCGCACCTTCCCGCTGTGTGTGCTGCTGTCCGCAAACAGCCTCCAAACAAAGCAGCGCACTAAGGCAAGAGAAGTAAGTGCCCCAGGAGGGAATCTGCCTGCGAGGGAAGCTGTGCAGCACATCCCTTGTTCCGCTCGCCACTTCCCTCACTCTTAGGCAAAGCCCAGCTCAGCTGGCTTGTAGGCGTGCCTCCGTGCTCAGAAGCAGTCCCGTGGCAGGCAGGATACAGCGGGATGTGTTCTGGGCACGCAGCATGCTGCTTCCCATGCCCGGGACAAACTGCGAGCCGGTGCCTCGCTTGCGCTTCTATCTGCCGAGACTTGGAGCTGGCCAGCGCGCACCTTCCCGCTGTGTGTGCTGCTGTCCGCAAACAGCCTCCAAACAAAGCAGGGCGCTAAGGCATGAGAAGTTAGCGTCCCAGGAGGGAATCTGCCTGCGAGGGAAGCTGTGCAGCACATCCCTTGTTCCACTCGACACTTCCCTGACTCTTAGGCAAAGCCCAGCTCAGCTGGCTTGTAGGCGTGCCTCCGTGCTCAGAAGCAGCCCCGTGGCAGGCAGGATACAGGGGGATGTATTCTGGGCACGCAGCATGCTGCTTCCCATGCCCGGGACAAACTGCGAGCCGGTGCCTCGCTTGCCCTTCTATGTGCCGAGACTTGGAGCCGATCAGAGCGCACCTTCCCGCTGTGTGTGCTGCTGTCCGCAAACAGCCTCCAAACAAAGCAGGGCGCTAAGGCATGAGAAGTTAGCGTCCCAGGAGGGAATCTGCCTGCGAGGGAAGCTGTGCAGCACATCCCTTGTTCCACTCGACACTTCCCTGACTCTTAGGCAAAGCCCAGCTCAGCTGGCTTGTAGGCGTGCCTCCGTGCTCAGAAGCAGTCCCGTGGCAGGCAGGATACAGGGGGATGTATTCTGGGCACGCAGCATGCTGCTTCCCATGCCCGGGATAAACTGCGAGCAGGTGCCTCGCTTGCGCTTCTATGTGCCGAGACTTGGAGCTGGCCAGCGCGCACCTTCCCGCTGTGTGTGCTGCTGTCCGCAAACATCCTCCAAACAAAGCAGGGCGCTAAGGCATGAGAAGTTAGCGTCCCAGGAGGGAATCTGCCTGCGAGGGAAGCTGTGCAGCACATCCCTTGTTCCGCTCGACACTTCCCTCACTCTTAGGCAAAGCCCAGCTCAGCTGGCTTGTAGGCGTGCCTCCGTGCTCAGAAGCAGCCCTGTGGCAGGCAGGACAGAGCGGGATGTCTTCTGGGCACGCAGCATGCTGCTTCCCATGCCCGGGACAAACCGCGAGCCGGTGCCTGGCTTGCGCTTCTATCTGCCGAGACTTGGAGCTGGCCAGCGCGCACCTTCCCGCTGTGTGTGCTGCTGTCCGCAAACAGCCTCCAAACAAAGCAGGGCGCTAAGGCAGGAGAAGTAAGTGCCCCAGGAGGGAATCTGCCTGCGAGGGAAGCTGTGCAGCACATCCCTTGTTCCGCTCGCCACTTCCCTCACTCTTAGGCAAAGCCCAGCTCAGCTGGCTTGTAGGCGTGCCTCCGTGCTCAGAAGCAGTCCCGTGGCAGGCAGGATACAGCGGGATGTGTTCTGGGCACGCAGCATGCTGCTTCCCATGCCCGGGACAAACCGCGAGCAGGTGCCTGGCTTGCGCTTCTATCTGCCGAGACTTGGAGCTGGCCAGCGCGCACCTTCCCGCTGTGTGTGCTGCTGTCCGCAAACAGCCTCCAAACAAAGCAGGGCGCTAAGGCATGAGAAGTTAGCGTCCCAGGAGGGAATCTGCCTGCAAGGGAAGCTGTGCAGCACATCCCTTGTTCCGCTCGCCACTTCCCTCACTCTTAGGCAAAGCCCAGCTCAGCTGGCTTGTAGGCGTGCCTCCGTGCTCAGAAGCAGTCCCGTGGCAGGCAGGATACAGCGGGATGTGTTCTGGGCACGCAGCATGCTGCTTCCCATGCCCGGGACAAACTGCGAGCCGGTGCCTCGCTTGCGCTTCTATCTGCCGAGACTTGGAGCTGGCCAGCGCGCACCTTCCCGCTGTGTGTGCTGCTGTCCGCAAACAGCCTCCAAACAAAGCAGGGCGCTAAGGCATGAGAAGTTAGCGTCCCAGGAGGGAATCTGCCTGCGAGGGAAGCTGTGCAGCACATCCCTTGTTCCACTCGACACTTCCCTGACTCTTAGGCAAAGCCCAGCTCAGCTGGCTTGTAGGCGTGCCTCCGTGCTCAGAAGCAGTCCCGTGGCAGGCAGGATACAGGGGGATGTATTCTGGGCACGCAGCATGCTGCTTCCCATGCCCGGGACAAACTGCGAGCAGGTGCCTCGCTTGCGCTTCTATGTGCCGAGACTTGGAGCTGGCCAGCGCGCACCTTCCCGCTGTGTGTGCTGCTGTCCGCAAACATCCTCCAAACAAAGCAGGGCGCTAAGGCATGAGAAGTTAGCGTCCCAGGAGGGAATCTGCCTGCGAGGGAAGCTGTGCAGCACATCCCTTGTTCCGCTCGCCACTTCCCTCACTCTTAGGCAAAGCCCAGCTCAGCTGGCTTGTAGGCGTGCCTCCGTGCTCAGAAGCAGCCCTGTGGCAGGCAGGACAGAGCGGGATGTCTTCTGGGCACGCAGCATGCTGCTTCCCATGCCCGGGACAAACCGCGAGCCGGTGTCTGGCTTGCGCTTCTATCTGCCGAGACTTGGAGCTGGCCAGCGCGCACCTTCCCGCTGTGTGTGCTGCTGTCCGCAAACAGCCTCCAAACAAAGCAGGGCGCTAAGGCAGGAGAAGTAAGTGCCCCAGGAGGGAATCTGCCTGCGAGGGAAGCTGTGCAGCACATCCCTTGTTCCGCTCGCCACTTCCCTCACTCGTAGGCAAAGCCCAGCTCAGCTGGCTTGTAGGCGTGCCTCCGTGCTCAGAAGCAGTCCCGTGGCAGGCAGGATACAGCGGGATGTGTTCTGGGCACGCAGCATGCTGCTTCCCATGCCCGGGACAAACCGCGAGCCGGTGCCTCGCTTGCGCTTCTATCTGCCGAGACTTGGAGCTGGCCAGCGCGCACCTTCCCGCTGTGTGTGCTGCTGTCCGCAAACAGCCTCCAAACAAAGCAGCGCACTAAGGCAGGAGAAATAAGCACACCAGGAGGGAATCTGCCTGCGAGGGAAGCTGTGCAGCACATCCCTTGTTCCGCTCGCCACTTCCCTCACTCTTAGGCAAAGCCCAGCTCAGCTGGCTTGTAGGCGTGCCTCTGTGCTCAGAAGCAGCCCCGTGGCAGGCAGGATACAGCGGGATGTCTTCTGGGCACGCAGCATGCTGCTTCCCATGCCCGGGACAAACCGCGAGCAGGTGCCTCGCTTGTGCTTCTATCTGCCGAGACTTGGAGCTGGCTACCGCGCACCTTCCCGCTGTGTGTGCTGCTGTCCGCAAACAGCCTCCAAACAAAGCAGCGCACTAAGGCAGGAGAAATAAGCACACCAGGAGGGAATCTGCCTGCGAGGGAAGCTGTGCAGCACATCCCTTGTTCCGCTCGCCACTTCCCTCACTCTTAGGCAAAGCCCAGCTCAGCTGGCTTGTAGGCGTGCCTCTGTGCTCAGAAGCAGCCCCGTGGCAGGCAGGACAGAGCGGGATGTCTTCTGGGCACGCAGCATGCTGCTTCCCATGCCCGGGACAAACCGCGAGCAGGTGCCTCGCTTGCGCTTCTATGTGCCGAGACTTGGAGCTGGCCAGCGCGCACCTTCCCGCTGTGTGTGCTGCTGTCCGCAAACAGCCTCCAAACAAAGCAGGGCGCTAAGGCAGGAGAAGCAAGCGCCCCAGGAGGGAATCTGCCTGCGAGGGAAGCTGTGAAGCACATCCCTTGTTCCGCTCGCCAATTCCCTCACTCGTAGGCAAAGCCCAGCTCAGCTTGCTTGTAGGCGTGCCTCCGTGCTCAGAAGCAGCCCTGTGGCAGGCAGGACAGAGCGGGATGTCTTCTGGGCACGCAGCATGCTGCTTCCCATGCCCGGGACAAACCGCGAGCCGGTGTCTGGCTTGCGCTTCTATCTGCCGAGACTTGGAGCTGGCCAGCGCGCACCTTCCCGCTGTGTGTGCTGCTGTCCGCAAACAGCCTCCAAACAAAGCAGGGCGCTAAGGCAGGAGAAGTAAGTGCCCCAGGAGGGAATCTGCCTGCGAGGGAAGCTGTGCAGCACATCCCTTGTTCCGCTCGCCACTTCCCTCACTCGTAGGCAAAGCCCAGCTCAGCTGGCTTGTAGGCGTGCCTCCGTGCTCAGAAGCAGTCCCGTGGCAGGCAGGATACAGCGGGATGTGTTCTGGGCACGCAGCATGCTGCTTCCCATGCCCGGGACAAACCGCGAGCCGGTGCCTCGCTTGCGCTTCTATCTGCCGAGACTTGGAGCTGGCCAGCGCGCACCTTCCCGCTGTGTGTGCTGCTGTCCGCAAACAGCCTCCAAACAAAGCAGCGCACTAAGGCAGGAGAAATAAGCACACCAGGAGGGAATCTGCCTGCGAGGGAAGCTGTGCAGCACATCCCTTGTTCCGCTCGCCACTTCCCTCACTCTTAGGCAAAGCCCAGCTCAGCTGGCTTGTAGGCGTGCCTCTGTGCTCAGAAGCAGCCCCGTGGCAGGCAGGATACAGCGGGATGTCTTCTGGGCACGCAGCATGCTGCTTCCCATGCCCGGGACAAACCGCGAGCAGGTGCCTCGCTTGCGCTTCTATGTGCCGAGACTTGGAGCTGGCCAGCGCGCACCTTCCCGCTGTGTGTGCTGCTGTCCGCAAACAGCCTCCAAACAAAGCAGCGCACTAAGGCAGGAGAAATAAGCACACCAGGAGGGAATCTGCCTGCGAGGGAAGCTGTGCAGCACATCCCTTGTTCCGCTCGCCACTTCCCTCACTCTTAGGCAAAGCCCAGCTCAGCTGGCTTGTAGGCGTGCCTCTGTGCTCAGAAGCAGCCCCGTGGCAGGCAGGACAGAGCGGGATGTCTTCTGGGCACGCAGCATGCTGCTTCCCATGCCCGGGACAAACCGCGAGCAGGTGCCTCGCTTGCGCTTCTATGTGCCGAGACTTGGAGCTGGCCAGCGCGCACCTTCCCGCTGTGTGTGCTGCTGTCCGCAAACAGCCTCCAAACAAAGCAGGGCGCTAAGGCAGGAGAAGCAAGCGCCCCAGGAGGGAATCTGCCTGCGAGGGAAGCTGTGAAGCACATCCCTTGTTCCGCTCGCCAATTCCCTCACTCGTAGGCAAAGCCCAGCTCAGCTTGCTTGTAGGCGTGCCTCTGTGCTCAGAAGCAGCCCCGTGGCAGGCAGGACAGAGCGGGATGTCTTCTGGGCACGCAGCATGCTGCTTCCCATGCCCGGGACAAACCGCGAGCAGGTGCCTCGCTTGCGCTTCTATCTGCCGAGACTTGGAGCTGGCCAGCGCGCACCTTCCCGCTGTGTGTGCTGCTGTCCGCAAACAGCCTCCAAACAAAGCAGGGCGCTAAGGCAGGAGAAATAAGCAACCAGGAGGGAATCTGCCTGCGAGGGAAGCTGTGCAGCACATCCCTTGTTCCGCTCGCCACTTCCCTCACTCTTAGGCAAAGGCCATCTCAGCTGCCTTCTAGGCGTGCCTCTGTGCTTAGAAGCAGCCCTGTGGCAGGCAGGATACAGCGGGATGTCTTCTTGGCACGCAGCATGCTGCTTCCCATGCCCGGGACAAATTGCGAGCAGGTGCCTCGCTTGCGCTTCTATCTGCTGAGACTTGGAGCTGGCCAGCGCGCACCTTCCCGCTGTGTGTGCTGCTGTCCGCAAACAGCCTCCAAACAAAGCAGGGCGCTAAGGCATGAGAAGTTAGCGTCCCAGGAGGGAATCTGCCTGCGAGGGAAGCTGTGCAGCACATCCCTTGTTCCGCTCGCCACTTCCCTCACTCTTAGGCAAAGCCCAGCTCAGCTGGCTTGTAGGCGTGCCTCCGTGCTCAGAAGCAGTCCCGTGGCAGGCAGGATACAGCGGGATGTCTTCTGGGCACGCAGCATGCTGCTTCCCATGCCCGGGACAAACCGCGAGCAGGTGCCTCGCTTGCGCTTCTATGTGCCGAGACTTGGAGCTGGCCAGCGCGCACCTTCCCGCTGTGTGTGCTGCTGTCCGCAAACAGCCTCCAAACAAAGCAGGGCGCTAAGGCATGAGAAGTTAGCGTCCCAGGAGGGAATCTGCCTGCGAGGGAAGCTGTGCAGCACATCCCTTGTTCCGCTCGCCACTTCCCTGACTCTTAGGCAAAGCCCATCTCAGCTGGCTTGTAGGCGTGCCTCCGTGCTCAGAAGCAGTCCCGTGGCAGGCAGGATACAGGGGGATGTGTTCTGGGCACGCAGCATGCTGCTTCCCATGCCCGGGACAAACTGCGAGCAGGTGCCTGGCTTGCGCTTCTATCTGCCGAGACTTGCAGCTGGCCAGCGCGCACCTTCCCGCTGTGTGTGCTGCTGTCCGCAAACAGCCTCCAAACAAAGCAGGGCGCTAAGGCATGAGAAGTAAGCGCCACAGGAGGGAATCTGCCTGCGAGGGAAGCTGTGCAGCACATCCCTTGTTCCGCTCGCCACTTCCCTCACTCTTAGGCAAAGCCCATCTCAGCTGGCTTGTAGGCGTGCCTCTGTGCTCAGAAGCAGCCCCGTGGCAGGCAGGACAGAGCGGGATGTCTTCTGGGCACGCAGCATGCTGCTTCCCATGCCCGGGACAAACCGCGAGCAGGTGCCTCGCTTGCGCTTCTATCTGCCGAGACTTGGAGCTGGCTACCGCGCACCTTCCCGCTGTGTGTGCTGCTGTCCGCAAACAGCCTCCAAACAAAGCAGCGCACTAAGGCAGGAGAAATAAGCAACCAGGAGGGAATCTGCCTGCGAGGGAAGCTGTGCAGCACATCCCTTGTTCCGCTCGCCACTTCCCTCACTCGTAGGCAAAGCCCAGCTCAGCTGGCTTGTAGGCGTGCCTCCGTGCTCAGAAGCAGTCCCGTGGCAGGCAGGATACAGCGGGATGTGTTCTGGGCACGCAGCATGCTGCTTCCCATGCCCGGGACAAACCGCGAGCCGGTGCCTCGCTTGCGCTTCTATCTGCCGAGACTTGGAGCTGGCCAGCGCGCACCTTCCCGCTGTGTGTGCTGCTGTCCGCAAACAGCCTCCAAACAAAGCAGCGCACTAAGGCAGGAGAAATAAGCACACCAGGAGGGAATCTGCCTGCGAGGGAAGCTGTGCAGCACATCCCTTGTTCCGCTCGCCACTTCCCTCACTCTTAGGCAAAGCCCAGCTCAGCTGGCTTGTAGGCGTGCCTCTGTGCTCAGAAGCAGCCCCGTGGCAGGCAGGATACAGCGGGATGTCTTCTGGGCACGCAGCATGCTGCTTCCCATGCCCGGGACAAACCGCGAGCAGGTGCCTCGCTTGCGCTTCTATGTGCCGAGACTTGGAGCTGGCCAGCGCGCACCTTCCCGCTGTGTGTGCTGCTGTCCGCAAACAGCCTCCAAACAAAGCAGCGCACTAAGGCAGGAGAAATAAGCACACCAGGAGGGAATCTGCCTGCGAGGGAAGCTGTGCAGCACATCCCTTGTTCCGCTCGCCACTTCCCTCACTCTTAGGCAAAGCCCAGCTCAGCTGGCTTGTAGGCGTGCCTCTGTGCTCAGAAGCAGCCCCGTGGCAGGCAGGACAGAGCGGGATGTCTTCTGGGCACGCAGCATGCTGCTTCCCATGCCCGGGACAAACCGCGAGCAGGTGCCTCGCTTGCGCTTCTATGTGCCGAGACTTGGAGCTGGCCAGCGCGCACCTTCCCGCTGTGTGTGCTGCTGTCCGCAAACAGCCTCCAAACAAAGCAGGGCGCTAAGGCAGGAGAAGCAAGCGCCCCAGGAGGGAATCTGCCTGCGAGGGAAGCTGTGAAGCACATCCCTTGTTCCGCTCGCCAATTCCCTCACTCGTAGGCAAAGCCCAGCTCAGCTTGCTTGTAGGCGTGCCTCTGTGCTCAGAAGCAGCCCCGTGGCAGGCAGGACAGAGCGGGATGTCTTCTGGGCACGCAGCATGCTGCTTCCCATGCCCGGGACAAACCGCGAGCAGGTGCCTCGCTTGCGCTTCTATCTGCCGAGACTTGGAGCTGGCCAGCGCGCACCTTCCCGCTGTGTGTGCTGCTGTCCGCAAACAGCCTCCAAACAAAGCAGGGCGCTAAGGCAGGAGAAATAAGCAACCAGGAGGGAATCTGCCTGCGAGGGAAGCTGTGCAGCACATCCCTTGTTCCGCTCGCCACTTCCCTCACTCTTAGGCAAAGGCCATCTCAGCTGCCTTCTAGGCGTGCCTCTGTGCTTAGAAGCAGCCCTGTGGCAGGCAGGATACAGCGGGATGTCTTCTTGGCACGCAGCATGCTGCTTCCCATGCCCGGGACAAATTGCGAGCAGGTGCCTCGCTTGCGCTTCTATCTGCTGAGACTTGGAGCTGGCCAGCGCGCACCTTCCCGCTGTGTGTGCTGCTGTCTGCAAACAGCCTCCAAACAAAGCAGGGCGCTAAGGCATGAGAAGTTAGCGTCCCAGGAGGGAATCTGCCTGCGAGGGAAGCTGTGCAGCACATCCCTTGTTCCGCTCGCCACTTCCCTCACTCTTAGGCAAAGCCCAGCTCAGCTGGCTTGTAGGCGTGCCTCCGTGCTCAGAAGCAGTCCCGTGGCAGGCAGGATACAGCGGGATGTCTTCTGGGCACGCAGCATGCTGCTTCCCATGCCCGGGACAAACCGCGAGCAGGTGCCTCGCTTGCGCTTCTATGTGCCGAGACTTGGAGCTGGCCAGCGCGCACCTTCCCGCTGTGTGTGCTGCTGTCCGCAAACAGCCTCCAAACAAAGCAGGGCGCTAAGGCATGAGAAGTTAGCGTCCCAGGAGGGAATCTGCCTGCGAGGGAAGCTGTGCAGCACATCCCTTGTTCCGCTCGCCACTTCCCTGACTCTTAGGCAAAGCCCATCTCAGCTGGCTTGTAGGCGTGCCTCCGTGCTCAGAAGCAGTCCCGTGGCAGGCAGGATACAGGGGGATGTGTTCTGGGCACGCAGCATGCTGCTTCCCATGCCCGGGACAAACTGCGAGCAGGTGCCTGGCTTGCGCTTCTATCTGCCGAGACTTGGAGCTGGCCACCGCGCACCTTCCCGCTGTGTGTGCTGCTGTCCGCAAACAGCCTCCAAACAAAGCAGGGCGCTAAGGCATGAGAAGTAAGCGCCACAGGAGGGAATCTGCCTGCGAGGGAAGCTGTGCAGCACATCCCTTGTTCCGCTCGCCACTTCCCTCACTCTTAGGCAAAGCCCATCTCAGCTGGCTTGTAGGCGTGCCTCTGTGCTCAGAAGCAGCCCCGTGGCAGGCAGGACAGAGCGGGATGTCTTCTGGGCACGCAGCATGCTGCTTCCCATGCCCGGGACAAACCGCGAGCAGGTGCCTCGCTTGCGCTTCTATCTGCCGAGACTTGGAGCTGGCTACCGCGCACCTTCCCGCTGTGTGTGCTGCTGTCCGCAAACAGCCTCCAAACAAAGCAGCGCACTAAGGCAGGAGAAATAAGCAACCAGGAGGGAATCTGCCTGCGAGGGAAGCTGTGCAGCACATCCCTTGTTCCGCTCGCCACTTCCCTCACTCGTAGGCAAAGCCCAGCTCAGCTGGCTTGTAGGCGTGCCTCTGTGCTCAGAAGCAGCCCCGTGGCAGGCAGGACAGAGCGGGATGTCTTCTGGGCACGCAGCATGCTGCTTCCCATGCCCGGGACAAACCGCGAGCAGGTGCCTCGCTTGCGCTTCTATGTGCCGAGACTTGGAGCTGGCCAGCGCGCACCTTCCCGCTGTGTGTGCTGCTGTCCGCAAACAGCCTCCAAACAAAGCAGGGCGCTAAGGCATGAGAAGTTAGCGTCCCAGGAGGGAATGTGCCTGCGAGGGAAGCTGTGCAGCACATCCCTTGTTCCGCTCGCCAATTCCCTGACTCTTAGGCAAAGCCCAGCTCAGCTGGCTTGTAGGCGTGCCTCTGTGCTCAGAAGCAGTCCCGTGGCAGGCAGGACAGAGCGGGATGTCTTCTGGGCACGCAGCATGCTGCTTCCCATGCCCGGGACAAACCGCGAGCAGGTGCCTCGCTTGCGCTTCTATCTGCCGAGACTTGGAGCTGGCCAGCGCGCACCTTCCCGCTGTGTGTGCTGCTGTCCGCAAACAGCCTCCAAACAAAGCAGGGCGCTAAGGCAGGAGAAATAAGCAACCAGGAGGGAATCTGCCTGCGAGGGAAGCTGTGCAGCACATCCCTTGTTCCGCTCGCCACTTCCCTCACTCTTAGGCAAAGACCAGCTCAGCTGGCTTGTAGGCGTGCCTCTGTGCTTAGAAGCAGCCCTGTGGCAGGCAGGATACAGCGGGATGTCTTCTTGGCACGCAGCATGCTGCTTCCCATGCCCGGGACAAATTGCGAGCAGGTGCCTCGCTTGCGCTTCTATCTGCCGAGACTTGGAGCTGGCTACCGCGCACCTTCCCGCTGTGTGTGCTGCTGTCCGCAAACAGCCTCCAAACAAAGCAGCGCACTAAGGCAGGAGAAATAAGCAACCAGGAGGGAATCTGCCTGCGAGGGAAGCTGTGCAGCACATCCCTTGTTCCGCTCGCCACTTCCCTGACTCTTAGGCAAAGCCCATCTCAGCTGGCTTGTAGGCGTGCCTCTGTGCTCAGAAGCAGCCCCGTGGCAGGCAGGATACAGCGGGATGTCTTCTGGGCACGCAGCATGCTGCTTCCCATGCCCGGGACAAACCGCGAGCAGGTGCCTCGCTTGCGCTTCTATCTGCCGAGACTTGGAGCTGGCCAGCGCGCACCTTCCCGCTGTGTGTGCTGCTGTCCGCAAACAGCCTCCAAACAAAGCAGGGCGCTAAGGCATGAGAAGTAAGCATCCCAGGAGGGAATCTGCCTGCGAGGGAAGCTGTGCAGCACATCCCTTGTTCCGCTCGCCAATTCCCTGACTCTTAGGCAAAGCCCAGCTCAGCTGGCTTGTAGGCGTGCCTCTGTGCTCAGAAGCAGTCCCGTGGCAGGCAGGACAGAGCGGGATGTCTTCTGGGCACGCAGCATGCTGCTTCCCATGCCCGGGACAAACCGCGAGCAGGTGCCTCGCTTGCGCTTCTATCTGCCGAGACTTGGAGCTGGCCAGCGCGCACCTTCCCGCTGTGTGTGCTGCTGTCCGCAAACAGCCTCCAAACAAAGCAGGGCGCTAAGGCATGAGAAGTAAGTGCCCCAGGAGGGAATCTGCCTGCGAGGGAAGCTGTGCAGCACATCCCTTGTTCCGCTCGCCACTTCCCTCACTCGTAGGCAAAGCCCAGCTCAGCTGGCTTGTAGGCGTGCCTCTGTGCTCAGAAGCAGCCCCGTGGCAGGCAGGACAGAGCGGGATGTCTTCTGGGCACGCAGCATGCTGCTTCCCATGCCCGGGACAAACTGCGAGCAGGTGCCTGGCTTGCGCTTCTATCTGCCGAGACTTGCAGCTGGCCAGCGCGCACCTTCCCGCTGTGTGTGCTGCTGTCCGCAAACAGCCTCCAAACAAAGCAGGGCGCTAAGGCAGGAGAAGTAAGTGCCCCAGGAGGGAATCTGCCTGCGAGGGAAGCTGTGCAGCACATCCCTTGTTCCGCTCGCCACTTCCCTCACTCTTAGGCAAAGCCCAGCTCAACTGCCTTGTAGGCGTGCCTCCGTGCTCAGAAGCAGTCCCGTGGCAGGCAGGATACAGGGGGATGTGTTCTGGGCACGCAGCATGCTGCTTCCCATGCCCGGGACAAACTGCGAGCAGGTGCCTGGCTTGCGCTTCTATCTGCCGAGACTTGCAGCTGGCCAGCGCGCACCTTCCCGCTGTGTGTGCTGCTGTCCGCAAACAGCCTCCAAACAAAGCAGGGCGCTAAGGCATGAGAAGTAAGCATCCCAGGAGGGAATCTGCCTGCGAGGGAAGCTGTGCAGCACATCCCTTGTTCCGCTCGCCAATTCCCTGACTCTTAGGCAAAGCCCAGCTCAGCTGGCTTGTAGGCGTGCCTCTGTGCTCAGAAGCAGTCCCGTGGCAGGCAGGACAGAGCGGGATGTCTTCTGGGCACGCAGCATGCTGCTTCCCATGCCCGGGACAAACCGCGAGCAGGTGCCTCGCTTGCGCTTCTATCTGCCGAGACTTGGAGCTGGCCAGCGCGCACCTTCCCGCTGTGTGTGCTGCTGTCCGCAAACAGCCTCCAAACAAAGCAGGGCGCTAAGGCATGAGAAGTAAGTGCCCCAGGAGGGAATCTGCCTGCGAGGGAAGCTGTGCAGCACATCCCTTGTTCCGCTCGCCACTTCCCTCACTCGTAGGCAAAGCCCAGCTCAGCTTGCTTGTAGGCGTGCCTCTGTGCTCAGAAGCAGCCCCGTGGCAGGCAGGACAGAGCGGGATGTCTTCTGGGCACGCAGCATGCTGCTTCCCATGCCCGGGACAAACCGCGAGCAGGTGCCTCGCTTGCGCTTCTATCTGCCGAGACTTGGAGCTGGCCAGCGCGCACCTTCCCGCTGTGTGTGCTGCTGTCCGCAAACAGCCTCCAAACAAAGCAGCGCACTAAGGCAAGAGAAGTAAGTGCCCCAGGAGGGAATCTGCCTGCGAGGGAAGCTGTGCAGCACATCCCTTGTTCCGCTCGCCACTTCCCTGACTCTTAGGCAAAGCCCAGCTCAGCTGGCTTATAGGCGTGCCTCCGTGCTCAGAAGCAGCCCCGTGGCAGGCAGGATACAGCGGGATGTGTTCTGGGCACGCAGCATGCTGCTTCCCATGCCCGGGACAAACTGCGAGCCGGTGCCTCGCTTGCGCTTCTATCTGCCGAGACTTGGAGCTGGCCAGCGCGCACCTTCCCGCTGTGTGTGCTGCTGTCCGCAAACAGCCTCCAAACAAAGCAGGGCGCTAAGGCATGAGAAGTTAGCGTCCCAGGAGGGAATCTGCCTGCGAGGGAAGCTGTGCAGCACATCCCTTGTTCCACTCGCCACTTCCCTGACTCTTAGGCAAAGCCCAGCTCAGCTGGCTTGTAGGCGTGCCTCCGTGCTCAGAAGCAGTCCCGTGGCAGGCAGGATACAGGGGGATGTGTTCTGGGCACGCAGCATGCTGCTTCCCATGCCCGGGACAAACTGCGAGCAGGTGCCTCGCTTGCGCTTCTATGTGCCGAGACTTGGAGCTGGCCAGCGCGCACCTTCCCGCTGTGTGTGCTGCTGTCCGCAAACATCCTCCAAACAAAGCAGGGCGCTAAGGCATGAGAAGTTAGCGTCCCAGGAGGGAATCTGCCTGCGAGGGAAGCTGTGCAGCACATCCCTTGTTCCGCTCGCCACTTCCCTCACTCTTAGGCAAAGCCCAGCTCAGCTGGCTTGTAGGCGTGCCTCCGTGCTCAGAAGCAGCCCTGTGGCAGGCAGGACAGAGCGGGATGTCTTCTGGGCACGCAGCATGCTGCTTCCCATGCCCGGGACAAACCGCGAGCCGGTGCCTGGCTTGCGCTTCTATCTGCCGAGACTTGGAGCTGGCCAGCGCGTACCTTCACGCTGTGTGTGCTGCTGTCCGCAAACAGCCTCCAAACAAAGCAGGGCGCTAAGGCAGGAGAAGTAAGTGCCCCAGGAGGGAATCTGCCTGCGAGGGAAGCTGTGCAGCACATCCCTTGTTCCGCTCGCCACTTCCCTCACTCGTAGGCAAAGCCCAGCTCAGCTGGCTTGTAGGCGTGCCTCCGTGCTCAGAAGCAGTCCCGTGGCAGGCAGGATACAGCGGGATGTGTTCTGGGCACGCAGCATGCTGCTTCCCATGCCCGGGACAAACCGCGAGCCGGTGCCTCGCTTGCGCTTCTATCTGCCGAGACTTGGAGCTGGCCAGCGCGCACCTTCCCGCTGTGTGTGCTGCTGTCCGCAAACAGCCTCCAAACAAAGCAGGGCGCTAAGGCAGGAGAAGTTAGCGTCCCAGGAGGGAATCTGCCTGCGAGGGAAGCTGTGCAGCACATCCCTTGTTCCGCTCGCCACTTCCCTCACTCGTAGGCAAAGCCCAGCTCAGCTTGCTTGTAGGCGTGCCTCTGTGCTCAGAAGCAGCCCCGTGGCAGGCAGGATACAGGGGGATGTGTTCTGGGCATGCAGCATGCTGCTTCCCATGCCCGGGACAAACCGCGAGCAGGTGCCTCGCTTATGCTTCTATGTGCCGAGACTTGGAGCTGGCCAGCGCGCACCTTCCCGCTGTGTGTGCTGCTGTCCGCAAACAGCCTCCAAACAAAGCAGGGCGCTAAGGCATGAGAAGTTAGCGTCCCAGGAGGGAATCTGCCTGCGAGGGAAGCTGTGCAGCACATCCCTTGTTCCGCTCGCCACTTCCCTGACTCTTAGGCAAAGCCCATCTCAGCTGGCTTGTAGGCGTGCCTCCGTGCTCAGAAGCAGTGCCGTGGCAGGCAGGACAGAGCGGGATGTCTTCTGGGCACGCAGCATGCTGCTTCCCATGCCCGGGACAAACCGCGAGCAGGTGCCTGGCTTGCGCTTCTATGTGCCGAGACTTGGAGCTGGCCAGCGCGCACCTTCCCGCTGTGTGTGCTGCTGTCCGCAAACAGCCTCCAAACAAAGCAGGGCGCTAAGGCATGAGAAGTTAGCGTCCCAGGAGGGAATCTGCCTGCGAGGGAAGCTGTGCAGCACATCCCTTGTTCCGCTCGCCACTTCCCTCACTCTTAGGCAAAGCCCAGCTCAGCTGGCTTGTAGGCGTGCCTCCGTGCTCAGAAGCAGTCCCGTGGCAGGCAGGATACAGCGGGATGTGTTCTGGGCACGCAGCATGCTGCTTCCCATGCCCGGGACAAACTGCGAGCAGGTGCCTCGCTTGCGCTTCTATGTGCCGAGACTTGGAGCTGGCCAGCGCGCACCTTCCCGCTGTGTGTGCTGCTGTCCGCAAACAGCCTCCAAACAAAGCAGGGCGCTAAGGCATGAGAAGTTAGCGTCCCAGGAGGGAATCTGCCTGCGAGGGAAGCTGTGCAGCACATCCCTTGTTCCGCTCGCCACTTCCCTCACTCTTAGGCAAAGCCCATCTCAGCTGGCTTGTAGGCGTGCCTCCGTGCTCAGAAGCAGTCCCGTGGCAGGCAGGACAGAGCGGGATGTCTTCTGGGCACGCAGCATGCAGCTTCCCATGCCCGGGACAAACCGCGAGCAGGTGCCTGGCTTGCGCTTCTATCTGCTGAGACTTGGAGCTGGCCAGCGCGCACCTTCCCGCTGTGTGTGCTGCTGTCCGCAAACAGCCTCCAAACAAAGCAGCGCACTAAGGCATGAGAAGTAAGTGCCCCAGGAGGGAATCTGCCTGCGAGGGAAGCTGTGCAGCACATCCCTTGTTCCGCTCGCCACTTCCCTCACTCTTAGGCAAAGCCCAGCTCAGCTGGCTTGTAGGCGTGCCTCTGTGCTCAGAAGCAGCCCCGTGGCAGGCAGGACAGAGCGGGATGTCTTCTGGGCACGCAGCATGCTGCTTCCCATGCCCGGGACAAACCGCGAGCAGGTGCCTCGCTTGCGCTTCTATCTGCCGAGACTTGGAGCTGGCCAGCGCGCACCTTCCCGCTGTGTGTGCTGCTGTCCGCAAACAGCCTCCAAACAAAGCAGGGCGCTAAGGCATGAGAAGTTAGCGTCCCAGGAGGGAATCTGCCTGCGAGGGAAGCTGTGCAGCACATCCCTTGTTCCGCTCGCCAATTCCCTGACTCTTAGGCAAAGCCCAGCTCAGCTGGCTTGTAGGCGTGCCTCTGTGCTCAGAAGCAGTCCCGTGGCAGGCAGGACAGAGCGGGATGTCTTCTGGGCACGCAGCATGCTGCTTCCCATGCCCGGGACAAACCGCGAGCAGGTGCCTCGCTTGCGCTTCTATCTGCCGAGACTTGGAGCTGGCCAGCGCGCACCTTCCCGCTGTGTGTGCTGCTGTCCGCAAACAGCCTCCAAACAAAGCAGGGCGCTAAGGCAGGAGAAATAAGCAACCAGGAGGGAATCTGCCTGCGAGGGAAGCTGTGCAGCACATCCCTTGTTCCGCTCGCCACTTCCCTCACTCTTAGGCAAAGGCCATCTCAGCTGCCTTCTAGGCGTGCCTCTGTGCTTAGAAGCAGCCCTGTGGCAGGCAGGATACAGGGGGATGTCTTCTTGGCACGCAGCATGCTGCTTCCCATGCCCGGGACAAATTGCGAGCAGGTGCCTGGCTTGCGCTTCTATCTGCTGAGACTTGGAGCTGGCCAGCGCGCACCTTCCCGCTGTGTGTGCTGCTGTCCGCAAACAGCCTCCAAACAAAGCAGGGCGCTAAGGCATGAGAAGTAAGCGTCCCAGGAGGGAATCTGCCTGCGAGGGAAGCTGTGCAGCACATCCCTTGTTCCGCTCGCCACTTCCCTCACTCTTAGGCAAAGCCCATCTCAGCTGGCTTGTAGGCGTGCCTCCGTGCTCAGAAGCAGTCCCGTGGCAGGCAGGACAGAGCGGGATGTCTTCTGGGCACGCAGCATGCAGCTTCCCATGCCCGGGACAAACCGCGAGCAGGTGCCTGGCTTGCGCTTCTATCTGCTGAGACTTGGAGCTGGCCAGCGCGCACCTTCCCGCTGTGTGTGCTGCTGTCCGCAAACAGCCTCCAAACAAAGCAGCGCACTAAGGCATGAGAAGTAAGTGCCCCAGGAGGGAATCTGCCTGCGAGGGAAGCTGTGCAGCACATCCCTTGTTCCGCTCGACACTTCCCTCACTCTTAGGCAAAGCCCATCTCAGCTGGCTTGTAGGCGTGCCTCCGTGCTCAGAAGCAGCCCCGTGGCAGGCAGGATACAGCGGGATGTCTTCTGGGCACGCAGCATGCTGCTTCCCATGCCCGGGACAAACTGCGAGCAGGTGCCTGGCTTGCGCTTCTATCTGCCGAGACTTGGAGCTGGCCAGCGCGCACCTTCCCGCTGTGTGTGCTGCTGTCCGCAAACAGCCTCCAAACAAAGCAGGGCGCTAAGGCATGAGAAGTAAGCATCCCAGGAGGGAATCTGCCTGCGAGGGAAGCTGTGCAGCACATCCCTTGTTCCGCTCGCCACTTCCCTCACTCTTAGGCAAAGCCCAGCTCAGCTGGCTTGTAGGCGTGCCTCCGTGCTCAGAAGCAGCCCCGTGGCAGGCAGGATACAGCGGGATGTCTTCTGGGCACGCAGCATGCTGCTTCCCATGCCCGGGACAAACCGCGAGCAGGTGCCTCGCTTGCGCTTCTATCTGCCGAGACTTGGAGCTGGCCAGCGCGCACCTTCCCGCTGTGTGTGCTGCTGTCCGCAAACAGCCTCCAAACAAAGCAGGGCGCTAAGGCAGGAGAAATAAGCAACCAGGAGGGAATCTGCCTGCGAGGGAAGCTGTGCAGCACATCCCTTGTTCCGCTCGCCACTTCCCTCACTCTTAGGCAAAGGCCATCTCAGCTGCCTTCTAGGCGTGCCTCTGTGCTTAGAAGCAGCCCTGTGGCAGGCAGGATACAGCGGGATGTCTTCTTGGCACGCAGCATGCTGCTTCCCATGCCCGGGACAAATTGCGAGCAGGTGCCTGGCTTGCGCTTCTATCTGCTGAGACTTGGAGCTGGCCAGCGCGCACCTTCCCGCTGTGTGTGCTGCTGTCCGCAAACAGCCTCCAAACAAAGCAGGGCGCTAAGGCATGAGAAGTTAGCGTCCCAGGAGGGAATCTGCCTGCGAGGGAAGCTGTGCAGCACATCCCTTGTTCCGCTCGCCACTTCCCTCACTCTTAGGCAAAGCCCATCTCAGCTGGCTTGTAGGCGTGCCTCCGTGCTCAGAAGCAGCCCCGTGGCAGGCAGGACAGAGCGGGATGTCTTCTGGGCACGCAGCATGCAGCTTCCCATGCCCGGGACAAACCGCGAGCAGGTGCCTGGCTTGCGCTTCTATCTGCTGAGACTTGGAGCTGGCCAGCGCGCACCTTCCCGCTGTGTGTGCTGCTGTCCGCAAACAGCCTCCAAACAAAGCAGCGCACTAAGGCATGAGAAGTAAGTGCCCCAGGAGGGAATCTGCCTGCGAGGGAAGCTGTGCAGCACATCCCTTGTTCCGCTCGCCACTTCCCTCACTCTTAGGCAAAGCCCAGCTCAGCTGGCTTGTAGGCGTGCCTCCGTGCTCAGAAGCAGCCCCGTGGCAGGCAGGATACAGCGGGATGTCTTCTGGGCACGCAGCATGCTGCTTCCCATGCCCGGGACAAACCGCGAGCAGGTGCCTCGCTTGCGCTTCTATCTGCCGAGACTTGGAGCTGGCCAGCGCGCACCTTCCCGCTGTGTGTGCTGCTGTCCGCAAACAGCCTCCAAACAAAGCAGGGCGCTAAGGCATGAGAAGTTAGCGTCCCAGGAGGGAATCTGCCTGCGAGGGAAGCTGTGCAGCACATCCCTTGTTCCGCTCGCCACTTCCCTCACTCTTAGGCAAAGCCCAGCTCAACTGCCTTGTAGGCGTGCCTCCGTGCTCAGAAGCAGTCCCGTGGCAGGCAGGATACAGGGGGATGTGTTCTGGGCACGCAGCATGCTGCTTCCCATGCCCGGGACAAACTGCGAGCAGGTGCCTGGCTTGCGCTTCTATCTGCCGAGACTTGCAGCTGGCCAGCGCGCACCTTCCCGCTGTGTGTGCTGCTGTCCGCAAACAGCCTCCAAACAAAGCAGGGCGCTAAGGCATGAGAAGTAAGCATCCCAGGAGGGAATCTGCCTGCGAGGGAAGCTGTGCAGCACATCCCTTGTTCCGCTCGCCACTTCCCTCACTCTTAGGCAAAGCCCAGCTCAGCTGGCTTGTAGGCGTGCCTCCGTGCTCAGAAGCAGCCCCGTGGCAGGCAGGATACAGCGGGATGTCTTCTGGGCACGCAGCATGCTGCTTCCCATGCCCGGGACAAACCGCGAGCAGGTGCCTGGCTTGCGCTTCTATCTGCCGAGACTTGGAGCTGGCCACCGCGCACCTTCCCGCTGTGTGTGCTGCTGTCCGCAAACAGCCTCCAAACAAAGCAGCGCACTAAGGCAGGAGAAATAAGCAACCAGGAGGGAATCTGCCTGCGAGGGAAGCTGTGCAGCACATCCCTTGTTCCGCTCGCCAATTCCCTGACTCTTAGGCAAAGCCCAGCTCAGCTGGCTTGTAGGCGTGCCTCTGTGCTCAGAAGCAGTCCCGTGGCAGGCAGGACAGAGCGGGATGTCTTCTGGGCACGCAGCATGCTGCTTCCCATGCCCGGGACAAACCGCGAGCAGGTGCCTCGCTTGCGCTTCTATCTGCCGAGACTTGGAGCTGGCCAGCGCGCACCTTCCCGCTGTGTGTGCTGCTGTCCGCAAACAGCCTCCAAACAAAGCAGGGCGCTAAGGCATGAGAAGTAAGTGCCCCAGGAGGGAATCTGCCTGCGAGGGAAGCTGTGCAGCACATCCCTTGTTCCGCTCGCCACTTCCCTCACTCGTAGGCAAAGCCCAGCTCAGCTTGCTTGTAGGCGTGCCTCTGTGCTCAGAAGCAGCCCCGTGGCAGGCAGGACAGAGCGGGATGTCTTCTGGGCACGCAGCATGCTGCTTCCCATGCCCGGGACAAACCGCGAGCAGGTGCCTGGCTTGCGCTTCTATCTGCCGAGACTTGGAGCTGGCCAGCGCGCACCTTCCCGCTGTGTGTGCTGCTGTCCGCAAACAGCCTCCAAACAAAGCAGGGCGCTAAGGCAGGAGAAATAAGCAACCAGGAGGGAATCTGCCTGCCAGGGAAGCTGTGCAGCACATCCCTTGTTCCGCTCGCCACTTCCCTCACTCTTAGGCAAAGGCCATCTCAGCTGCCTTCTAGGCGTGCCTCTGTGCTTAGAAGCAGCCCCGTGGCAGGCAGGATACAGCGGGATGTCTTCTGGGCACGCAGCATGCTGCTTCCCATGCCCGGGACAAATTGCGAGCAGGTGCCTGGCTTGCGCTTCTATGTGCTGAGACTTGGAGCTGGCCAGCGCGCACCTTCCCGCTGTGTGTGCTGCTGTCCGCAAACAGCCTCCAAACAAAGCAGCGCACTAAGGCAAGATAAGTAAGTGCCCCAGGAGGGAATCTGCCTGCGAGGGAAGCTGTGCAGCACATCCCTTGTTCCGCTCGCCACTTCCCTCACTCTTAGGTAAAGGCCATCTCAGCTGGCTTGTAGGCGTGCCTCCGTGCTCAGAAGCAGCCCCGTGGCAGGCAGGATACAGCGGGATGTCTTCTGGGCACGCAGCATGCTGCTTCCCATGCCCGGGACAAACTGCGAGCCGGTGCCTCGCTTGCGCTTCTATCTGCCGAGACTTGGAGCTGGCCAGCGCGCACCTTCCCGCTGTGTGTGCTGCTGTCCGCAAACAGCCTCCAAACAAAGCAGCGCACTAAGGCAAGAGAAGTAAGTGCCCCAGGAGGGAATCTGCCTGCGAGGGAAGCTGTGCAGCACATCCCTTGTTCCGCTCGCCACTTCCCTCACTCTTAGGCAAAGCCCAGCTCAGCTGGCTTGTAGGCGTGCCTCCGTGCTCAGAAGCAGTCCCGTGGCAGGCAGGATACAGCGGGATGTGTTCTGGGCACGCAGCATGCTGCTTCCCATGCCCGGGACAAACTGCGAGCCGGTGCCTCGCTTGCGCTTCTATCTGCCGAGACTTGGAGCTGGCCAGCGCGCACCTTCCCGCTGTGTGTGCTGCTGTCCGCAAACAGCCTCCAAACAAAGCAGGGCGCTAAGGCATGAGAAGTTAGCGTCCCAGGAGGGAATCTGCCTGCGAGGGAAGCTGTGCAGCACATCCCTTGTTCCACTCGACACTTCCCTGACTCTTAGGCAAAGCCCAGCTCAGCTGGCTTGTAGGCGTGCCTCCGTGCTCAGAAGCAGTCCCGTGGCAGGCAGGATACAGGGGGATGTATTCTGGGCACGCAGCATGCTGCTTCCCATGCCCGGGATAAACTGCGAGCAGGTGCCTCGCTTGCGCTTCTATGTGCCGAGACTTGGAGCTGGCCAGCGCGCACCTTCCCGCTGTGTGTGCTGCTGTCCGCAAACATCCTCCAAACAAAGCAGGGCGCTAAGGCATGAGAAGTTAGCGTCCCAGGAGGGAATCTGCCTGCGAGGGAAGCTGTGCAGCACATCCCTTGTTCCGCTCGCCACTTCCCTCACTCTTAGGCAAAGCCCAGCTCAGCTGGCTTGTAGGCGTGCCTCCGTGCTCAGAAGCAGCCCTGTGGCAGGCAGGACAGAGCGGGATGTCTTCTGGGCACGCAGCATGCTGCTTCCCATGCCCGGGACAAACCGCGAGCCGGTGCCTGGCTTGCGCTTCTATCTGCCGAGACTTGGAGCTGGCCAGCGCGCACCTTCCCGCTGTGTGTGCTGCTGTCCGCAAACAGCCTCCAAACAAAGCAGGGCGCTAAGGCAGGAGAAGTAAGTGCCCCAGGAGGGAATCTGCCTGCGAGGGAAGCTGTGCAGCACATCCCTTGTTCCGCTCGCCACTTCCCTCACTCTTAGGCAAAGCCCAGCTCAGCTGGCTTGTAGGCGTGCCTCCGTGCTCAGAAGCAGTCCCGTGGCAGGCAGGATACAGCGGGATGTGTTCTGGGCACGCAGCATGCTGCCTCCCATGCCCGGGACTAACCGCGAGCAGGTGCCTGGCTTGCGCTTCTATCTGCCGAGACTTGGAGCTGGCCAGCGCGCACCTTCCCGCTGTGTGTGCTGCTGTCCGCAAACAGCCTCCAAACAAAGCAGGGCGCTAAGGCATGAGAAGTTAGCGTCCCAGGAGGGAATCTGCCTGCGAGGGAAGCTGTGCAGCACATCCCTTGTTCCGCTCGCCACTTCCCTCACTCTTAGGCAAAGCCCATCTCAGCTGGCTTGTAGGCGTGCCTCTGTGCTCAGAAGCAGCCCCGTGGCAGGCAGGATACAGGGGGACGTGTTCTGGGCACGCAGCATGCTGCTTCCCATGCCCGGGACAAACTGCGAGCAGGTGCCTGGCTTGCGCTTCTATCTGCCGAGACTTGGAGCTGGCCAGCGCGCACCTTCCCGCTGTGTGTGCTGCTGTCCGCAAACAGCCTCCAAACAAAGCAGCGCGCTAAGGCAGGAGAAATAAGCACACCAGGAGGGAATCTGCCTGCGAGGGAAGCTGTGCAGCACATCCCTTGTTCCGCTCGACACATCCCTCACTCTTAGGCAAAGCCCATCTCAGCTGGCTTGTAGGCGTGCCTCTGTGCTCAGAAGCAGCCCCGTGGCAGGCAGGACAGAGCGGGATGTCTTCTGGGCACGCAGCATGCTGCTTCCCATGCCCGGGACAAACCGCGAGCAGGTGCCTGGCTTGCGCTTCTATCTGCCGAGACTTGGAGCTGGCCAGCGCGCACCTTCCCGCTGTGTGTGCTGCTGTCCGCAAACAGCCTCCAAACAAAGCAGCGCACTAAGGCAGGAGAAATAAGCACACCAGGAGGGAATCTGCCTGCGAGGGAAGCTGTGCAGCACATCCCTTGTTCCGCTCGCCACTTCCCTCACTCGTAGGCAAAGCCCAGCTCAGCTGGCTTGTAGGCGTGCCTCTGTGCTCAGAAGCAGCCCCGTGGCAGGCAGGACAGAGCGGGATGTCTTCTGGGCACGCAGCATGCTGCTTCCCATGCCCGGGACAAACCGCGAGCAGGTGCCTCGCTTGCGCTTCTATCTGCCGAGACTTGGAGCTGGCCAGCGCGCACCTTCCCGCTGTGTGTGCTGCTGTCCGCAAACAGCCTCCAAACAAAGCAGGGCGCTAAGGCATGAGAAGTTAGCGTCCCAGGAGGGAATCTGCCTGCGAGGGAAGCTGTGCAGCACATCCCTTGTTCCGCTCGACACTTCCCTCACTCTTAGGCAAAGCCCAGCTCAGCTGGCTTGTAGGCGTGCCTCCGTGCTCAGAAGCAGCCCTGTGGCAGGCAGGACAGAGCGGGATGTCTTCTGGGCACGCAGCATGCTGCTTCCCATGCCCGGGACAAACCGCGAGCAGGTGCCTGGCTTGCGCTTCTATGTGCCGAGACTTGGAGCTGGCCAGCGCGCACCTTCCCGCTGTGTGTGCTGCTGTCCGCAAACAGCCTCCAAACAAAGCAGGGCGCTAAGGCATGAGAAGTTAGCGTCCCAGGAGGGAATCTGCATGCGAGGGAAGCTGTGCAGCACATCCCTTGTTCCACTCGACACTTCCCTCACTCTTAGGCAAAGCCCAGCTCAGCTGGCTTGTAGGCGTGCCTCCGTGCTCAGAAGCAGTCCCGTGGCAGGCAGGATACAGGGGGATGTGTTCTGGGCACGCAGCATGCTGCTTCCCATGCCCGGGACAAACCGCGAGCAGGTGCCTCGCTTGCGCTTCTATCTGCCGAGACTTGGAGCTGGCCAGCGCGCACCTTCCCGCTGTGTGTGCTGCTGTCCGCAAACAGCCTCCAAACAAAGCAGGGCGCTAAGGCATGAGAAGTTAGCGTCCCAGGAGGGAATCTGCCTGCGAGGGAAGCTGTGCAGCACATCCCTTGTTCCGCTCGCCACTTCCCTCACTCTTAGGCAAAGCCCAGCTCAGCTGGCTTGTAGGCGTGCCTCTGTGCTCAGAAGCAGTCCCGTGGCAGGCAGGACAGAGCGGGATGTCTTCTGGGCACGCAGCATGCTGCTTCCCATGCCCGGGACAAACCGCGAGCAGGTGCCTCGCTTGCGCTTCTATCTGCCGAGACTTGGAGCTGGCCAGCGCGCACCTTCCCGCTGTGTGTGCTGCTGTCCGCAAACAGCCTCCAAACAAAGCAGGGCGCTAAGGCAGGAGAAATAAGCAACCAGGAGGGAATCTGCCTGCGAGGGAAGCTGTGCAGCACATCCCTTGTTCCGCTCGCCACTTCCCTCACTCTTAGGCAAAGGCCATCTCAGCTGCCTTCTAGGCGTGCCTCTGTGCTTAGAAGCAGCCCTGTGGCAGGCAGGATACAGCGGGATGTCTTCTTGGCACGCAGCATGCTGCTTCCCATGCCCGGGACAAATTGCGAGCAGGTGCCTGGCTTGCGCTTCTATCTGCTGAGACTTGGAGCTGGCCAGCGCGCACCTTCCCGCTGTGTGTGCTGCTGTCCGCAAACAGCCTCCAAACAAAGCAGGGCGCTAAGGCATGAGAAGTTAGCGTCCCAGGAGGGAATCTGCCTGCGAGGGAAGCTGTGCAGCACATCCCTTGTTCCGCTCGCCACTTCCCTCACTCTTAGGCAAAGCCCATCTCAGCTGGCTTGTAGGCGTGCCTCCGTGCTCAGAAGCAGCCCCGTGGCAGGCAGGACAGAGCGGGATGTCTTCTGGGCACGCAGCATGCAGCTTCCCATGCCCGGGACAAACCGCGAGCAGGTGCCTGGCTTGCGCTTCTATCTGCTGAGACTTGGAGCTGGCCAGCGCGCACCTTCCCGCTGTGTGTGCTGCTGTCCGCAAACAGCCTCCAAACAAAGCAGCGCACTAAGGCATGAGAAGTAAGTGCCCCAGGAGGGAATCTGCCTGCGAGGGAAGCTGTGCAGCACATCCCTTGTTCCGCTCGCCACTTCCCTCACTCTTAGGCAAAGCCCAGCTCAGCTGGCTTGTAGGCGTGCCTCCGTGCTCAGAAGCAGCCCCGTGGCAGGCAGGATACAGCGGGATGTCTTCTGGGCACGCAGCATGCTGCTTCCCATGCCCGGGACAAACCGCGAGCAGGTGCCTCGCTTGCGCTTCTATCTGCCGAGACTTGGAGCTGGCCAGCGCGCACCTTCCCGCTGTGTGTGCTGCTGTCCGCAAACAGCCTCCAAACAAAGCAGGGCGCTAAGGCAGGAGAAGTTAGCGTCCCAGGAGGGAATCTGCCTGCGAGGGAAGCTGTGCAGCACATCCCTTGTTCCGCTCGCCACTTCCCTCACTCTTAGGCAAAGCCCAGCTCAACTGCCTTGTAGGCGTGCCTCCGTGCTCAGAAGCAGTCCCGTGGCAGGCAGGATACAGGGGGATGTGTTCTGGGCACGCAGCATGCTGCTTCCCATGCCCGGGACAAACTGCGAGCAGGTGCCTGGCTTGCGCTTCTATCTGCCGAGACTTGGAGCTGGCCAGCGCGCACCTTCCCGCTGTGTGTGCTGCTGTCCGCAAACAGCCTCCAAACAAAGCAGGGCGCTAAGGCATGAGAAGTAAGCATCCCAGGAGGGAATCTGCCTGCGAGGGAAGCTGTGCAGCACATCCCTTGTTCCGCTCGACACTTCCCTCACTCTTAGGCAAAGCCCAGCTCAGCTGGCTTGTAGGCGTGCCTCCGTGCTCAGAAGCAGCCCCGTGGCAGGCAGGATACAGCGGGATGTCTTCTGGGCACGCAGCATGCTGCTTCCCATGCCCGGGACAAACCGCGAGCAGGTGCCTGGCTTGCGCTTCTATCTGCCGAGACTTGGAGCTGGCCACCGCGCACCTTCCCGCTGTGTGTGCTGCTGTCCGCAAACAGCCTCCAAACAAAGCAGCGCACTAAGGCAGGAGAAATAAGCAACCAGGAGGGAATCTGCCTGCGAGGGAAGCTGTGCAGCACATCCCTTGTTCCGCTCGCCAATTCCCTGACTCTTAGGCAAAGCCCAGCTCAGCTGGCTTGTAGGCGTGCCTCTGTGCTCAGAAGCAGTCCCGTGGCAGGCAGGACAGAGCGGGATGTCTTCTGGGCACGCAGCATGCTGCTTCCCATGCCCGGGACAAACCGCGAGCAGGTGCCTCGCTTGCGCTTCTATCTGCCGAGACTTGGAGCTGGCCAGCGCGCACCTTCCCGCTGTGTGTGCTGCTGTCCGCAAACAGCCTCCAAACAAAGCAGGGCGCTAAGGCATGAGAAGTAAGTGCCCCAGGAGGGAATCTGCCTGCGAGGGAAGCTGTGCAGCACATCCCTTGTTCCGCTCGCCACTTCCCTCACTCGTAGGCAAAGCCCAGCTCAGCTTGCTTGTAGGCGTGCCTCTGTGCTCAGAAGCAGCCCCGTGGCAGGCAGGACAGAGCGGGATGTCTTCTGGGCACGCAGCATGCTGCTTCCCATGCCCGGGACAAACCGCGAGCAGGTGCCTGGCTTGCGCTTCTATGTGCCGAGACTTGGAGCTGGCCAGCGCGCACCTTCCCGCTGTGTGTGCTGCTGTCCGCAAACAGCCTCCAAACAAAGCAGGGCGCTAAGGCAGGAGAAATAAGCAACCAGGAGGGAATCTGCCTGCCAGGGAAGCTGTGCAGCACATCCCTTGTTCCGCTCGCCACTTCCCTCACTCTTAGGCAAAGGCCATCTCAGCTGCCTTCTAGGCGTGCCTCTGTGCTTAGAAGCAGCCCCGTGGCAGGCAGGATACAGCGGGATGTCTTCTGGGCACGCAGCATGCTGCTTCCCATGCCCGGGACAAATTGCGAGCAGGTGCCTGGCTTGCGCTTCTATGTGCTGAGACTTGGAGCTGGCCAGCGCGCACCTTCCCGCTGTGTGTGCTGCTGTCCGCAAACAGCCTCCAAACAAAGCAGCGCACTAAGGCAAGATAAGTAAGTGCCCCAGGAGGGAATCTGCCTGCGAGGGAAGCTGTGCAGCACATCCCTTGTTCCGCTCGCCACTTCCCTCACTCTTAGGTAAAGGCCATCTCAGCTGGCTTGTAGGCGTGCCTCCGTGCTCAGAAGCAGCCCCGTGGCAGGCAGGATACAGCGGGATGACTTCTGGGCACGCAGCATGCTGCTTCCCATGCCCGGGACAAACTGCGAGCCGGTGCCTCGCTTGCGCTTCTATCTGCCGAGACTTGGAGCTGGCCAGCGCGCACCTTCCCGCTGTGTGTGCTGCTGTCCGCAAACAGCCTCCAAACAAAGCAGCGCACTAAGGCAAGAGAAGTAAGTGCCCCAGGAGGGAATCTGCCTGCGAGGGAAGCTGTGCAGCACATCCCTTGTTCCGCTCGCCACTTCCCTCACTCTTAGGCAAAGCCCAGCTCAGCTGGCTTGTAGGCGTGCCTCCGTGCTCAGAAGCAGTCCCGTGGCAGGCAGGATACAGCGGGATGTGTTCTGGGCACGCAGCATGCTGCTTCCCATGCCCGGGACAAACCGCGAGCCGGTGCCTCGCTTGCGCTTCTATCTGCCGAGACTTGGAGCTGGCCAGCGCGCACCTTCCCGCTGTGTGTGCTGCTGTCCGCAAACAGCCTCCAAACAAAGCAGGGCGCTAAGGCATGAGAAGTTAGCGTCCCAGGAGGGAATCTGCCTGCGAGGGAAGCTGTGCAGCACATCCCTTGTTCCACTCGACACTTCCCTGACTCTTAGGCAAAGCCCAGCTCAGCTGGCTTGTAGGCGTGCCTCCGTGCTCAGAAGCAGTCCCGTGGCAGGCAGGATACAGGGGGATGTATTCTGGGCACGCAGCATGCTGCTTCCCATGCCCGGGACAAACTGCGAGCCGGTGCCTCGCTTGCCCTTCTATGTGCCGAGACTTGGAGCCGATCAGAGCGCACCTTCCCGCTGTGTGTGCTGCTGTCCGCAAACAGCCTCCAAACAAAGCAGGGCGCTAAGGCATGAGAAGTTAGCGTCCCAGGAGGGAATCTGCCTGCGAGGGAAGCTGTGCAGCACATCCCTTGTTCCACTCGACACTTCCCTGACTCTTAGGCAAAGCCCAGCTCAGCTGGCTTGTAGGCGTGCCTCCGTGCTCAGAAGCAGTCCCGTGGCAGGCAGGATACAGGGGGATGTATTCTGGGCACGCAGCATGCTGCTTCCCATGCCCGGGATAAACTGCGAGCAGGTGCCTCGCTTGCGCTTCTATGTGCCGAGACTTGGAGCTGGCCAGCGCGCACCTTCCCGCTGTGTGTGCTGCTGTCCGCAAACATCCTCCAAACAAAGCAGGGCGCTAAGGCATGAGAAGTTAGCGTCCCAGGAGGGAATCTGCCTGCGAGGGAAGCTGTGCAGCACATCCCTTGTTCCGCTCGACACTTCCCTCACTCTTAGGCAAAGCCCAGCTCAGCTGGCTTGTAGGCGTGCCTCCGTGCTCAGAAGCAGCCCTGTGGCAGGCAGGACAGAGCGGGATGTCTTCTGGGCACGCAGCATGCTGCTTCCCATGCCCGGGACAAACCGCGAGCCGGTGCCTGGCTTGCGCTTCTATCTGCCGAGACTTGGAGCTGGCCAGCGCGCACCTTCCCGCTGTGTGTGCTGCTGTCCGCAAACAGCCTCCAAACAAAGCAGGGCGCTAAGGCAGGAGAAGTAAGTGCCCCAGGAGGGAATCTGCCTGCGAGGGAAGCTGTGCAGCACATCCCTTGTTCCGCTCGCCACTTCCCTCACTCTTAGGCAAAGCCCAGCTCAGCTGGCTTGTAGGCGTGCCTCCGTGCTCAGAAGCAGTCCCGTGGCAGGCAGGATACAGCGGGATGTGTTCTGGGCACGCAGCATGCTGCTTCCCATGCCCGGGACAAACCGCGAGCAGGTGCCTGGCTTGCGCTTCTATCTGCCGAGACTTGGAGCTGGCCAGCGCGCACCTTCCCGCTGTGTGTGCTGCTGTCCGCAAACAGCCTCCAAACAAAGCAGGGCGCTAAGGCATGAGAAGTTAGCGTCCCAGGAGGGAATCTGCCTGCAAGGGAAGCTGTGCAGCACATCCCTTGTTCCGCTCGCCACTTCCCTCACTCTTAGGCAAAGCCCAGCTCAGCTGGCTTGTAGGCGTGCCTCCGTGCTCAGAAGCAGTCCCGTGGCAGGCAGGATACAGCGGGATGTGTTCTGGGCACGCAGCATGCTGCTTCCCATGCCCGGGACAAACTGCGAGCAGGTGCCTCGCTTGCGCTTCTATGTGCCGAGACTTGGAGCTGGCCAGCGCGCACCTTCCCGCTGTGTGTGCTGCTGTCCGCAAACAGCCTCCAAACAAAGCAGGGCGCTAAGGCATGAGAAGTAAGCGCCCCAGGAGGGAATCTGCCTGCGAGGGAAGCTGTGCAGCACATCCCTTGTTCCGCTCGCCACTTCCCTCACTCTTAGGCAAAGCCCATCTCAGCTGGCTTGTAGGCGTGCCTCTGTGCTCAGAAGCAGCCCCGTGGCAGGCAGGATACAGGGGGACGTGTTCTGGGCACGCAGCATGCTGCTTCCCATGCCCGGGACAAACTGCGAGCAGGTGCCTGGCTTGCGCTTCTATCTGCCGAGACTTGGAGCTGGCCAGCGCGCACCTTCCCGCTGTGTGTGCTGCTGTCCGCAAACAGCCTCCAAACAAAGCAGGGCGCTAAGGCAGGAGAAATAAGCACACCAGGAGGGAATCTGCCTGCGAGGGAAGCTGTGCAGCACATCCCTTGTTCCGCTCGACACATCCCTCACTCTTAGGCAAAGCCCATCTCAGCTGGCTTGTAGGCGTGCCTCCGTGCTCAGAAGCAGCCCCGTGGCAGGCAGGACAGAGCGGGATGTCTTCTGGGCACGCAGCATGCTGCTTCCCATGCCCGGGACAAACCGCGAGCAGGTGCCTGGCTTGCGCTTCTATCTGCCGAGACTTGGAGCTGGCCAGCGCGCACCTTCCCGCTGTGTGTGCTGCTGTCCGCAAACAGCCTCCAAACAAAGCAGCGCACTAAGGCAAGAGAAGTAAGTGCCCCAGGAGGGAATCTGCCTGCGAGGGAAGCTGTGCAGCACATCCCTTGTTCCGCTCGCCACTTCCCTCACTCTTAGGCAAAGCCCATCTCAGCTGGCTTGTAGGCGTGCCTCTGTGCTCAGAAGCAGCCCCGTGGCAGGCAGGATACAGCGGGATGTCTTCTGGGCACGCAGCATGCTGCTTCCCATGCCCGGGACAAACCGCGAGCAGGTGCCTCGCTTGCGCTTCTATCTGCCGAGACTTGGAGCTGGCCAGCGCGCACCTTCCCGCTGTGTGTGCTGCTGTCCGCAAACAGCCTCCAAACAAAGCAGGGCGCTAAGGCATGAGAAGGTAGCGTCCCAGGAGGGAATCTGCCTGCGAGGGAAGCTGTGCAGCACATCCCTTGTTCCGCTCGCCAATTCCCTGACTCTTAGGCAAAGCCCAGCTCAGCTGGCTTGTAGGCGTGCCTCTGTGCTCAGAAGCAGTCCCGTGGCAGGCAGGACAGAGCGGGATGTCTTCTGGGCACGCAGCATGCTGCTTCCCATGCCCGGGACAAACCGCGAGCAGGTGCCTCGCTTGCGCTTCTATCTGCCGAGACTTGGAGCTGGCCAGCGCGCACCTTCCCGCTGTGTGTGCTGCTGTCCGCAAACAGCCTCCAAACAAAGCAGGGCGCTAAGGCATGAGAAGTTAGCGTCCCAGGAGGGAATCTGCCTGCGAGGGAAGCTGTGCAGCACATCCCTTGTTCCGCTCGCCACTTCCCTCACTCTTAGGCAAAGCCCATCTCAGCTGGCTTGTAGGCGTGCCTCCGTGCTCAGAAGCAGCCCCGTGGCAGGCAGGACAGAGCGGGATGTCTTCTGGGCACGCAGCATGCAGCTTCCCATGCCCGGGACAAACCGCGAGCAGGTGCCTGGCTTGCGCTTCTATCTGCTGAGACTTGGAGCTGGCCAGCGCGCACCTTCCCGCTGTGTGTGCTGCTGTCCGCAAACAGCCTCCAAACAAAGCAGCGCACTAAGGCATGAGAAGTAAGTGCCCCAGGAGGGAATCTGCCTGCGAGGGAAGCTGTGCAGCACATCCCTTGTTCCGCTCGCCTCTTCCCTCACTCTTAGGCAAAGCCCAGCTCAGCTGGCTTGTAGGCGTGCCTCCGTGCTCAGAAGCAGCCCCGTGGCAGGCAGGATACAGCGGGATGTCTTCTGGGCACGCAGCATGCTGCTTCCCATGCCCGGGACAAACCGCGAGCAGGTGCCTCGCTTGCGCTTCTATCTGCCGAGACTTGGAGCTGGCCAGCGCGCACCTTCCCGCTGTGTGTGCTGCTGTCCGCAAACAGCCTCCAAACAAAGCAGGGCGCTAAGGCATGAGAAGTTAGCGTCCCAGGAGGGAATCTGCCTGCGAGGGAAGCTGTGCAGCACATCCCTTGTTCCGCTCGCCACTTCCCTCACTCTTAGGCAAAGCCCAGCTCAACTGCCTTGTAGGCGTGCCTCCGTGCTCAGAAGCAGTCCCGTGGCAGGCAGGATACAGGGGGATGTGTTCTGGGCACGCAGCATGCTGCTTCCCATGCCCGGGACAAACTGCGAGCAGGTGCCTGGCTTGCGCTTCTATCTGCCGAGACTTGCAGCTGGCCAGCGCGCACCTTCCCGCTGTGTGTGCTGCTGTCCGCAAACAGCCTCCAAACAAAGCAGGGCGCTAAGGCATGAGAAGTAAGCATCCCAGGAGGGAATCTGCCTGCGAGGGAAGCTGTGCAGCACATCCCTTGTTCCGCTCGCCACTTCCCTCACTCTTAGGCAAAGCCCAGCTCAGCTGGCTTGTAGGCGTGCCTCCGTGCTCAGAAGCAGCCCCGTGGCAGGCAGGATACAGCGGGATGTCTTCTGGGCACGCAGCATGCTGCTTCCCATGCCCGGGACAAACCGCGAGCAGGTGCCTGGCTTGCGCTTCTATCTGCCGAGACTTGGAGCTGGCCACCGCGCACCTTCCCGCTGTGTGTGCTGCTGTCCGCAAACAGCCTCCAAACAAAGCAGCGCACTAAGGCAGGAGAAATAAGCAACCAGGAGGGAATCTGCCTGCGAGGGAAGCTGTGCAGCACATCCCTTGTTCCGCTCGCCAATTCCCTGACTCTTAGGCAAAGCCCAGCTCAGCTGGCTTGTAGGCGTGCCTCTGTGCTCAGAAGCAGTCCCGTGGCAGGCAGGACAGAGCGGGATGTCTTCTGGGCACGCAGCATGCTGCTTCCCATGCCCGGGACAAACCGCGAGCAGGTGCCTGGCTTGCGCTTCTATGTGCCGAGACTTGGAGCTGGCCAGCGCGCACCTTCCCGCTGTGTGTGCTGCTGTCCGCAAACAGCCTCCAAACAAAGCAGGGCGCTAAGGCATGAGAAGTAAGTGCCCCAGGAGGGAATCTGCCTGCGAGGGAAGCTGTGCAGCACATGCCTTGTTCCGCTCGCCACTTCCCTGACTCTTAGGCAAAGCCCAGCTCAGCTTGCTTGTAGGCGTGCCTCTGTGCTCAGAAGCAGCCCCGTGGCAGGCAGGACAGAGCGGGATGTCTTCTGGGCACGCAGCATGCTGCTTCCCATGCCCGGGACAAACCGCGAGCAGGTGCCTGGCTTGCGCTTCTATGTGCCGAGACTTGGAGCTGGCCAGCGCGCACCTTCCCGCTGTGTGTGCTGCTGTCCGCAAACAGCCTCCAAACAAAGCAGGGCGCTAAGGCATGAGAAGTTAGCGTCCCAGGAGGGAATCTGCCTGCGAGGGAAGCTGTGCAGCACATCCCTTGTTCCACTCGACACTTCCCTGACTCTTAGGCAAAGCCCAGCTCAGCTGGCTTGTAGGCGTGCCTCCGTGCTCAGAAGCAGTCCCGTGGCAGGCAGGATACAGGGGGATGTATTCTGGGCACGCAGCATGCTGCTTCCCATGCCCGGGACAAACTGCGAGCCGGTGCCTCGCTTGCCCTTCTATGTGCCGAGACTTGGAGCCGATCAGAGCGCACCTTCCCGCTGTGTGTGCTGCTGTCCGCAAACAGCCTCCAAACAAAGCAGGGCGCTAAGGCATGAGAAGTTAGCGTCCCAGGAGGGAATCTGCCTGCGAGGGAAGCTGTGCAGCACATCCCTTGTTCCACTCGACACTTCCCTGACTCTTAGGCAAAGCCCAGCTCAGCTGGCTTGTAGGCGTGCCTCCGTGCTCAGAAGCAGTCCCGTGGCAGGCAGGATACAGGGGGATGTATTCTGGGCACGCAGCATGCTGCTTCCCATGCCCGGGATAAACTGCGAGCAGGTGCCTCGCTTGCGCTTCTATGTGCCGAGACTTGGAGCTGGCCAGCGCGCACCTTCCCGCTGTGTGTGCTGCTGTCCGCAAACATCCTCCAAACAAAGCAGGGCGCTAAGGCATGAGAAGTTAGCGTCCCAGGAGGGAATCTGCCTGCGAGGGAAGCTGTGCAGCACATCCCTTGTTCCGCTCGCCACTTCCCTCACTCTTAGGCAAAGCCCAGCTCAGCTGGCTTGTAGGCGTGCCTCCGTGCTCAGAAGCAGCCCTGTGGCAGGCAGGACAGAGCGGGATGTCTTCTGGGCACGCAGCATGCTGCTTCCCATGCCCGGGACAAACCGCGAGCCGGTGCCTGGCTTGCGCTTCTATCTGCCGAGACTTGGAGCTGGCCAGCGCGCACCTTCCCGCTGTGTGTGCTGCTGTCCGCAAACAGCCTCCAAACAAAGCAGGGCGCTAAGGCAGGAGAAGTAAGTGCCCCAGGAGGGAATCTGCCTGCGAGGGAAGCTGTGCAGCACATCCCTTGTTCCGCTCGCCACTTCCCTCACTCTTAGGCAAAGCCCAGCTCAGCTGGCTTGTAGGCGTGCCTCCGTGCTCAGAAGCAGTCCCGTGCAGGCAGGATACAGCGGGATGTGTTCTGGGCACGCAGCATGCTGCTTCCCATGCCCGGGACAAACTGCGAGCAGGTGCCTGGCTTGCGCTTCTATCTGCCGAGACTTGGAGCTGGCCAGCGCGCACCTTCCCGCTGTGTGTGCTGCTGTCCGCAAACAGCCTCCAAACAAAGCAGGGCGCTAAGGCATGAGAAGTTAGCGTCCCAGGAGGGAATCTGCCTGCGAGGGAAGCTGTGCAGCACATCCCTTGTTCCGCTCGCCACTTCCCTCACTCTTAGGCAAAGCCCAGCTCAGCTGGCTTGTAGGCGTGCCTCCGTGCTCAGAAGCAGTCCCGTGGCAGGCAGGATACAGCGGGATGTGTTCTGGGCACGCAGCATGCTGCTTCCCATGCCCGGGACAAACTGCGAGCAGGTGCCTCGCTTGCGCTTCTATGTGCCGAGACTTGGAGCTGGCCAGCGCGCACCTTCCCGCTGTGTGTGCTGCTGTCCGCAAACAGCCTCCAAACAAAGCAGGGCGCTAAGGCATGAGAAGTAAGCGCCCCAGGAGGGAATCTGCCTGCGAGGGAAGCTGTGCAGCACATCCCTTGTTCCGCTCGCCACTTCCCTCACTCTTAGGCAAAGCCCATCTCAGCTGGCTTGTAGGCGTGCCTCCGTGCTCAGAAGCAGCCCCGTGGCAGGCAGGATACAGGGGGACGTGTTCTGGGCACGCAGCATGCTGCTTCCCATGCCCGGGACAAACTGCGAGCAGGTGCCTGGCTTGCGCTTCTATCTGCCGAGACTTGGAGCTGGCCAGCGCGCACCTTCCCGCTGTGTGTGCTGCTGTCCGCAAACAGCCTCCAAACAAAGCAGCGCGCTAAGGCAGGAGAAATAAGCACACCAGGAGGGAATCTGCCTGCGAGGGAAGCTGTGCAGCACATCCCTTGTTCCGCTCGACACATCCCTCACTCTTAGGCAAAGCCCATCTCAGCTGGCTTGTAGGCGTGCCTCTGTGCTCAGAAGCAGCCCCGTGGCAGGCAGGACAGAGCGGGATGTCTTCTGGGCACGCAGCATGCTGCTTCCCATGCCCGGGACAAACCGCGAGCAGGTGCCTGGCTTGCGCTTCTATCTGCCGAGACTTGGAGCTGGCCAGCGCGCACCTTCCCGCTGTGTGTGCTGCTGTCCGCAAACAGCCTCCAAACAAAGCAGCGCACTAAGGCAGGAGAAATAAGCACACCAGGAGGGAATCTGCCTGCGAGGGAAGCTGTGCAGCACATCCCTTGTTCCGCTCGCCACTTCCCTCACTCTTAGGCAAAGCCCATCTCAGCTTGCTTGTAGGCGTGCCTCCGTGCTCAGAAGCAGCCCCGTGGCAGGCAGGATACAGCGGGATGTCTTCTGGGCACGCAGCATGCTGCTTCCCATGCCCGGGACAAACCGCGAGCAGGTGCCTCGCTTGCGCTTCTATCTGCCGAGACTTGGAGCTGGCCAGCGCGCACCTTCCCGCTGTGTGTGCTGCTGTCCGCAAACAGCCTCCAAACAAAGCAGGGCGCTAAGGCATGAGAAGGTAGCGTCCCAGGAGGGAATCTGCCTGCGAGGGAAGCTGTGCAGCACATCCCTTGTTCCGCTCGCCAATTCCCTGACTCTTAGGCAAAGCCCAGCTCAGCTGGCTTGTAGGCGTGCCTCTGTGCTCAGAAGCAGTCCCGTGGCAGGCAGGACAGAGCGGGATGTCTTCTGGGCACGCAGCATGCTGCTTCCCATGCCCGGGACAAACCGCGAGCAGGTGCCTCGCTTGCGCTTCTATCTGCCGAGACTTGGAGCTGGCCAGCGCGCACCTTCCCGCTGTGTGTGCTGCTGTCCGCAAACAGCCTCCAAACAAAGCAGGGCGCTAAGGCATGAGAAGTTAGCGTCCCAGGAGGGAATCTGCCTGCGAGGGAAGCTGTGCAGCACATCCCTTGTTCCGCTCGCCACTTCCCTCACTCTTAGGCAAAGCCCATCTCAGCTGGCTTGTAGGCGTGCCTCCGTGCTCAGAAGCAGCCCCGTGGCAGGCAGGACAGAGCGGGATGTCTTCTGGGCACGCAGCATGCAGCTTCCCATGCCCGGGACAAACCGCGAGCAGGTGCCTGGCTTGCGCTTCTATCTGCTGAGACTTGGAGCTGGCCAGCGCGCACCTTCCCGCTGTGTGTGCTGCTGTCCGCAAACAGCCTCCAAACAAAGCAGCGCACTAAGGCATGAGAAGTAAGTGCCCCAGGAGGGAATCTGCCTGCGAGGGAAGCTGTGCAGCACATCCCTTGTTCCGCTCGCCACTTCCCTCACTCTTAGGCAAAGCCCAGCTCAGCTGGCTTGTAGGCGTGCCTCCGTGCTCAGAAGCAGCCCCGTGGCAGGCAGGATACAGCGGGATGTCTTCTGGGCACGCAGCATGCTGCTTCCCATGCCCGGGACAAACCGCGAGCAGGTGCCTGGCTTGCGCTTCTATGTGCTGAGACTTGGAGCTGGCCAGCGCGCACCTTCCCGCTGTGTGTGCTGCTGTCCGCAAACAGCCTCCAAACAAAGCAGGGCGCTAAGGCATGAGAAGTTAGCGTCCCAGGAGGGAATCTGCCTGCGAGGGAAGCTGTGCAGCACATCCCTTGTTCCGCTCGACACTTCCCTCACTCTTAGGCAAAGCCCAGCTCAACTGCCTTGTAGGCGTGCCTCCGTGCTCAGAAGCAGTCCCGTGGCAGGCAGGATACAGGGGGATGTGTTCTGGGCACGCAGCATGCTGCTTCCCATGCCCGGGACAAACTGCGAGCAGGTGCCTGGCTTGCGCTTCTATCTGCCGAGACTTGCAGCTGGCCAGCGCGCACCTTCCCGCTGTGTGTGCTGCTGTCCGCAAACAGCCTCCAAACAAAGCAGGGCGCTAAGGCATGAGAAGTAAGCATCCCAGGAGGGAATCTGCCTGCGAGGGAAGCTGTGCAGCACATCCCTTGTTCCGCTCGCCACTTCCCTCACTCTTAGGCAAAGCCCAGCTCAGCTGGCTTGTAGGCGTGCCTCCGTGCTCAGAAGCAGCCCCGTGGCAGGCAGGATACAGCGGGATGTCTTCTGGGCACGCAGCATGCTGCTTCCCATGCCCGGGACAAACCGCGAGCAGGTGCCTGGCTTGCGCTTCTATCTGCCGAGACTTGGAGCTGGCCACCGCGCACCTTCCCGCTGTGTGTGCTGCTGTCCGCAAACAGCCTCCAAACAAAGCAGCGCACTAAGGCAGGAGAAATAAGCAACCAGGAGGGAATCTGCCTGCGAGGGAAGCTGTGCAGCACATCCCTTGTTCCGCTCGCCAATTCCCTGACTCTTAGGCAAAGCCCAGCTCAGCTGGCTTGTAGGCGTGCCTCTGTGCTCAGAAGCAGTCCCGTGGCAGGCAGGACAGAGCGGGATGTCTTCTGGGCACGCAGCATGCTGCTTCCCATGCCCGGGACAAACCGCGAGCAGGTGCCTGGCTTGCGCTTCTATGTGCCGAGACTTGGAGCTGGCCAGCGCGCACCTTCCCGCTGTGTGTGCTGCTGTCCGCAAACAGCCTCCAAACAAAGCAGGGCGCTAAGGCATGAGAAGTAAGTGCCCCAGGAGGGAATCTGCCTGCGAGGGAAGCTGTGCAGCACATCCCTTGTTCCGCTCGCCACTTCCCTGACTCTTAGGCAAAGCCCAGCTCAGCTTGCTTGTAGGCGTGCCTCTGTGCTCAGAAGCAGCCCCGTGGCAGGCAGGACAGAGCGGGATGTCTTCTGGGCACGCAGCATGCTGCTTCCCATGCCCGGGACAAACCGCGAGCAGGTGCCTGGCTTGCGCTTCTATGTGCCGAGACTTGGAGCTGGCCAGCGCGCACCTTCCCGCTGTGTGTGCTGCTGTCCGCAAACAGCCTCCAAACAAAGCAGGGCGCTAAGGCAGGAGAAATAAGCACACCAGGAGGGAATCTGCCTGCGAGGGAAGCTGTGCAGCACATCCCTTGTTCCGCTCGCCACTTCCCTCACTCTTAGGCAAAGCCCATCTCAGCTTGCTTGTAGGCGTGCCTCTGTGCTCAGAAGCAGCCCCGTGGCAGGCAGGACAGAGCGGGATGTCTTCTGGGCACGCAGCATGCTGCTTCCCATGCCCGGGACAAATTGCGAGCAGGTGCCTGGCTTGCGCTTCTATCTGCTGAGACTTGGAGCTGGCCAGCGCGCACCTTCCCGCTGTGTGTGCTGCTGTCCGCAAACAGCCTCCAAACAAAGCAGGGCACTAAGGCAGGAGAAATAAGCACACCAGGAGGGAATCTGCCTGCGAGGGAAGCTGTGCAGCACATCCCTTGTTCCGCTCGACACTTCCCTCACTCTTAGGCAAAGCCCATCTCAGCTGGCTTGTAGGCGTGCCTCTGTGCTCAGAAGCAGCCCCGTGGCAGGCAGGATACAGCGGGATGTCTTCTGGGCACGCAGCATGCTGCTTCCCATGCCCGGGACAAACCGCGAGCAGGTGCCTTGCTTGCGCTTCTATCTGCCGAGACTTGGAGCTGGCCACCGCGCACCTTCCCGCTGTGTGTGCTGCTGTCCGCAAACAGCCTCCAAACAAAGCAGGGCGCTAAGGCAGGAGAAGCAAGCGCCCCAGGAGGGAATCTGCCTGCGAGGGAAGCTGTGCAGCACATCCCTTGTTCCGCTCGACACATCCCTCACTCGTAGGCAAAGCCCAGCTCGGCTTGCTTGCAGGCATGCCTCTGTGCTCAGAAGCAGCCCCGTGGCAGGCAGGATACAGCGGGATGTCTTCTGGGCACGCAGCATGCTGCTTCCCATGCCCGGGACAAACCGCGAGCAGGTGCCTTGCTTGCGCTTCTATGTGCCGAGACTTGGAGCTGGCCAGCGCGCACCTTCCCGCTGTGTGTGCTGCTGTCCGCAAACAGCCTCCAAACAAAGCAGGGCGCTAAGGCAGGAGAAATAAGCAACCAGGAGGGAATCTGCCTGCGAGGGAAGCTGTGCAGCACATCCCTTGTTCCGCTCGCCAATTCCCTCACTCGTAGGCAAAGCCCATCTCAGCTGGCTTGTAGGCGTGCCTCTGTGCTCAGAAGCAGCCCCGTGGCAGGCAGGACAGAGCGGGATGTCTTCTGGGCACGCAGCATGCTGCTTCCCATGCCCGGGACAAACCGCGAACAGGTGTCTCGCTTGCGCTTCTATCTGCCGAGACTTGGAGCTGGCCACCGCGCACCTTCCCGCTGTGTGTGCTGCAGTCCGCAAACAGCCTCCAAACAAAGCAGGGCGCTAAGGCAGGAGAAATAAGCACACCAGGAGGGAATCTGCCTGCGAGGGAAGCTGTGCAGCACATCCCTTGTTCCGCTCGCCACTTCCCTCACTCGTAGGCAAAGCCCATCTCAGCTTGCTTGTAGGCGTGCCTCCGTGCTCAGAAGCAGCCCCGTGGCAGGCAGGACAGAGCGGGATGTCTTCTGGGCATGCAGCATGCTGCTTCCCATGCCCGGGACAAACCGCGAGCAGGTGCCTGGCTTGCGCTTCTATCTGCCGAGACTTGGAGCTGGCCAGCGCGCACCTTCCCGCTGTGTGTGCTGCTGTCCGCAAACAGCCTCCAAACAAAGCAGGGCGCTAAGGCAGGAGAAATAAGCACACCAGGAGGGAATCTGCCTGCGAGGGAAGCTGTGCAGCACATCCCTTGTTCCGCTCGCCACTTCCCTCACTCTTAGGCAAAGCCCAGCTCAGCTGGCTTGTAGGCGTGCCTCCGTGCTCAGAAGCAGCCCCGTGGCAGGCAGGATACAGCGGGATGTCTTCTGGGCACGCAGCATGCTGCTTCCCATGCCCGGGACAAACCGCGAGCAGGTGCCTGGCTTGCGCTTCTATCTGCCGAGACTTGGAGCTGGCCAGCGCGCACCTTCCCGCTGTGTGTGCTGCTGTCCGCAAACAGCCTCCAAACAAAGCAGGGCGCTAAGGCATGAGAAGTTAGCGTCCCAGGAGGGAATCTGCATGCGAGGGAAGCTGTGCAGCACATCCCTTGTTCCACTCGACACTTCCCTCACTCTTAGGCAAAGCCCAGCTCAGCTGGCTTGTAGGCGTGCCTCCGTGCTCAGAAGCAGTCCCGTGGCAGGCAGGATACAGCGGGATGTCTTCTGGGCACGCAGCATGCTGCTTCCCATGCCCGGGACAAACCGCGAGCAGGTGCCTGGCTTGCGCTTCTATGTGCCGAGACTTGGAGCTGGCCAGCGCGCACCTTCCCGCTGTGTGTGCTGCTGTCCGCAAACAGCCTCCAAACAAAGCAGGGCGCTAAGGCATGAGAAGTTAGCGTCCCAGGAGGGAATCTGCATGCGAGGGAAGCTGTGCAGCACATCCCTTGTTCCACTCGACACTTCCCTCACTCTTAGGCAAAGCCCAGCTCAGCTGGCTTGTAGGCGTGCCTCCGTGCTCAGAAGCAGTCCCGTGGCAGGCAGGATACAGCGGGATGTGTTCTGGGCACGCAGCATGCTGCTTCCCATGCCCGGGACAAACTGCGAGCAGGTGCCTCGCTTGCGCTTCTATCTGCCGAGACTTGGAGCTGGCCAGCGCGCACCTTCCCGCTGTGTGTGCTGCTGTCCGCAAACAGCCTCCAAACAAAGCAGGGCGCTAAGGCATGAGAAGTTAGCGTCCCAGGAGGGAATCTGCCTGCGAGGGAAGCTGTGCAGCACATCCCTTGTTCCGCTCGCCACTTCCCTCACTCTTAGGCAAAGCCCAGCTCAGCTGGCTTGTAGGCGTGCCTCCGTGCTCAGAAGCAGTCCCGTGGCAGGCAGGACAGAGCGGGATGTCTTCTGGGCACGCAGCATGCTGCTTCCCATGCCCGGGACAAACCGCGAGCAGGTGCCTCGCTTGCGCTTCTATCTGCCGAGACTTGGAGCTGGCCAGCGCGCACCTTCCCGCTGTGTGTGCTGCTGTCCGCAAACAGCCTCCAAACAAAGCAGGGCGCTAAGGCATGAGAAGGTAGCGTCCCAGGAGGGAATCTGCCTGCGAGGGAAGCTGTGCAGCACATCCCTTGTTCCGCTCGCCACTTCCCTCACTCTTAGGCAAAGCCCAGCTCAGCTGGCTTGTAGGCGTGCCTCTGTGCTCAGAAGCAGTCCCGTGGCAGGCAGGACAGAGCGGGATGTCTTCTGGGCACGCAGCATGCTGCTTCCCATGCCCGGGACAAACCGCGAGCAGGTGCCTCGCTTGCGCTTCTATCTGCCGAGACTTGGAGCTGGCCAGCGCGCACCTTCCCGCTGTGTGTGCTGCTGTCCGCAAACAGCCTCCAAACAAAGCAGGGCGCTAAGGCATGAGAAGTTAGCGTCCCAGGAGGGAATCTGCCTGCGAGGGAAGCTGTGCAGCACATCCCTTGTTCCGCTCGCCACTTCCCTCACTCTTAGGCAAAGCCCATCTCAGCTGGCTTGTAGGCGTGCCTCCGTGCTCAGAAGCAGCCCCGTGGCAGGCAGGACAGAGCGGGATGTCTTCTGGGCACGCAGCATGCAGCTTCCCATGCCCGGGACAAACCGCGAGCAGGTGCCTGGCTTGCGCTTCTATCTGCTGAGACTTGGAGCTGGCCAGCGCGCACCTTCCCGCTGTGTGTGCTGCTGTCCGCAAACAGCCTCCAAACAAAGCAGCGCACTAAGGCATGAGAAGTAAGTGCCCCAGGAGGGAATCTGCCTGCGAGGGAAGCTGTGCAGCACATCCCTTGTTCCGCTCGCCACTTCCCTCACTCTTAGGCAAAGCCCAGCTCAGCTGGCTTGTAGGCGTGCCTCCGTGCTCAGAAGCAGCCCCGTGGCAGGCAGGATACAGCGGGATGTCTTCTGGGCACGCAGCATGCTGCTTCCCATGCCCGGGACAAACCGCGAGCAGGTGCCTCGCTTGCGCTTCTATCTGCCGAGACTTGGAGCTGGCCAGCGCGCACCTTCCCGCTGTGTGTGCTGCTGTCCGCAAACAGCCTCCAAACAAAGCAGGGCGCTAAGGCATGAGAAGTTAGCGTCCCAGGAGGGAATCTGCCTGCGAGGGAAGCTGTGCAGCACATCCCTTGTTCCGCTCGCCACTTCCCTCACTCTTAGGCAAAGCCCAGCTCAACTGCCTTGTAGGCGTGCCTCCGTGCTCAGAAGCAGTCCCGTGGCAGGCAGGATACAGGGGGATGTGTTCTGGGCACGCAGCATGCTGCTTCCCATGCCCGGGACAAACTGCGAGCAGGTGCCTGGCTTGCGCTTCTATCTGCCGAGACTTGCAGCTGGCCAGCGCGCACCTTCCCGCTGTGTGTGCTGCTGTCCGCAAACAGCCTCCAAACAAAGCAGGGCGCTAAGGCATGAGAAGTAAGCATCCCAGGAGGGAATCTGCCTGCGAGGGAAGCTGTGCAGCACATCCCTTGTTCCGCTCGCCACTTCCCTCACTCTTAGGCAAAGCCCATCTCAGCTGGCTTGTAGGCGTGCCTCCGTGCTCAGAAGCAGCCCCGTGGCAGGCAGGATACAGCGGGATGTCTTCTGGGCACGCAGCATGCTGCTTCCCATGCCCGGGACAAACCGCGAGCAGGTGCCTGGCTTGCGCTTCTATCTGCCGAGACTTGGAGCTGGCCACCGCGCACCTTCCCGCTGTGTGTGCTGCTGTCCGCAAACAGCCTCCAAACAAAGCAGCGCACTAAGGCAGGAGAAATAAGCAACCAGGAGGGAATCTGCCTGCGAGGGAAGCTGTGCAGCACATCCCTTGTTCCGCTCGCCAATTCCCTGACTCTTAGGCAAAGCCCAGCTCAGCTGGCTTGTAGGCGTGCCTCTGTGCTCAGAAGCAGTCCCGTGGCAGGCAGGACAGAGCGGGATGTCTTCTGGGCACGCAGCATGCTGCTTCCCATGCCCGGGACAAACCGCGAGCAGGTGCCTGGCTTGCGCTTCTATGTGCCGAGACTTGGAGCTGGCCAGCGCGCACCTTCCCGCTGTGTGTGCTGCTGTCCGCAAACAGCCTCCAAACAAAGCAGGGCGCTAAGGCATGAGAAGTAAGTGCCCCAGGAGGGAATCTGCCTGCGAGGGAAGCTGTGCAGCACATGCCTTGTTCCGCTCGCCACTTCCCTGACTCTTAGGCAAAGCCCAGCTCAGCTTGCTTGTAGGCGTGCCTCTGTGCTCAGAAGCAGCCCCGTGGCAGGCAGGACAGAGCGGGATGTCTTCTGGGCACGCAGCATGCTGCTTCCCATGCCCGGGACAAACCGCGAGCAGGTGCCTGGCTTGCGCTTCTATGTGCCGAGACTTGGAGCTGGCCAGCGCGCACCTTCCCGCTGTGTGTGCTGCTGTCCGCAAACAGCCTCCAAACAAAGCAGGGCGCTAAGGCATGAGAAGTTAGCGTCCCAGGAGGGAATCTGCCTGCGAGGGAAGCTGTGCAGCACATCCCTTGTTCCACTCGACACTTCCCTGACTCTTAGGCAAAGCCCAGCTCAGCTGGCTTGTAGGCGTGCCTCCGTGCTCAGAAGCAGTCCCGTGGCAGGCAGGATACAGGGGGATGTATTCTGGGCACGCAGCATGCTGCTTCCCATGCCCGGGACAAACTGCGAGCCGGTGCCTCGCTTGCCCTTCTATGTGCCGAGACTTGGAGCCGATCAGAGCGCACCTTCCCGCTGTGTGTGCTGCTGTCCGCAAACAGCCTCCAAACAAAGCAGGGCGCTAAGGCATGAGAAGTTAGCGTCCCAGGAGGGAATCTGCCTGCGAGGGAAGCTGTGCAGCACATCCCTTGTTCCACTCGACACTTCCCTGACTCTTAGGCAAAGCCCAGCTCAGCTGGCTTGTAGGCGTGCCTCCGTGCTCAGAAGCAGTCCCGTGGCAGGCAGGATACAGGGGGATGTATTCTGGGCACGCAGCATGCTGCTTCCCATGCCCGGGATAAACTGCGAGCAGGTGCCTCGCTTGCGCTTCTATGTGCCGAGACTTGGAGCTGGCCAGCGCGCACCTTCCCGCTGTGTGTGCTGCTGTCCGCAAACATCCTCCAAACAAAGCAGGGCGCTAAGGCATGAGAAGTTAGCGTCCCAGGAGGGAATCTGCCTGCGAGGGAAGCTGTGCAGCACATCCCTTGTTCCGCTCGCCACTTCCCTCACTCTTAGGCAAAGCCCAGCTCAGCTGGCTTGTAGGCGTGCCTCCGTGCTCAGAAGCAGCCCTGTGGCAGGCAGGACAGAGCGGGATGTCTTCTGGGCACGCAGCATGCTGCTTCCCATGCCCGGGACAAACCGCGAGCCGGTGCCTGGCTTGCGCTTCTATCTGCCGAGACTTGGAGCTGGCCAGCGCGCACCTTCCCGCTGTGTGTGCTGCTGTCCGCAAACAGCCTCCAAACAAAGCAGGGCGCTAAGGCAGGAGAAGTAAGTGCCCCAGGAGGGAATCTGCCTGCGAGGGAAGCTGTGCAGCACATCCCTTGTTCCGCTCGACACTTCCCTCACTCTTAGGCAAAGCCCAGCTCAGCTGGCTTGTAGGCGTGCCTCCGTGCTCAGAAGCAGTCCCGTGGCAGGCAGGATACAGCGGGATGTGTTCTGGGCACGCAGCATGCTGCTTCCCATGCCCGGGACAAACTGCGAGCAGGTGCCTCGCTTGCGCTTCTATGTGCCGAGACTTGGAGCTGGCCAGCGCGCACCTTCCCGCTGTGTGTGCTGCTGTCCGCAAACAGCCTCCAAACAAAGCAGGGCGCTAAGGCATGAGAAGTAAGCGCCCCAGGAGGGAATCTGCCTGCGAGGGAAGCTGTGCAGCACATCCCTTGTTCCGCTCGCCACTTCCCTCACTCTTAGGCAAAGCCCATCTCAGCTGGCTTGTAGGCGTGCCTCTGTGCTCAGAAGCAGCCCCGTGGCAGGCAGGATACAGGGGGACGTGTTCTGGGCACGCAGCATGCTGCTTCCCATGCCCGGGACAAACTGCGAGCAGGTGCCTGGCTTGCGCTTCTATCTGCCGAGACTTGGAGCTGGCCAGCGCGCACCTTCCCGCTGTGTGTGCTGCTGTCCGCAAACAGCCTCCAAACAAAGCAGCGCGCTAAGGCAGGAGAAATAAGCACACCAGGAGGGAATCTGCCTGCGAGGGAAGCTGTGCAGCACATCCCTTGTTCCGCTCGACACATCCCTCACTCTTAGGCAAAGCCCATCTCAGCTGGCTTGTAGGCGTGCCTCTGTGCTCAGAAGCAGCCCCGTGGCAGGCAGGACAGAGCGGGATGTCTTCTGGGCACGCAGCATGCTGCTTCCCATGCCCGGGACAAACCGCGAGCAGGTGCCTGGCTTGCGCTTCTATCTGCCGAGACTTGGAGCTGGCCAGCGCGCACCTTCCCGCTGTGTGTGCTGCTGTCCGCAAACAGCCTCCAAACAAAGCAGCGCACTAAGGCAGGAGAAATAAGCACACCAGGAGGGAATCTGCCTGCGAGGGAAGCTGTGCAGCACATCCCTTGTTCCGCTCGCCACTTCCCTCACTCTTAGGCAAAGCCCATCTCAGCTTGCTTGTAGGCGTGCCTCCGTGCTCAGAAGCAGCCCCGTGGCAGGCAGGATACAGCGGGATGTCTTCTGGGCACGCAGCATGCTGCTTCCCATGCCCGGGACAAACCGCGAGCAGGTGCCTGGCTTGCGCTTCTATGTGCTGAGACTTGGAGCTGGCCAGCGCGCACCTTCCCGCTGTGTGTGCTGCTGTCCGCAAACAGCCTCCAAACAAAGCAGCGCACTAAGGCAAGACAACTAAGTGCCCCAGGAGGGAATCTGCCTGCGAGGGAAGCTGTGCAGCACATCCCTTGTTCCGCTCGCCACTTCCCTCACTCTTAGGCAAAGCCCATCTCAGCTGGCTTGTAGGCGTGCCTCTGTGCTCAGAAGCAGCCCCGTGGCAGGCAGGATACAGCGGGATGTCTTCTGGGCACGCAGCATGCTGCTTCCCATGCCCGGGACAAACCGCGAGCAGGTGCCTCGCTTGCGCTTCTATCTGCCGAGACTTGGAGCTGGCCAGCGCGCACCTTCCCGCTGTGTGTGCTGCTGTCCGCAAACAGCCTCCAAACAAAGCAGGGCGCTAAGGCATGAGAAGGTAGCGTCCCAGGAGGGAATCTGCCTGCGAGGGAAGCTGTGCAGCACATCCCTTGTTCCGCTCGCCAATTCCCTGACTCTTAGGCAAAGCCCAGCTCAGCTGGCTTGTAGGCGTGCCTCTGTGCTCAGAAGCAGTCCCGTGGCAGGCAGGACAGAGCGGGATGTCTTCTGGGCACGCAGCATGCTGCTTCCCATGCCCGGGACAAACCGCGAGCAGGTGCCTGGCTTGCGCTTCTATCTGCCGAGACTTGGAGCTGGCCACCGCGCACCTTCCCGCTGTGTGTGCTGCTGTCCGCAAACAGCCTCCAAACAAAGCAGCGCACTAAGGCAGGAGAAATAAGCAACCAGGAGGGAATCTGCCTGCGAGGGAAGCTGTGCAGCACATCCCTTGTTCCGCTCGCCAATTCCCTGACTCTTAGGCAAAGCCCAGCTCAGCTGGCTTGTAGGCGTGCCTCTGTGCTCAGAAGCAGTCCCGTGGCAGGCAGGACAGAGCGGGATGTCTTCTGGGCACGCAGCATGCTGCTTCCCATGCCCGGGACAAACCGCGAGCAGGTGCCTGGCTTGCGCTTCTATGTGCCGAGACTTGGAGCTGGCCAGCGCGCACCTTCCCGCTGTGTGTGCTGCTGTCCGCAAACAGCCTCCAAACAAAGCAGGGCGCTAAGGCATGAGAAGTAAGTGCCCCAGGAGGGAATCTGCCTGCGAGGGAAGCTGTGCAGCACATCCCTTGTTCCGCTCGCCACTTCCCTCACTCTTAGGCAAAGCCCAGCTCAGCTTGCTTGTAGGCGTGCCTCTGTGCTCAGAAGCAGCCCCGTGGCAGGCAGGACAGAGCGGGATGTCTTCTGGGCACGCAGCATGCTGCTTCCCATGCCCGGGACAAACCGCGAGCAGGTGCCTGGCTTGCGCTTCTATGTGCCGAGACTTGGAGCTGGCCAGCGCGCACCTTCCCGCTGTGTGTGCTGCTGTCCGCAAACAGCCTCCAAACAAAGCAGGGCGCTAAGGCATGAGAAGTTAGCGTCCCAGGAGGGAATCTGCCTGCGAGGGAAGCTGTGCAGCACATCCCTTGTTCCACTCGACACTTCCCTGACTCTTAGGCAAAGCCCAGCTCAGCTGGCTTGTAGGCGTGCCTCCGTGCTCAGAAGCAGTCCCGTGGCAGGCAGGATACAGGGGGATGTATTCTGGGCACGCAGCATGCTGCTTCCCATGCCCGGGACAAACTGCGAGCCGGTGCCTCGCTTGCCCTTCTATGTGCCGAGACTTGGAGCCGATCAGAGCGCACCTTCCCGCTGTGTGTGCTGCTGTCCGCAAACAGCCTCCAAACAAAGCAGGGCGCTAAGGCATGAGAAGTTAGCGTCCCAGGAGGGAATCTGCCTGCGAGGGAAGCTGTGCAGCACATCCCTTGTTCCACTCGACACTTCCCTGACTCTTAGGCAAAGCCCAGCTCAGCTGGCTTGTAGGCGTGCCTCCGTGCTCAGAAGCAGTCCCGTGGCAGGCAGGATACAGGGGGATGTATTCTGGGCACGCAGCATGCTGCTTCCCATGCCCGGGATAAACTGCGAGCAGGTGCCTCGCTTGCGCTTCTATGTGCCGAGACTTGGAGCTGGCCAGCGCGCACCTTCCCGCTGTGTGTGCTGCTGTCCGCAAACAGCCTCCAAACAAAGCAGGGCGCTAAGGCATGAGAAGTTAGCGTCCCAGGAGGGAATCTGCCTGCGAGGGAAGCTGTGCAGCACATCCCTTGTTCCGCTCGCCACTTCCCTCACTCTTAGGCAAAGCCCAGCTCAGCTGGCTTGTAGGCGTGCCTCCGTGCTCAGAAGCAGCCCTGTGGCAGGCAGGACAGAGCGGGATGTCTTCTGGGCACGCAGCATGCTGCTTCCCATGCCCGGGACAAACCGCGAGCCGGTGCCTGGCTTGCGCTTCTATCTGCCGAGACTTGGAGCTGGCCAGCGCGCACCTTCCCGCTGTGTGTGCTGCTGTCCGCAAACAGCCTCCAAACAAAGCAGGGCGCTAAGGCAGGAGAAGTAAGTGCCCCAGGAGGGAATCTGCCTGCGAGGGAAGCTGTGCAGCACATCCCTTGTTCCGCTCGCCACTTCCCTCACTCTTAGGCAAAGCCCAGCTCAGCTGGCTTGTAGGCGTGCCTCCGTGCTCAGAAGCAGTCCCGTGGCAGGCAGGATACAGCGGGATGTGTTCTGGGCACGCAGCATGCTGCTTCCCATGCCCGGGACAAACTGCGAGCAGGTGCCTCGCTTGCGCTTCTATGTGCCGAGACTTGGAGCTGGCCAGCGCGCACCTTCCCGCTGTGTGTGCTGCTGTCCGCAAACAGCCTCCAAACAAAGCAGGGCGCTAAGGCATGAGAAGTAAGCGCCCCAGGAGGGAATCTGCCTGCGAGGGAAGCTGTGCAGCACATCCCTTGTTCCGCTCGCCACTTCCCTCACTCTTAGGCAAAGCCCATCTCAGCTGGCTTGTAGGCGTGCCTCCGTGCTCAGAAGCAGCCCCGTGGCAGGCAGGACAGAGCGGGATGTCTTCTGGGCACGCAGCATGCAGCTTCCCATGCCCGGGACAAACCGCGAGCAGGTGCCTGGCTTGCGCTTCTATCTGCTGAGACTTGGAGCTGGCCAGCGCGCACCTTCCCGCTGTGTGTGCTGCTGTCCGCAAACAGCCTCCAAACAAAGCAGCGCACTAAGGCATGAGAAGTAAGTGCCCCAGGAGGGAATCTGCCTGCGAGGGAAGCTGTGCAGCACATCCCTTGTTCCGCTCGCCACTTCCCTCACTCTTAGGCAAAGCCCAGCTCAGCTGGCTTGTAGGCGTGCCTCCGTGCTCAGAAGCAGCCCCGTGGCAGGCAGGATACAGCGGGATGTCTTCTGGGCACGCAGCATGCTGCTTCCCATGCCCGGGACAAACCGCGAGCAGGTGCCTCGCTTGCGCTTCTATCTGCCGAGACTTGGAGCTGGCCAGCGCGCACCTTCCCGCTGTGTGTGCTGCTGTCCGCAAACAGCCTCCAAACAAAGCAGGGCGCTAAGGCATGAGAAGTTAGCGTCCCAGGAGGGAATCTGCCTGCGAGGGAAGCTGTGCAGCACATCCCTTGTTCCGCTCGCCACTTCCCTCACTCTTAGGCAAAGCCCAGCTCAACTGCCTTGTAGGCGTGCCTCTGTGCTCAGAAGCAGCCCCGTGGCAGGCAGGATACAGGGGGATGTGTTCTGGGCACGCAGCATGCTGCTTCCCATGCCCGGGACAAACCGCGAGCAGGTGCCTGGCTTGCGCTTCTATCTGCCGAGACTTGGAGCTGGCCACCGCGCACCTTCCCGCTGTGTGTGCTGCTGTCCGCAAACAGCCTCCAAACAAAGCAGCGCACTAAGGCAGGAGAAATAAGCAACCAGGAGGGAATCTGCCTGCGAGGGAAGCTGTGCAGCACATCCCTTGTTCCGCTCGCCACTTCCCTCACTCTTAGGCAAAGCCCAGCTCAGCTGGCTTGTAGGCGTGCCTCTGTGCTCAGAAGCAGTCCCGTGGCAGGCAGGACAGAGCGGGATGTCTTCTGGGCACGCAGCATGCTGCTTCCCATGCCCGGGACAAACCGCGAGCAGGTGCCTGGCTTGCGCTTCTATGTGCCGAGACTTGGAGCTGGCCAGCGCGCACCTTCCCGCTGTGTGTGCTGCTGTCCGCAAACAGCCTCCAAACAAAGCAGGGCGCTAAGGCATGAGAAGTAAGTGCCCCAGGAGGGAATCTGCCTGCGAGGGAAGCTGTGCAGCACATCCCTTGTTCCGCTCGCCACTTCCCTGACTCTTAGGCAAAGCCCAGCTCAGCTTGCTTGTAGGCGTGCCTCTGTGCTCAGAAGCAGCCCCGTGGCAGGCAGGACAGAGCGGGATGTCTTCTGGGCACGCAGCATGCTGCTTCCCATGCCCGGGACAAACCGCGAGCAGGTGCCTGGCTTGCGCTTCTATGTGCCGAGACTTGGAGCTGGCCAGCGCGCACCTTCCCGCTGTGTGTGCTGCTGTCCGCAAACAGCCTCCAAACAAAGCAGGGCGCTAAGGCAGGAGAAATAAGCACACCAGGAGGGAATCTGCCTGCGAGGGAAGCTGTGCAGCACATCCCTTGTTCCGCTCGCCACTTCCCTCACTCTTAGGCAAAGCCCATCTCAGCTTGCTTGTAGGCGTGCCTCTGTGCTCAGAAGCAGCCCCGTGGCAGGCAGGACAGAGCGGGATGTCTTCTGGGCACGCAGCATGCTGCTTCCCATGCCCGGGACAAATTGCGAGCAGGTGCCTGGCTTGCGCTTCTATCTGCTGAGACTTGGAGCTGGCCAGCGCGCACCTTCCCGCTGTGTGTGCTGCTGTCCGCAAACAGCCTCCAAACAAAGCAGGGCACTAAGGCAGGAGAAATAAGCACACCAGGAGGGAATCTGCCTGCGAGGGAAGCTGTGCAGCACATCCCTTGTTCCGCTCGACACTTCCCTCACTCTTAGGCAAAGCCCATCTCAGCTGGCTTGTAGGCGTGCCTCTGTGCTCAGAAGCAGCCCCGTGGCAGGCAGGATACAGCGGGATGTCTTCTGGGCACGCAGCATGCTGCTTCCCATGCCCGGGACAAACCGCGAGCAGGTGCCTTGCTTGCGCTTCTATCTGCCGAGACTTGGAGCTGGCCAGCGCGCACCTTCCCGCTGTGTGTGCTGCTGTCCGCAAACAGCCTCCAAACAAAGCAGGGCGCTAAGGCAGGAGAAGCAAGCGCCCCAGGAGGGAATCTGCCTGCGAGGGAAGCTGTGCAGCACATCCCTTGTTCCGCTCGCCAATACCCTCACTCGTAGGCAAAGCCCAGCTCGGCTTGCTTGCAGGCATGCCTCTGTGCTCAGAAGCAGCCCCGTGGCAGGCAGGATACAGCGGGATGTCTTCTGGGCACGCAGCATGCTGCTTCCCATGCCCGGGACAAACCGCGAGCAGGTGCCTTGCTTGCGCTTCTATCTGCCGAGACTTGGAGCTGGCCAGCGCGCACCTTCCCGCTGTGTGTGCTGCTGTCCGCAAACAGCCTCCAAACAAAGCAGGGCGCTAAGGCAGGAGAAATAAGCAACCAGGAGGGAATCTGCCTGCGAGGGAAGCTGTGCAGCACATCCCTTGTTCCGCTCGCCAATTCCCTCACTCGTAGGCAAAGCCCATCTCAGCTGGCTTGTAGGCGTGCCTCTGTGCTCAGAAGCAGCCCCGTGGCAGGCAGGACAGAGCGGGATGTCTTCTGGGCACGCAGCATGCTGCTTCCCATGCCCGGGACAAACCGCGAACAGGTGTCTCGCTTGCGCTTCTATCTGCCGAGACTTGGAGCTGGCCAGCGCGCACCTTCCCGCTGTGTGTGCTGCAGTCCGCAAACAGCCTCCAAACAAAGCAGGGCGCTAAGGCAGGAGAAATAAGCACACCAGGAGGGAATCTGCCTGCGAGGGAAGCTGTGCAGCACATCCCTTGTTCCGCTCGCCACTTCCCTCACTCGTAGGCAAAGCCCATCTCAGCTTGCTTGTAGGCGTGCCTCCGTGCTCAGAAGCAGCCCCGTGGCAGGCAGGACAGAGCGGGATGTCTTCTGGGCATGCAGCATGCTGCTTCCCATGCCCGGGACAAACCGCGAGCCGGTGTCTGGCTTGCGCTTCTATCTGCCGAGACTTGGAGCTGGCCACCGCGCACCTTCCCGCTGTGTGTGCTGCTGTCCGCAAACAGCCTCCAAACAAAGCAGGGCGCTAAGGCAGGAGAAATAAGCACACCAGGAGGGAATCTGCCTGCGAGGGAAGCTGTGCAGCACATCCCTTGTTCCGCTCGCCACTTCCCTCACTCTTAGGCAAAGCCCATCTCAGCTTGCTTGTAGGCGTGCCTCCGTGCTCAGAAGCAGCCCCGTGGCAAGCAGGATACAGCGGGATGTCTTCTGGGCACGCAGCATGCTGCTTCCCATGCCCGGGACAAACCGCGAGCAGGTGCCTGGCTTGCGCTTCTATGTGCCGAGACTTGGAGCTGGCCAGCGCGCACCTTCCCGCTGTGTGTGCTGCTGTCCGCAAACAGCCTCCAAACAAAGCAGGGCGCTAAGGCATGAGAAGTTAGCGTCCCAGGAGGGAATCTGCATGCGAGGGAAGCTGTGCAGCACATCCCTTGTTCCACTCGACACTTCCCTCACTCTTAGGCAAAGCCCAGCTCAGCTGGCTTGTAGGCGTGCCTCCGTGCTCAGAAGCAGTCCCGTGGCAGGCAGGATACAGCGGGATGTGTTCTGGGCACGCAGCATGCTGCTTCCCATGCCCGGGACAAACTGCGAGCAGGTGCCTCGCTTGCGCTTCTATCTGCCGAGACTTGGAGCTGGCCAGCGCGCACCTTCCCGCTGTGTGTGCTGCTGTCCGCAAACAGCCTCCAAACAAAGCAGGGCGCTAAGGCATGAGAAGTTAGCGTCCCAGGAGGGAATCTGCCTGCGAGGGAAGCTGTGCAGCACATCCCTTGTTCCGCTCGCCACTTCCCTCACTCTTAGGCAAAGCCCAGCTCAGCTGGCTTGTAGGCGTGCCTCTGTGCTCAGAAGCAGTCCCGTGGCAGGCAGGACAGAGCGGGATGTCTTCTGGGCACGCAGCATGCTGCTTCCCATGCCCGGGACAAACCGCGAGCAGGTGCCTCGCTTGCGCTTCTATCTGCCGAGACTTGGAGCTGGCCAGCGCGCACCTTCCCGCTGTGTGTGCTGCTGTCCGCAAACAGCCTCCAAACAAAGCAGGGCGCTAAGGCAGGAGAAATAAGCAACCAGGAGGGAATCTGCCTGCGAGGGAAGCTGTGCAGCACATCCCTTGTTCCGCTCGCCACTTCCCTCACTCTTAGGCAAAGGCCATCTCAGCTGCCTTCTAGGCGTGCCTCTGTGCTTAGAAGCAGCCCTGTGGCAGGCAGGATACAGCGGGATGTCTTCTTGGCACGCAGCATGCTGCTTCCCATGCCCGGGACAAATTGCGAGCAGGTGCCTGGCTTGCGCTTCTATCTGCTGAGACTTGGAGCTGGCCAGCGCGCACCTTCCCGCTGTGTGTGCTGCTGTCCGCAAACAGCCTCCAAACAAAGCAGGGCGCTAAGGCATGAGAAGTTAGCGTCCCAGGAGGGAATCTGCCTGCGAGGGAAGCTGTGCAGCACATCCCTTGTTCCGCTCGCCACTTCCCTCACTCTTAGGCAAAGCCCATCTCAGCTGGCTTGTAGGCGTGCCTCCGTGCTCAGAAGCAGCCCCGTGGCAGGCAGGACAGAGCGGGATGTCTTCTGGGCACGCAGCATGCAGCTTCCCATGCCCGGGACAAACCGCGAGCAGGTGCCTGGCTTGCGCTTCTATCTGCTGAGACTTGGAGCTGGCCAGCGCGCACCTTCCCGCTGTGTGTGCTGCTGTCCGCAAACAGCCTCCAAACAAAGCAGCGCACTAAGGCATGAGAAGTAAGTGCCCCAGGAGGGAATCTGCCTGCGAGGGAAGCTGTGCAGCACATCCCTTGTTCCGCTCGCCACTTCCCTCACTCTTAGGCAAAGCCCAGCTCAGCTGGCTTGTAGGCGTGCCTCCGTGCTCAGAAGCAGCCCCGTGGCAGGCAGGATACAGCGGGATGTCTTCTGGGCACGCAGCATGCTGCTTCCCATGCCCGGGACAAACCGCGAGCAGGTGCCTCGCTTGCGCTTCTATCTGCCGAGACTTGGAGCTGGCCAGCGCGCACCTTCCCGCTGTGTGTGCTGCTGTCCGCAAACAGCCTCCAAACAAAGCAGGGCGCTAAGGCATGAGAAGTTAGCGTCCCAGGAGGGAATCTGCCTGCGAGGGAAGCTGTGCAGCACATCCCTTGTTCCGCTCGCCACTTCCCTCACTCTTAGGCAAAGCCCAGCTCAACTGCCTTGTAGGCGTGCCTCCGTGCTCAGAAGCAGTCCCGTGGCAGGCAGGATACAGGGGGATGTGTTCTGGGCACGCAGCATGCTGCTTCCCATGCCCGGGACAAACTGCGAGCAGGTGCCTCGCTTGCGCTTCTATCTGCCGAGACTTGCAGCTGGCCAGCGCGCACCTTCCCGCTGTGTGTGCTGCTGTCCGCAAACAGCCTCCAAACAAAGCAGGGCGCTAAGGCATGAGAAGTAAGCATCCCAGGAGGGAATCTGCCTGCGAGGGAAGCTGTGCAGCACATCCCTTGTTCCGCTCGCCACTTCCCTCACTCTTAGGCAAAGCCCAGCTCAGCTGGCTTGTAGGCGTGCCTCCGTGCTCAGAAGCAGCCCCGTGGCAGGCAGGATACAGCGGGATGTCTTCTGGGCACGCAGCATGCTGCTTCCCATGCCCGGGACAAACCGCGAGCAGGTGCCTGGCTTGCGCTTCTATGTGCCGAGACTTGGAGCTGGCCACCGCGCACCTTCCCGCTGTGTGTGCTGCTGTCCGCAAACAGCCTCCAAACAAAGCAGCGCACTAAGGCAGGAGAAATAAGCAACCAGGAGGGAATCTGCCTGCGAGGGAAGCTGTGCAGCACATCCCTTGTTCCGCTCGCCACTTCCCTCACTCTTAGGCAAAGCCCAGCTCAGCTGGCTTGTAGGCGTGCCTCTGTGCTCAGAAGCAGTCCCGTGGCAGGCAGGACAGAGCGGGATGTCTTCTGGGCACGCAGCATGCTGCTTCCCATGCCCGGGACAAACCGCGAGCAGGTGCCTCGCTTGCGCTTCTATCTGCCGAGACTTGGAGCTGGCCAGCGCGCACCTTGCCGCTGTGTGTGCTGCTGTCCGCAAACAGCCTCCAGACAAAGCAGGGCGCTAAGGCAGGAGAAATAAGCACACCAGGAGGGAATCTGCCTGCGAGGGAAGCTGTGCAGCACATCCCTTGTTCCGCTCGCCACTTCCCTCACTCGTAGGCAAAGCCCAGCTCAGCTTGCTTGTAGGCGTGCCTCTGTGCTCAGAAGCAGCCCCGTGGCAGGCAGGACAGAGCGGGATGTCTTCTGGGCACGCAGCATGCTGCTTCCCATGCCCGGGACAAACCGCGAGCAGGTGCCTGGCTTGCGCTTCTATGTGCCGAGACTTGGAGCTGGCCACCGCGCACCTTCCCGCTGTGTGTGCTGCTGTCCGCAAACAGCCTCCAAACAAAGCAGGGCGCTAAGGCAGGAGAAATAAGCAACCAGGAGGGAATCTGCCTGCGAAGGAAGCTGTGCAGCACATCCCTTGTTCCGCTCGCCACTTCCCTCACTCTTAGGCAAAGCCCATCTCAGCTGGCTTGTAGGCGTGCCTCCGTGCTCAGAAGCAGCCCCGTGGCAGGCAGGACAGAGCGGGATGTCTTCTGGGCACGCAGCATGCTGCTTCCCATGCCCGGGACAAACCGCGAGCAGGTGCCTCGCTTGCGCTTCTATCTGCCGAGACTTGGAGCTGGCCACTGCGCACCTTCCCGCTGTGTGTGCTGCTGTCCGCAAACAGCCTCCAAACAAAGCAGGGCGCTAAGGCAGGAGAAATAAGCACACCAGGAGGGAATCTGCCTGCGAGGGAAGCTGTGCAGCACATCCCTTGTTCCGCTCGCCACTTCCCTCACTCTTAGGCAAAGCCCATCTCAGCTTGCTTGTAGGCGTGCCTCCGTGCTCAGAAGCAGCCCCGTGGCAGGCAGGACAGAGCGGGATGTCTTCTGGGCACGCAGCATGCTGCTTCCCATGCCCGGGACAAATTGCGAGCAGGTGCCTGGCTTGCGCTTCTATCTGCTGAGACTTGGAGCTGGCCAGCGCACACCTTCCCGCTGTGTGTGCTGCTGTCCGCAAACAGCCTCCAAACAAAGCAGGGCGCTAAGGCAGGAGAAATAAGCAACCAGGAGGGAATCTGCCTGCGAGGGAAGCTGTGCAGCACATCCCTTGTTCCGCTCGCCACTTCCCTCACTCTTAGGCAAAGCCCATCTCAGCTTGCTTGTAGGCGTGCCTCCATGCTCAGAAGCAGCCCCATGGCAGGCAGGATACAGTGGGATGTCTTCTGGGCACGCAGCATGCTGCTTCCCATGCCCGGGACAAACCGCGAGCAGGTGCCTGGCTTGCACTTCTATCTGCCGAGACTTGGAGTTGGCCAGCGCGCACCTTCCCGCTGTGTGTGCTGCTGTCCGCAAACAGCCTCCAAACAAAGCAGGGCGCTAAGGCAGGAGAAATAAGCAACCAGGAGGGAATCTGCCTGTGAGGGAAGCTGTGCAGCACATCCCTTGTTCCGCTCGCCACTTCCCTCACTGTGTGCCGTGGAGTCATGGGACAATTTTTGAAAAGAGGGTCCAGTCTCTCTGCAGGAGCTTCCCACTGTGCTCTGCCCCTGTTCCCCTCAGGCTCCGTGCAGAGCACTTCAGACAAAACATGTGCAGCTTCAGGGACAGCGCAGGGTAGGCAGTGGTGATAGAAAGAGAGCTGCACGGTATGCGCCATCCCTGTCCCGAGGACAGCGGGTGCCCGCTCTTGCCCTGGGCTGGCTGGAGAGGGCAGCAGAGGCTCACGCTTTTCTGCCAGGGGACCTGGACCCTCTGGAGGTGAGCTCTCTTCCTGTTCCCTGCCAGTGTAACACCCCTCAGCAAGACCCATCTCTGCACACACACAGCTGTGAACAGGAAGGTCAGTGGAAACTGCCCCGCCAGCAGCGACCCCTCTGTTGACAGCAGCCCTGGTTCGCGAGCCAGCTCCTTCCCTGAGCAATGCCAGGTCAAGGGCTGTGGGGTTACCAGAGGATTTTCTCCACTAGTTTATGGGGCCTGGAAGCAAATCCTAGGATGCTGGGCAACACAGCCCTCCAGGCATCCCAGTAAGAGGGCACCGTTGCTGGGTGGGCTCAAACCACCAACGTTCTGCTAAACAGCTGAATGCACTCTGTGCTGTGCCACAGAAACCCTCAGCTGGGGCTGTTATGGGGCAGCTCCAGCGTCAGGACCACCCCCGGTGCTCTGGGAATGGGAAGGTCCCTGGGCCCAGCCATGTCCTCAGCCCCAGGCAAGGGGATGCTGCCCTTTGCCCAGAGCCGGGAGCTGGTGGGCAGAGCGACACAGGGGGAGGCCTGGTGCTTCTCAGGGGTATTAGGTCCTGTCAGGGTCACATCATGGGATGAGAATGTGTCCCATCCCTCAGCAGGCTCTTAGAGGATGTAGCTCAGTGAAGAGCATCTGCTTTGCATGCATGAGGCCCTGGGTTCAATCCTCGGCATCTCGTTGGGGGTTTTGCCTGAATCTTCATCCCCCCTTATTCCAACAGGGGTGAGAATAGGGAACAGGCTTGCAAGGGTAAGGTAGGGGCAACTCTTGGACTCCCAGCAGGGACAGATAGCCAAACCCAAGGCACAGCAGGGTTGATACAGGGGGGCATTGCTCCTCTCCAGAAAATGTAGGCTTGCCCTCCGACAGAGTGTCATGTGGGAAGTGGAGCTCCTCAGGTGGAAAGAGCATTTCCAGTGTTTTGTAACACCAGGAGTTCTTTTCAGCGTGCCCCAGATGCCAAGGCAGTTTCCTCTGAGCCTACCGTGTATTTGTAACACCATCCTGAAGATGTGTGTTGTGTGCCAATGTGTATAGTTTGGCAGTATATAAAGGGGCAAGGGCAGGGGTCATTTGGAAGGACTGGGAAAACTGGAGGAAAGCGATGACATAAAGAGCCAGACACATCGTGCATGAGAGCAGTACCTGGACTAACTCTACGCTGGGGTACGTCCCGGGTCTGTGTGGGAGCACAGCTGAATGGAGGCAGTCCAGCAGGCAGCCTGGGAGTGATTTAGCAAACATGCCATGTGGGCAGTCAGAGGAGCAGGGCCAGGGAGCCTGAGAGGGAGAGGCTGAACCAGAGAGTGCAGCCAGACTGCCTGGAGGTTGGGGGGGGAAATACAAGCCAGCTCTGCACTGGGACAAGGGGCAAAGCCAAGGGTGTGCGAGGATCTGTGAAGAGCAGGGGCAAGCTTGAGGATATTCATTTATTTGCAAAGTAGGCCCGTATTGGCAAGATGAGCTTATCAGGTGTACTCCCTCCATGACCGGGGAGGAAAATGGGCAGCAGCAGGGGGTGAATGTCCCCTGGTTGCACAGTAACTTGCAGGCAAAGAGTGACATCCATGGCATGAAATAGCCATTTGCAGCTTCTTGCTCATCCTCGGGCAGGGGCACTTGTGGCTCCCATCATGGCTTTGTCCAGAGTGGCTCTCAGTGGGACCCCTGAATGCTCTAAGAAACTTTGGGTCTTGCTTCTGGCCTTAACTTGTGGAGCGGTTTGTGTAGTCTTCATCCACTGGCTGAGGTTCAGGCACTGAGCACCACCTACAGCAGAGGGGCCATGCAAATGCAAAGAAGCCCTCACGAAGAAGCAAAAAGCCCAGTGTGTCCTGGCTGTAGGCAAGCCGTGTGTCCTTGCTTGCGCAGTGGGTCATAGAACAGGGGATTAATTTTCACAGCAGAATCTCTCACAGCCTCCTTTCTCCTCAACAGCATTGAGACCGAGGCTGGATGCCTCGGTCAATGCTCTGTGCCCCGTGGCGTAATGGGACATTTTTTGAAAAGAGGGTCCAGTCTCTCTGCAGGAGCTTCCCACTGTGCTCTGCCCCTGTTCCCCTCAGGCTCCGTGCAGAGCACTTCAGACAAAACATGTGCAGCTTCAGGGACAGCGCAGGGTAGGCAGTGGTGATAGAAAGAGAGCTGCACGGTATGCGCCATCCCTGTCCCGAGGACAGCGGGTGCCCGCTCTTGCCCTGGGCTGGCTGGAGAGGGCAGCAGAGGCTCACGCTTTTCTACCTCTCTCCCTTGTGTTGTCTGGTCCAGCAGAGCAACTGGTGCTTTACAGCAAAACTCGAGTGTCAGTCTGCTCTGCACTGTCTTAGGATGCTGGGCATCCTAACACTGGCACTGACAGATCAACTCAGCACTGCAGCAGCCATCAGGCTGATGCCAGACCTCTGCTGTGCCAGCTAGTCTACAAACACATGGTCTCTGCCCCTGCCACACCCAGCACAATCCTGATTCTTGCAGGGAATAAGTTCTCCCCCTCGCCTTTGTCTTCCCACAGAAATGACGCTCACTCGGGAGGAAGAAGGAGGGCTGTATCTTTGGAGAAAGCACCACAAAGGGATGGAGTGATAGCACAATAATGGGACAGGACGCACCTGAGCTGTCAAGCTCTCCTGTGGCTGGGGGAGATGCCAGCAATGGCCCAGACCTTCCAGCACACTTGCATGTCTGCAGCGTGCAGCACCATGGCATTGGCACAGCTGTGCCAATGGCTCTGCTCAAATAGAGTCACCTCCTGGTGGGAGGGTGACACCTCTCCCACGCTCTCTGGAGCCAGTGACCCAGTGCTCCAAAGCTGAACCTTGACGGAGATGTTTTCCTTGAAGTTGTCAGGTTCAGGATGGTCTGTGTCACCAGGCAATGCACTGAGGGTTCCGTGTCATTTTCCAGGAGCTGCAGGGCTGAGAGAGAAAGGAACGGAGCAGATAGAAGGCTCCCATATTTACAGAGATCCCAGGAAGCCCCCACAAGCAGGGCCAGGCCCACCTAGCTCTTTCCAGGGTGGGGAGTGAGCACAGGGCACAAATGAATCAGCTGCAAGTTGCTGGTCAGCAATGCCCCACATGACCCCCAGATATCCTCACCTCGCCCCCCCACACAGGGAGACAGGGCCTTCCTTGCCTGGGGCAGGGCAGGGAGCTAGAGCTCACTTCTTCCCCCCTGCCAGGGCCTCCTGACACAGCCCTGCTCTCACTCACCGTTGCAGATCTCCTGCACCTTCTCCTTCTTCTGTGCCACTTGCTGCCCAATGAGCCCTAGGCAAACACCTCCTGTCACTCCTCATACTCCCCACCAAGCCCCCAGCAGCAGAGCTCCCACCTGGCCTTTCCAGTGTAGCCACACAGCCTCCTCCCCTTGGGCAAGGCCAGTCCCAGCACAGTCCCCAGGGTGCAGGATCCAGGAATGGTGGGAGGGACTGAAGAACCTCCTGTCAGCCCATCTGCATGGGCAGGGAGGGGACCTCTGGCTCACCAATGAACCTCACGGCTGTCTCCCGCAACGACGCCTCAGGGTTCTCCAAGTATGGCCGGCTCTGCTGCAGATACTGCTCCACTCTGCTCCTGTCCCTCAGCAGCTGGAGATAGCACAAAGCCAGGGGGTTGGCACGGAGACTCCCTGGGGAGCCAGGCCTGCCCCTCCTCCCAGCATCGGCCTCCTCTTCCCACCTCCCAGCTAGAGGCTGTGTGGTACCAAGGTTCAGAGGGAGAAGAGGGCAGAGTGTGGCCTGCAGGCGTGAAGATCCGCCCCCCTCCCCCCCTCCCCCGACAAGCCTCCTGCCAAGAAGCAGCCAGACCAGGGGCCCCTTCAGCATCCTGGGCTGGAGCCATGGGTGAGGGGCACAGCTGTGTGCCCTGCACACAGGGTGTGTGGTGGTGGTGGTGAGGGGGCAGCCACCGTCTGGCCAAGGCTCCAGGGACTTTGGCATTGTCCTTACCAGGCACTCCCCGATCTCCCACGGCTCCACTCTTTGGGCCCGTTGCTTGAGCTCCTCCCACTTCAGGAGCTGTGCAGCACTGACAAGCGCTTCCTGAGAGGCCTGCAAAGCAACGGAGACCGGGAGATGCCATCACAGCCAGGGAAGGACACCCCGCATACCCCGCATCTTGGAAGGCTTGGAGCCTTTCCCAGCCCGGAATGGGAAGATGCAGCCTGGGACCAGGTCTGTGCCTCACTGAGGGCAGGGGCAGCTCTGCCCTGTCCTTTGAGACACAGGAAGTTGGACCTCACGCTGACACGCATTCAAAGCGACACTTGGCAGCATTCCTGGCCATGGTGCTCACGCCCACCCAAAGGAAGTCAGCATTGCTTCCCAACGTCACTGCTCCATACCTGGGCCACTCTCTGCAACTGCTCACTCATATGGAGGAAGAGTGGGACCAGGCTCCTCTGCACGTGCTGCTTCATCCACCTTTTGTTCTTCCCCACCACAATCTCCATCAGGTCTTTGAAGAGGAGGATGGAGAGCTCTCGCACTGTGCTGTCTTTCTGTGGGGGGGATGGAGAGGAGGGGAAGCCTCAGCAGTGACTCCCGGGATCGGGCGTGAGGACAGGGTTTTCCATTGCGAGCCCTCATCCCCTCCAGGCACAACTTTCCCCCTCTGTGGCCGTAGGTCAGAACTGGGGACAAGCCTCTGCGGAGGCAGCCTGGAGAATGAGGGTTGTCGGCACCAGCAGGACAAGATTCCCTGGGCTCTGTGTCCCTCTGCCCAGGGACTTTCTGGGGTTCTGTCAGGGCCCCCACGCAGATGAGGATGACAGTAAGGGACAGCCCTGGGACATGGCTCCACCCTTACCCGCTAACCTGCTCCTGCCTCTTTGCTCATCTCTGCCCTGGGCCGTGACAAGCTGCACAAGCAGTCAAGCAGGAGATGGAGCAGCTGAGGGCACAGATGGGGCTCATTTGCTCTAGTCCCACAGCCCAGGACACCAAGGCCAGCACAGGGAATGAGTTGATTGAGAAACACAGGGCAAAAGGCTTCCTGACAGGCAGCAGGGCCTGTGGCCCTCGGTGCAACTACATGTGCCAATAGGCACATGTGCCAATAGGCACATGTGCAGAGGGACACCCAGCACCCAGAGCCACGCATAGCATGCAGAGCCACAGACACACCGGGAGAGGCCCAGGCTCTCCCATGAGCCTTACATCGTCAAAGCGTTGCAGAAGCTTCTCCGCCAGCTGCAGGGCAATCGGGTTGGAGCCCTTCTGCTCCAGGTAGCTGAGGATGTTTCTCAGCAACAGCAGGCTTCCCACACGCAGGTCCCTGCGAACATCCTGCAGCCAGTCCATGATGTCTGGGAGCAGGCTCTGCATTTTCCTTGCCTATGGGAAAGACACAATGTCCTTGTTGTAAAGCAAGGCCAGAATCCCCTGGCCGGAAGGGCTCTGGGTGCTGATTTCTCATGAGGGCTCAGTAGCCAGAGCCAGGGCTCAACACACATGCACGGCTTGGGCACAGAGGCTGCAGCGCAGGGCAGAGATCTCCAAGGGGACCCTCAGCACGCTAAGGCCTCTATATGGAGGAAGGCTGCTGCCTGGAGGCCCAGCAGCAGCTGGCTGCGTTAGCCTGGCCCTGAGCCTTCACGTCCCTTTCCCAGCAGGTCTCTGGGCACAGCGCTCCCACAACTGAGGCTGTTTGGAGCTGGCTTGCTTGGTGCTTGGCCTGGACTTCTGCCTGGCCCAGCTGAGCGGCACCAGCAGCGGGAGCTCCTGCCTGTGGGCATTGGTGCCTTTCTCCTTGTGCCACCCAACCCAGGGCCCGACAAGAAAGACTCGGGGCACGTGAATGGGGCAGTGGGGACCTGGGAGCAGCTACGGCACCTCCTGATTGCCAGCAAAGTCCAACTCAGTGTGTGACCCAGCATCTCCTGTCAAGCCCCAGGCTGCCAGCGTGGCTTCACCCTTCAGCAGCGGCAATCCCCTGCTCACCATCTCGGGTCTCTTCAACAGGCTCAGGAGGCCTCTGAACGCCAGTCTGCGCAGCTCCAGGCCCTCAGTCTGCACATAACTCTGGAGCAGCGGCAGGATGGCATCATCCGTATCGGCAAGGTCAGGGCACTCCAGCAGCTGAAATGCACACAGCACTGAAAGACTGGCAGCGTCGGCAGCACCGCCTACATCGTGCAGCCCTGCATCCCACCGCCCACTCAGGCCAAGGGCACCAGGCCCTGACAGAGCTCAGCCCACAAGTAGCAGGGTTTCTGTACAGACTCCCAGGCCCTGCTCCCACCCCGGGCCTCACAAAACACTGCACACACCACTCGCCTCGTCCTCACGGCCTCTAAACCCTCTGCAGCCTCTTGTTCCCATCCCTTGGAGGAGAACTTGAACACAGAGAGCTGCCATAAAGGAGGCATGAAATACAAGTGCTTGCAAGTGGTCGCTCAGCAGAAAAGAGCCAAGGCCAGGGCTACTGAGAGGAGTGCATGCATCGCCCCAGCTCCACTGACCAACATCACCCCCTAGGCATGTGCACCAGAGAGCACAGCATTTAGAGGCACCGCCAGAGAGGCACTGCTTGCCGTCAGGCCCACCTCAACAAAGAAAGCCATGGCAGGCAGCTGACGAAACTCGTCCTTCCACCTCAGCAGCCTTGCCAGCTGCTGGAAGATCCAACGACTCAGGTGTCTGGGAGCTCCCCTCACCAGTCTGGCAGAAGCAAGAAGGCCCCGTTGGTCCTCAGCCAAGCAGGGAAACCCCCTCTGCATTGCTCAGCCCACTCTAGACATTTCCCCCCAGCACAGGCCAAAGCAGGCCAAGGCAGTGCCTGGCATGCAGCTACTGCAGCCAGCGGCATTTGCTCATGGAGGGCTGCTCTTTCCCTACCGCACCTTGCCCTCAGAGAGCCAGGGTCAGTCATCATTATGTTGCTTTTGGTGGGGAACACTCTTCCTACCTGCAAGTCATGGCCTTCCCACACATCCCACTTCCTTACTCCTTGGCATTCCCGTCCCCCTGGGCCCTTCCCATGTCCTTCAGCTCATCTTGCACCTTTGCTGGGGCTCTGCCCTCGCTGGCACTGCAGCCAGACCATCCCTAATACTCTCTGTGATGGGAGTCACCATGGGAGGGCACTCCAGGGCTTTGGGAGGGGACCACTCCTGCAAGGGACCCTCTCGCACAACTCCTGACACCAACTGCTCCCCCAGCAACTCTCCAGGCTGGGCAACAACGGGGCACGGAGCTCCCATAGCCATTTTGCTGTGCCGCCCCTTGCCACAAGTGCTGAGCTGCAGCCCCTTTCTTGGAGAATCGGGCTCCTCCTTCACCCACCAGGAAGGACATAGTGCGGGGCACCCCACATCCGGGGAAGAGGTCCTGGGGGAGAGCACCATGTAAAGGGCTCTACCTTGCCAGCACAGCCACTCCCTTCTGAGACGTCTCAGCACACAGAAACAGGTCCCAGCCGCCCTTCCTCTCCACAGCCAGGGCTACGTGCTGATAGCCAGCGCAGTGGAGGAGACCTTTCATGGCCTCCACGGCGCACCTGCATGCAGAGCAAAGCCCAGGTCACGCTGGCAGCCTGGCCCTGCCTCCAGCTCCAATGCACAGACAAGGCAACTGGGATTGAGCACCTGACATGGCTGATGGCATGGCACTCATCCCGTTGGCATTCCCTCAGGAAGATATTTGCTTCCTGGCAGGTGAACTCTGCTGTGAAGACCATCTGAAAGAGCAGCGCCAGGAACAGCTGAGGGAAAAAGGCCTTCAGCGCCTGTGGGCAGATGGGCTCCTGGACGATTGCATGCAGTGCTCTCGTTGCCTGTGGAAAACACCCAGGGACACCTCTCACTCCTGAGCACTCTCTGTCACGCTGCCCCAGCCCCCAAGGCTCAGGCACAGCCTTGCACCACAGGAAACGCAACTGGGGGCCCAGCCTGACTGCCTGGCCAGGCTCAATGCCCCCACGTTCTTTGGCCTCAGCTCCTGTCAGTACACAATGAGCCTGCCTGCGTCAGCATGACCGTCACCTGGGTGGGCTTCACACATTGTGCAGGCTCTGCCAGGGCCCCTGTCCCAGGCCTTGCCATCATCTCAGCTGTTGCAAGAGCCCTACTCCATCCCCTAGCCTTGCCCTGAACCCTACTCTGGGTTTCCAGCCTGCTGAGTGAGGTCAGGGGATGCAGGGACAAAGTAGGATGGAGATTTACGGGGCATAGCCAGCCTGGATGTTTGTGTGCGGACGCCCCAGCACCCAGCACTCGGCAGCCCTGTGCGCTGGCAGTTGGAGGCCTGGTGCTGGGCGTGTTGTACCCAGGGGCTCCTCAGGGGAGGTCCCTGCTTGCGGGCACACGGTGGAGGGGGGCACAGAGACAGGTGCCAGCCTCGGGACAAGCGAAGCCTCGTCCCGTAACTCACAGCCAGGGGTAGGATGCAGGTGTTGTCCCAGTCAAAGCTGGACTGCTTGTGCAGTGGCCGTTGCTCCAACAAGCTCAGCAGCTCCCGCAGCACGTCTGTCCCAACCGTGCACTTATCCAGCAACACCTTCCACATGGTCTTGGCAGCGCTGCAGGCCGAGAGTGCTCTGTCACTGGCACCTCCTTGGCCACAGCATTGTAGCCTGGTCAAGCCCTGGAGGTCCCTGGCTCTGTAGCAACCCTGCCCCTTCCCACCTCCTCCTCACTGAGAGCCCCAAAGGGGTCCTGACAACACAGGCAGGGCATGACCAGCCTCAGGTCCCTTGTGGGGCAGGCAGGCAGCACAGCCGCTGGACTCTGGAGCTGAAGGCAAGGACACTTGCCCAGTTCTGGCTTCTGCAGGACTACGTGATGCACCAGGGCTGGGCAGTGGTGCTAGAAACAGAGGGCCCTGCCCTTCAAGGGTATCCTGGGAGTCTCCAAGGGTATCCTGGGAGTCTCCTTGGTTCTGGCCCTTTTTGGGCCCTTCTCTCCCCTGTCTGGGATGAGCCCTTGAGGCTGACGGCCCCCATACCTGTTGCAGAGTGGGGAGCAGTAAAGCAGGCTCACGATCACCTCATCAGGATTCCAGTAGACCAGCTGGCAAAGGGTCCTGTTCAGGGTGACCCGGGCCGACAGCTCCCTGACATACCTCAGGTTCCGGTAGAGGCACCTTACAATCCGCGGCACCTGGCAGACCCATAGGTGAGAGCAGGGCTGCTACCAGAGAGCAGCCATTACCCCAGCTCCCACTGAGATCTCCTTCCCTCTCCACCACTCCCAACACTCTCTGCTGCCTTCAAAGGCTGTTGAGTGCCCAAGAACCCCAGGTGTGGCGATGGGAAACAATATCCCAGAGGGCTCAAGTCCCAAGTACGCCACTCCCAGGCTGCTTACATCTTCCAGTGGAGAGACAGCACTCAGCAGGAAAGTTTTTAGCATGTGCGTAGCCACCACTGTGCTGTAGGTGCTGCAGGTCCTCATGCCCTCAATGGCTGTGACAACGGTATCTGTCCTCTCAGAAGGATGGAGGTTTTTCTCAAACAACTATGGGAGGAAGAAGGTGAAGGAGGGAATGTCACATTGTGTGCCACCTCAGTGGTGCTTAGCTGAGCAGTGGACATGGCTCTGGAGAGAGGTGCGGGGCAATGCTGGCACCACGGCCTAGCAGAGCCAAGAGCGGGTGCTGCGCTGGGCAGCGGCACCATGGGCCGTGTGGCCAGAGAGGGTGGGCCGTCAGGGCAAGGGAGGATGGCTGGTATCAGGTCACTGTGCACTGGCTCTGCAGGCAGCCACAGCTTGCTGGTGGCCAGCAAGGCTGCACTGCTGCTGGGAATCTTGGAGTGAAGCCTCTGCCTAGTCCTCACTCAGGCACAGTGGCAGACACATTTGTGAGAGTGGGGCTGCTCCCAGAGTGCCTCCCCCTCCCATTACGCAAGGGGCCACTGAGAGCTGCTTGCCTCTCCACCACTCTCTCTACCCACTCTGGATGAACCGCAAGGCCCCCTCAGCCCTGTTCATTAGGGATCCCTTTGCTCATCCAAATCTCCCCATGGCTCCATGGCCAAGAAAGAGTCCCAGCAAAGGAGGCGCTCCTCACCCTCATGATCACACTGATCTTGCTGGTCCATTGAAGGCAGAGCGCATCATCAGCTTCCAACTCCTTTTGGGACTCTACATGCTCTGGATTATCCTGCAAGAGCTCCCTGCCTGAACAGGAGCGGAAAGACAAAGCAGTCAGGAGTGATGGAGATTCGGAGGTGGCAGACTGACGACTTCAGGGAGAAACCAGCCTGGCAGAGAAAAACGGCGTGCCAATAATGTATAGGGAGCAGGGTTGCCAGTGAGGGACGGGGCCTCTTCCAGGTCAGGGAAGGGCAACTGCTTCAAAGGGTAACAAAAGCTTGCTGGGTTTGACTGGCCTGTCTGGTGTGAAGCACCACAGAAGCCCTAGGGTGAGCAGGGGCTGCTCGGCATTTTCCACACCAGGGCTGTCCAGGACAGGTGCTAACATACTGCTCCTCTACTCCTACATCAGCCGTGTTTCCTGCTCCTTTGACTCACGGAGCAGAGTGGCCGAGGCCATGTGATGCCTTCCCCGGCCTTGCCAGGGTGTCTCTGTCCAGAAGGACGCAGCCCACTACAGCTTCCCTTACGTTTTCGTTGCACAATGAATCTGAACAGGCAATGAAGAGCATCCAAAGCCCCACACTTGGTCTCCGCATCCTCATAAGCACAGCAAAGGATGAGACGCCCCACCAGCTGTCCCAGCATGGGAACAGAGATCTCCTCAACTCCTCCAAAGGGATGCCACACCTGGGGAAGGAGGCGGTACAGGTAGAAGGGCTGACAGGAGGCAGTTGCCACCAAAGCCCTGAAGCCAAGAGTTGCCCAAGCATGCATCCATCCCAGGTAAGTCAAAGCTTTGGCGTGCCTGGCAGGCCTGGGCTCCCAAAGTAGCTGGGCAGCAGACTAGGCAAGGCTGCACTGCCACACGTAGCCTCACATCATGATCCCTGCGCACTCCTGCCCTGTACAAGGTGAGGGGCACAGCTGGCTCCTCAGAAAAAAGGACTGGAGAGAGAAGCTCATGGCAAGCGGGGCAAAGACCTTTTTGCTTCCAGGCAGAGCCTAGCTGAGCGCTTTGACCTCTGTCCAGGCTTCCCTTATAAGCACCCCTGAGAGGAAGGGCGCTCTAGTCTGCAGGGAAGGGGCAAAGGGGTGGCTGTGAGGTGCCTGGCTCCTTACCTCTAGCGAGGAATAGCTGGCCAGCAACTTGCTCAGCCTTCCAATCCTCCACAGGGCCCTCTCACGCACAGCAGCTCTCTCCGAGTTGGTGAAGGGCAACAGGAGCTGGGAGGAGAAAGGCTACTGCTCTGCCTGGGGAGCTGACGCCCGCTCCAGCAGAAGCCACTCTGCTAAGACCCTGGCTCGATGGATACCGCACATCAAGGCTCCCTCAGAGCTAGGGCAAACCCTGCAATGGGGTTCCTGCCCCTAGAGGCCAGGCCTGTGGCAAGCAATGTAGCCAGACCTCCAGGCCCTGCACAACCCCTGCTCCTTTCCATGCCTCCCCCTCCTCCAGAACGTTGCCCTGTGTGCCCTCTTCAGCAAGGCAGGGCTTTAGGGCAGGATCTGTCCCGGACACCTTCCGTGGGGATGCTGGGGTATGGAGTCTTGGCATGGCCAAAGAGCCAAGCTTCTCAGCTGGGCTCCCCATGCAGGATGGGCAGGTCCCAGTAGGTCTCTGCCCCATTCAGATCTGGGGAGGAAAGCACAAGGGATAGGGAGGCAGAGAAATGGCAGCAGCAGCGTCCATCTGGGCAGTACCGAGACAAGAAGGGTCCAATTCCTCCCATGCCTTTGGTGCAAGAAAAGCTTTGGGAGCGAGTTGGCCGGGGAGTGCAGGGGGCAAGGCTTTCCCATGACCTGGGAGGACTCTGTTGAAGGGGAAGGGACCTGGGCTAAAGTCAGGGGACACTGGGTTTGCCCCAGAGCACAGGAGGGAACACCTGGTCACCCAAAGCTGGTGGGTCCCCTCCCTGCAGCATGCTGCCTGCACATGGCACTGAGGTGGAGAATATCCACTTGAGGGTGTCACTTTCCTCTGAAGTGAAGAACAGTCCCTGTGAAGCCCGCTCTGCAAATGCCACACCTGCAAGATATTCTGCAGCTCCAGGAGGCTGGAAGTGGCAGAGTTGAGCACCAGCACCTCCAACATGCTATCCATGGTGTCCAGCATCTGCAAGGAGAACAGAGCATCGTGGCACTCCTTCACCCCTCCCTCTGACCTTAGTTGAACTCCTGCTGCCAGCAGAGGACACTCATAGCCTTATAGTGCCCAGGCAGAGGCCTCAGTGTAGCAGAGTTGCTGTGCACACACCAGCTCATGAGCACTGCCCATGGCCCAGCCCAGAGGAAGAGAACCAAGGGAGGAGGGTGGGAAAGCAAAGCAGAGATCCTGCCCTGCCTGCGATCTTACAGTCTCCTCTCAGCATGGCCTAGCCAGGGGCAAGGCCAAAGGGGCTGACAGGCTCCCTGTAGCTCACCCAGTGCATACTTTGGAATAGAGGGACATGTCCAGGTTTTCCATGTCTTCTCTGGGAGGAAGCAAGAAGACACTCCTGAAGCAGGCCTGGAGGAGACTGCTCTTTTTCCCCTCCAGAACCGGCTCCACTGCACTGAAAAGAGAGAGAGAGAGAGGTGCCTGCTCAACACTGGTGCTGGAAGTGCTGCCTTAATGCCCTGGCAAGCTAGACGTGAACCCTTGGGGCAGGAGTCCCCGGGCTGGTACAGAGAGCAGGTAGGGAGCCCAGCAGGGAGCTGCCCCCTCCTTCCAAGACACTAGTCCAAGGAAAGAGGACAGTCCTGGCTGGTAAGCTGCATGCCTTCTCAGCCATCTGCCCCCTCTTCTGGGGGCCTAAAAGCCAAGGCGCCCTGGGGAGCTGCAGGCACCCCTCTGTCCTCCCATCTGCCCTACTGGCAAGATCGGGGCAGGGGAGAGCAGAGGCCCAGCAGGCAGCACCGCCCACCTCTCCCCACGATGGGGCATAGCACCCAGACATGGACAGTGCCATTAGGGCCGGGCTGTGGAGAGCTCTGGGCCAAACCAGGGGCTAGGGTAGCTACCTCACTGCCGTGATAGCAAGCATGGCTTGCTGACGCACTGCTATGCCCAGGTGGTCCATGGGTTCCTCTTCCAGCAGTACCTGCAGAGCACAACCAGGATTCAGGCATGGCAACTGCCACCACCCAGCACTAGCATAGCAGTTGCAGTCTGCAAGGCTGGCAGAGCCCTGATGCCGCATGCCTGCACTGGAGCCCAGAACGACCCCCACATTGCCAAGGTTTCAGCTCACAGGGCTCCTCAGGGCCACCTGGACTCCTGTTGGCAGCAGCTCTTTGCCAATGCCTACTTGCCGCAGCCCTGTCAAAGCTCAAGGTCTGTTCTCACAGCTGTGCTTGTGCCCAGCTGGCCTTGACTCCTTCCTCAGAGCTGCTGCATCTCCCCTCACCTTGATATTCTCGACCAGCTCGTATCTGCAGCAGAAAACATCCAGACCCCAGGACAAGGCCTTGGAGCTGCTGCCACTGCAGAGGGTGCAGACAGACTCTAGAAACTTCAGCTTCTGCACCTCTTCCTGACATACGGGGAAGAGAGACAAAGCGAGTGTGAGAGAGGACAGCAAAGGGCAGCAGGACCAGAGCAGCAAGGGGTGCTCTGTGGGGGACCCCTGGACAGGAGCAACTCTGCACAGCCAGCAGCCCCCCAGCAGACTGGCAGCAGGAGGGAGACACAAGCACAGCTCAGATGGACACAGCCACAGCTACCTTTTGTCTGCCATCCACAAAAGCCTGGATGAACTTCAGGGCTTCCTCATCCTCTTGGGACAGCTCTGACCAGCTGCAGATGGAAAACCTTGCACCTGATAAAGGATGAGAGCCAGGACGACTGCAGACACTGACTGCAGGCAGCAGAGTAGTGCACTGAGCTCTGCCCTCTGTCCAGCCATGGCCTGCTCCCATGGACACTGTCTCTCCCACGCTTGTCAGGGCTGGAGGTGCCCAGCCCATGAGCTGCAATGTCAGAGCCGGCAAGGCAGCGGAACGCCTCAGCTGCACCTGGGTTGGGAACTTGTTCGCAGGCAGGCAGGAGAGGTCCCCATCCTGCAACAAAGCGCCTCCTGCCATGGAGCTGCCGCTCACTTCCTGTACCAGGGAGCAGGAACTGGCTCCATCTGTGCTCTCCCTCCAAGGCACGTGCTGTGCTGGGGTTGGCTCCCAAGACCTGAGTGGACCCAGGCATCTGGGCACCACCGTGCCACCACCCCTAGGGACCCAAATGCCAGCCTGCCAGGAGACGGGAGCCCAGTGCCAAGCAGGCCGTGCTTGCTGGACCCAGCCCCGGCCCAGCCCAGCCCAGCCCCCAAGGGCTGCTCACTCACCACTCCATGGCCTCTGCAGCGACTGGAGCTCACACCCCTCGGAGGGTGCCAGGGGAGAGCTGCTCCCCTGGGGAGCCCTGTCCTGCTCCCAGGCTTCTGGGGGACTGTGGGAGTGGCCATCCTCCTTCTCCCAGGCCACCCGGGGATGGCTGGGAGGTCTCTCCTCCATCCTGCAGGACAGAGCGGAAGCATGAGGGACAGGAGTTTTAACGTGGAGCTGAGGAGGGTCCCCGCAGGGGTGGTGGTGGCACTGTGGCTTCCCCCCCCCCGTGCCTCTCCTGTGCCCCTGCAGCCCCACATTGCTGCCCAGCCACAGCCACAGCCACAGCCACTCTCACCCAGGCCAGGAGGTGGAAGGGCCTCAGGAAACGTGTCCGCTCCCTGGGACTGCCGGGGCAGCAGGGAAAGACACAGCTACGCTCAGCGGCTCCTCCACAAGCCCTGCGCGCTCCTGACCTCTCCCGTCACTGTCCTCCTGGACACTGTGGGGCCGCAGCCACAGCTGGCAACACTGTGGTGGTCACAAGGGGGGGGGGAAGGGTCACAATGGGCCTGCCTGGTGGTGCCTCTGAGGTCACCGCTGCTGCCAAGAGCTGGGAGAGCAGCACTAGCTGGTGCTGCGAGGGGCTCTAGGGCCTGAGAAGGGAAGGAGAGAGTTGGGAGAGGGCAGGGGCAGGCAGCTTAAGGGGCAGTGCAGGGCTGTGCATGGCCACATCCCTCCTGATTCATCCCCGACTACCCAAGCACTGGAGGCAATAACCTACTCATCACTAACCACTAACCTTATGCCCTCCTCCTAAACGTAACCCTAGCCCTACCTCTTACCCCAATCCCCTACTCTGATCCTTCACCCCAAACCCTAACTGCTAAGCCAAAACCCACACTTGTAACCTCTTTCCTTAACTCTTACCTGCTGAACCCTCACCCTAAGCCTCAGCCCTAGCCTTATAATGATAACCTAGCCCTCACCTCCAAGTGTTAGAGAAATACTGTGAGAAAAACCTTGCAAATAGTTACCCAGACTCAAGGACAAGGGAGAGAGAAAAACAGTACTGCAAAGGATAACCAGCTCCGGCTAAATAACCTTGATGAAACCACAGCGCTTTGAAGATTGCGAGGGGTAGGTAAGACAAAAACAGCAGAATAACCCAGAAGTGACCTTAGGTTCATTAAGGCTTATTAACATATTAAACTTCACACCCCTAAATGAATAATGAGATGGAAATGACATGATAATGATGTTACCGCCCCTTCTTCGCTTCCTATGCTAATTAACAGGAATGTGAAAGCGCAAGCGCAGAGCGATTACCTGAGGTAATGAAATTGTAACCAATAGAAAGATTTGTATAAAATACTCCCTGAAAAGTGTGTATAAATCAAGAATGAGAGGGGGAGAAGGTGTGCTAGCTTTGTGGATTTACCACCTAGCACCCATCTCTGCGCAGAAATGAAAGAAACAAATGTCTCGACGCTGTGTGTCTATTGGTTGCTTGCACACCGGGTAACAGAGCCCAGATTTTGGGACAACAGTTTGGCGACCCAGATGGGACTTGCCAGAAGGCCTTGCCCGGATCATCTTGCCGTTCCTGACAGCGGACTGGATCGGATCGAGCTCCAGCGCGCACCGACCTGTTGATCGGGCAGTACTCCGACCTCCCTCCGAAGTCCGGACAACAAGAGACTCAAAGGTGCAACGCCGACCAGAGGTATTTGTGCCAGGGCGAAAGGGGGATAAATCTTTGGACTGGTGAGTATAAAATTTACTTCCTTCCGCGGAAGATTATGTTGAATTATGTTGCACGTAGACGCTCGGCAAAGGTTGCCTTAAATTGACCAGAGGGGTCAGAGCCGAATGCGCACAAAGGAATAAAGTCGCACGTAGACGCTTGACAAGGGTTGCCTTAAATTGACCAGAGGGGTCAGAGCGGATTGCGCACAAAGGTACGGGGAAAAAGGTATTTCTAGGGAATAAGGTTGGTATTTCTAGGTAATTGACATGGGATCAAGCCAATCCAGGATTCCTCCCTGTAGCCCTTTGGGTTGTATTGTGGAACACTGGGATATTTTTGGAGGAGATCGGATGACAAAAAAAGAAGGAAAAGATATTGTAATAAATGGTGGCCAATGTATAAGTTGGAATGTGATGAGCAATGGCCAAAAAATGGGACCTTGAGCTCTAACACTCTATTACAGTTACTGCTGTTTTGTTGCCGGAAGGGGAAGTGGGATGAAATACCCTATGTGGAGGCTTTTGTGTCACTATACAAGGAACCAGAAATTCAAAGGGAATGTGAACTTATAAGTAAAGAGGAATCTGTAATGGTTGCAGTAGGAAAGAAGGAAAAGAGCGGGTATTGTGCTAACAGAAAAATTCTGAATGGAGAGGAGCAGGAGGATGTACAACTACTGAAAGTGCCCCCCTCTTGTGGAAACGATTCCACCTCAGTTGAAGCATCGTCCCCTCCGCTAGAAAGCAAAGAGTCCAGCCCTCTTTCTGGCCGAACTAGGAGACGGAAACAACCTGTTATACAGGCTCCTTTGAGACAAGCAGTGGGACCAGAAGGGCTGCCAGTATTTGTACCTGTTCCTTTTACAACCTCGGATTTACTAAACTGGAAGCAGTCTTTTGGATCATATAGGGAAAATCCTGAGAAGCTGCATCAGCTCTTGGAGACTATTATGGTAACTCATAATCCTAACTGGGGAGATGTGCAGGCGCTGTTGAATACTTTCCTGACGGGAGAAGAAAGGAGGCTGGTAACTGATAAGGCAAAAGAAGAGGGTGAGAGAAGGGACAGAAAGGGGGATCCTGAGGTCTATTTACGCACCAGAAAGGATCCAGAGTGGGATCCAAATAGGAGCGGGGGTAGGGAGCTATTGAGGCAGTATCAACAGCCAATTTTATATGGGGTTCGGTACGGGGTTCCGAAACCAAAGAATGTATCAAAATTGTATGAAGTAAAGCAAGGGCCTGAAGAAAATCCCTCGGCCTTTTATGAAAGATTATGCGGAACAGCCAGAAAACGGACAGACCTGGATCCAAACGAGGAAGCGAATCAAAGACTGTTTAATACGCTATTCATTGGCCAGTCAGCTCAGGATATTAGAAAGAAGCTACAGAAGGTAGATGGAGCTGGGGGAATGTCTATTTCACAGCTGATAGAAATAGTGTATAAGGTATATAAAAACCGAGATGAAAAGAGAACAAGAGAAACACAAAATCGAATGAAACTACAGGCTGCTATCCTGGCAGCTGTCCAGAGGAATGAATTCCAAGGCAGGGGCAGGGGAAGCAGAAGAGGTAACAGAGGAGGAAGAGGTGGAAGGGGAGGGAGGCCAGGAGGAGGCCTCCCTAGACCCGCTTTGGGTCCAAATCAATGTGCAATTTGTAGACAGGAAGGGCACTGGAAAAATGAATGTCCAAATCGAAGAAGGATAACAAAGCTACAGAGCCCAGCAAACACCGACCTAATTATGTTAGAGGAGTCAAATATGGAATGAAGGGGACCGGGGGAGAAAATTAGAATTTCCTCAGCTGGCCCCCTGGTTCCAGTAAAGCTGGGGAATGAAACTATAGATTTTTTATTAGACAGTGGACCCACTCATCCAGTGATAACTAGTTGTAAAGGACCCTTAAGTAAGACTACTACCACTATTGTTGGGGCTGCGGGAAGGAAAGCTTTGAGGCTATTTTTGCAACCAATGGAGTATACGATTGGAGGCACTAAATTGACTCATGAATTTCTCTATACGCCAGAGTGTCCCCTCCCGTTATTAGGATGGGATTTACTATGCAAACTGAATGCACAGGTGACCTCTTCTGAGAGTTCCGTGCAGCTCCACATCCCTCCAGAATCGGCATGGAGAGCACAAATCTGCCTTTTGATGGGATCAGCTCCAGACAATAACAGTGCAAGTATCCCTTCAAGTGTGTTGGATGCGGTGATTCCCTGATTTGGGCCTCAACAAAGCCAGGTAAAGCAAAAATGCGACTCTGGTCAAAATAGAGCTACAACCAGGAGCGAAGCCAGTTAGGGTGCATCAGTACCCTATCAAGCTAGAAGCACGTAGAGGATTGGAACCCCGAGTTAATGCCTTCTTGCAATACATCCTGCTTAGAGAGTGTCAGTCTGAATTCAATACACCAATCCTGCCGGTAAGGTTACCGCGCTCCCAAGAATATCGACTGGTCCAGGACCTAAGGGCAGTGAACCAAATAACAAAAGATATCCATCCAACCGTACCAAACCCATATACTCTTTTAGCCTCGGTGCCTGAGACTAACAATTGTTTTACAGTGCTAGATTTAAAAGATGTTTTTTTTCTGTATTCCTATAGAAGAACAAAGCCAGACAGTTGTCGCCTTTGAATGGGAAAGTCCCACTACGAGGAGGACGGAGCAGTTATGCTGGACGGTTCTTCCTCAAGGATTCAAGAACAGTCCTACCCTGTTTGGTGAGATCTTGGCCAAAGAAGTAGCCCAATGGCAGGAAGGTAACAAAAAGGTCACTCTTTTACAGTATGTGGATGACATTTTGACTGGAGCAGATTCAGAGCAAATATGTTTAGAGGCGACAGTGAGTCTGTTAAATTTTTGAGGACTTTTTTTGCTCATGGAGCAATTTGGAAAGAACGACAGCTCTTAAATTCTCAAGGAAGTAATATAAAGTATGGACAAGAGATATTAAGATTGTTATAAGCAATAATGGAACCCAAAGAAGTAGCTATAATGCATTGCAAAGCCCACCAAAAGGGAAATAGTGAAGTGGCACAAGGAAACAGGAGAGCAGATATGGCAGCCAAAAAGGCAGCACTAGCAGGACAGGTGATTGGGGCTTTATTACCCAGTAGAAAAATACAAATGAGACCTCCTGAATATTCAGACAAAGAAAAACTATTGGCAGAAAGGCTAAAATGCACAAAAAATGCTGAAGGGTGGTGGGTCACCCCAAATGGACAAGTTTTAACTACAGCCAAAATGATGGAAGTGCTCCTCAAGAGACTGCATGAAGAAACTCACATGGGAGCAGATGCTGTGATAAGCGGCGTAAAAAGATATGCTGTGGGATCAAAAATGCTATCAAATGCTGACCTCGCTGTAAGGAGATGCCCCACCTGTTGTGCAAATAACCCCAAAATTCAGAAGAAACCACCTATGGGAGAACTAAGAAGAGGATTAACCCCAGGGGAACACTGGCAGAGACATTTCTCTCAATTGCCTAAATGTGGTCGGTTTAAATATTTACTTGTTTTGGTAGATACATTTTCTGGTTGGCCAGAAGCCTTCCCATGCTCCACCAATCGTGCAAAAGAAGTAATTAAAATTTTACTAAAAGAGATAATTCCTCAATTTGGGATTCCTGAAGGTATATCCTCTGATAGTGGACCTCATTTTATTTCAGAGATGGTTCAAGGAACATCCAAATTTTTACAGATGAAATGGGAATTACACACTCCATGGAGACCCCAGTCTAGCCATAAGGTAGAAAGAATGAACCGAACACTTAAAAGACATATTTCAAAACTGTGTCAGGAAACCCATCTTAAATGAGTAGATGTATTACCAATGGCCTTGATGAGAATAAGAATAACCCCCAGAATAAAAGAGGGAGTAAGCCCTTCTGAAATACTTTACGGGAAACCTTACCCAATTAATGAAATACGGGGACGAAGTGATCAAATGCATGTAAGAGGGGAAGAAATGTTGAGAGAGTATTTATTGTCTTTGTCTCGGGTACTAACATCTTTACATAGGTACCTTAATCAACGTACCCCCCTTCCATTGGATTCCCCCTGTGCATGACTTCAAGCCTGGGGATCTAGTTTATATTCGGACATGGAAAGAAGAACCACTAAGAGAAAAGTGGAAAGGACCTTACCTGGTGCTTCTGACAACTCATACTGCAGTAAAGGTGGAGGGAATAAGTTCCTGGACTCATTATTCCTGAATAAAGAAGGCACCTTTGAATGACTCATGGACTGTCACACCCACAAGATATCTCTCAAGATAAGAATACAGAAGTTACAAAAGTGATGAATTGCACTTGGAAAACTGAACTCTTTTGTATGGAATTAGAGTGCTCTTAGTGGTATTGGGTGTTATTTTGCATTCTGATAGTATTGTTAATTATAGATAGAGCTGATTTATAAGAATATTGATTTTGATTTTTGATTTGTTCAGTTTAATTTGTTTGCTATAGAGTTAAGATGGAAAATGAGGACACTGTTAATTTTGTTATGCATGCTCATTGGTACAACTAACCTGATTTTGTAGCTTATATGGGCCTTCAGAAAAAGTGACTCAGATTACCGCTTGCTTCTCTATTCCCCAAATCTCCCAGATTACCCATGCCATGGGAAATACTTAGAATTAACTTAACATCCGTGTAAGAATAATTGAAGTTATTTAAATGAGACTTGCTAGATAAGTGATATTAACAAGTCTCAAAGGGGGGAATTGTTAGAAAAATACTGTGAGAAAAACCTTGCAAATAGTTAACAAGACTCAAGGACAAGGGAGAGAGAAAAACAGTACTGCAAAGGATAACCAGCTCCGGCTAAATAACCTTGATGAAACCACAGCGCTTTGAAGATTGCGAGGGGTAGGTAAGACAAAAACAGCAGAATAACCCAGAAGTGACCTTAGGTTCATTAAGGCTTATTAACATATTAAACTTCACACCCCTAAATGAATAATGAGATGGAAATGACATGATAATGATGTTACCGCCCCTTCTTCGCTTCCTATGCTAATTAACAGGAATGTGAAAGCGCAAGCGCAGAGCGATTACCTGAGGTAATGAAATTGTAACCAATAGAAAGATTTGTATAAAATACTCCCTGAAAAGTGTGTATAAATCAAGAATGAGAGGGGGAGAAGGTGTGCTAGCTTTGTGGATTTACCACCTAGCACCCATCTCTGCGCAGAAATGAAAGAAACAAATGTCTCGACGCTGTGTGTCTATTGGTTGCTTGCACACCGGGTAACAGAGCCCAGATTTTGGGACAACAGTTTGGCGACCCAGATGGGACTTGCCAGAAGGCCTTGCCCGGATCATCTTGCCGTTCCTGACAGCGGACTGGATCGGATCGAGCTCCAGCGCGCACCGACCTGTTGATCGGGGAGTACTCCGACCTCCCTCCGAAGTCCGGACAACAAGAGACTCAAAGGTGCAACGCCGACCAGAGGTATTTGTGCCAGGGCGAAAGGGGGATAAATCTTTGGACTGGTGAGTATAAAATTTACTTCCTTCCGCGGAAGATTATGTTGAATTATGTTGCACGTAGACGCTCGGCAAAGGTTGCCTTAAATTGACCAGAGGGGTCAGAGCCGAGTGCGCACAAAGGAATAAAGTCGCACGTAGACGCTTGACAAGGGTTGCCTTAAATTGACCAGAGGGGTCAGAGCGGATTGCGCACAAAGGTACGGGGAAAAAGGTATTTCTAGGGAATAAGGTTGGTATTTCTAGGTAATTGACATGGGATCAAGCCAATCCAGGATTCCTCCCTGTAGCCCTTTGGGTTGTATTGTGGAACACTGGGATATTTTTGGAGGAGATCGGATGACAAAAAAAGAAGGAAAAGATATTGTAATAAATGGTGGCCAATGTATAAGTTGGAATGTGATGAGCAATGGCCAAAAAATGGGACCTTGAGCTCTAACACTCTATTACAGTTACTGCTGTTTTGTTGCCGGAAGGGGAAGTGGGATGAAATACCCTATGTGGAGGCTTTTGTGTCACTATACAAGGAACCAGAAATTCAAAGGGAATGTGAACTTATAAGTAAAGAGGAATCTGTAATGGTTGCAGTAGGAAAGAAGGAAAAGAGCGGGTATTGTGCTAACAGAAAAATTCTGAATGGAGAGGAGCAGGAGGATGTACAACTACTGAAAGTGCCCCCCTCTTGTGGAAACGATTCCACCTCAGTTGAAGCATCGTCCCCTCCGCTAGAAAGCAAAGAGTCCAGCCCTCTTTCTGGCCGAACTAGGAGACGGAAACAACCTGTTATACAGGCTCCTTTGAGACAAGCAGTGGGACCAGAAGGGCTGCCAGTATTTGTACCTGTTCCTTTTACAACCTCGGATTTACTAAACTGGAAGCAGTCTTTTGGATCATATAGGGAAAATCCTGAGAAGCTGCATCAGCTCTTGGAGACTATTATGGTAACTCATAATCCTAACTGGGGAGATGTGCAGGCGCTGTTGAATACTTTCCTGACGGGAGAAGAAAGGAGGCTGGTAACTGATAAGGCAAAAGAAGAGGGTGAGAGAAGGGACAGAAAGGGGGATCCTGAGGTCTATTTACGCACCAGAAAGGATCCAGAGTGGGATCCAAATAGGAGCGGGGGTAGGGAGCTATTGAGGCAGTATCAACAGCCAATTTTATATGGGGTTCGGTACGGGGTTCCGAAACCAAAGAATGTATCAAAATTGTATGAAGTAAAGCAAGGGCCTGAAGAAAATCCCTCGGCCTTTTATGAAAGATTATGCGGAACAGCCAGAAAACGGACAGACCTGGATCCAAACGAGGAAGCGAATCAAAGACTGTTTAATACGCTATTCATTGGCCAGTCAGCTCAGGATATTAGAAAGAAGCTACAGAAGGTAGATGGAGCTGGGGGAATGTCTATTTCACAGCTGATAGAAATAGTGTATAAGGTATATAAAAACCGAGATGAAAAGAGAACAAGAGAAACACAAAATCGAATGAAACTACAGGCTGCTATCCTGGCAGCTGTCCAGAGGAATGAATTCCAAGGCAGGGGCAGGGGAAGCAGAAGAGGTAACAGAGGAGGAAGAGGTGGAAGGGGAGGGAGGCCAGGAGGAGGCCTCCCTAGACCCGCTTTGGGTCCAAATCAATGTGCAATTTGTAGACAGGAAGGGCACTGGAAAAATGGATGTCCAAATCGAAGAAGGATAACAAAGCTACAGAGCCCAGCAAACACCGACCTAATTATGTTAGAGGAGTCAAATATGGAATGAAGGGGACCGGGGGAGAAAATTAGAATTTCCTCAGCTGGCCCCCTGGTTCCAGTAAAGCTGGGGAATGAAACTATAGATTTTTTATTAGACAGTGGACCCACTCATCCAGTGATAACTAGTTGTAAAGGACCCTTAAGTAAGACTACTACCACTATTGTTGGGGCTGCGGGAAGGAAAGCTTTGAGGCTATTTTTGCAACCAATGGAGTATACGATTGGAGGCACTAAATTGACTCATGAATTTCTCTATACGCCAGAGTGTCCCCTCCCGTTATTAGGATGGGATTTACTATGCAAACTGAATGCACAGGTGACCTCTTCTGAGAGTTCCGTGCAGCTCCACATCCCTCCAGAATCGGCATGGAGAGCACAAATCTGCCTTTTGATGGGATCAGCTCCAGACAATAACAGTGCAAGTATCCCTTCAAGTGTGTTGGATGCGGTGATTCCCTGATTTGGGCCTCAACAAAGCCAGGTAAAGCAAAAATGCGACTCTGGTCAAAATAGAGCTACAACCAGGAGCGAAGCCAGTTAGGGTGCATCAGTACCCTATCAAGCTAGAAGCACGTAGAGGATTGGAACCCCGAGTTAATGCCTTCTTGCAATACATCCTGCTTAGAGAGTGTCAGTCTGAATTCAATACACCAATCCTGCCGGTAAGGTTACCGCGCTCCCAAGAATATCGACTGGTCCAGGACCTAAGGGCAGTGAACCAAATAACAAAAGATATCCATCCAACCGTACCAAACCCATATACTCTTTTAGCCTCGGTGCCTGAGACTAACAATTGTTTTACAGTGCTAGATTTAAAAGATGTTTTTTTTCTGTATTCCTATAGAAGAACAAAGCCAGACAGTTGTCGCCTTTGAATGGGAAAGTCCCACTACGAGGAGGACGGAGCAGTTATGCTGGACGGTTCTTCCTCAAGGATTCAAGAACAGTCCTACCCTGTTTGGTGAGATCTTGGCCAAAGAAGTAGCCCAATGGCAGGAAGGTAACAAAAAGGTCACTCTTTTACAGTATGTGGATGACATTTTGACTGGAGCAGATTCAGAGCAAATATGTTTAGAGGCGACAGTGAGTCTGTTAAATTTTTGAGGACTTTTTTTGCTCATGGAGCAATTTGGAAAGAACGACAGCTCTTAAATTCTCAAGGAAGTAATATAAAGTATGGACAAGAGATATTAAGATTGTTATAAGCAATAATGGAACCCAAAGAAGTAGCTATAATGCATTGCAAAGCCCACCAAAAGGGAAATAGTGAAGTGGCACAAGGAAACAGGAGAGCAGATATGGCAGCCAAAAAGGCAGCACTAGCAGGACAGGTGATTGGGGCTTTATTACCCAGTAGAAAAATACAAATGAGACCTCCTGAATATTCAGACAAAGAAAAACTATTGGCAGAAAGGCTAAAATGCACAAAAAATGCTGAAGGGTGGTGGGTCACCCCAAATGGACAAGTTTTAACTACAGCCAAAATGATGGAAGTGCTCCTCAAGAGACTGCATGAAGAAACTCACATGGGAGCAGATGCTGTGATAAGCGGCGTAAAAAGATATGCTGTGGGATCAAAAATGCTATCAAATGCTGACCTCGCTGTAAGGAGATGCCCCACCTGTTGTGCAAATAACCCCAAAATTCAGAAGAAACCACCTATGGGAGAACTAAGAAGAGGATTAACCCCAGGGGAACACTGGCAGAGACATTTCTCTCAATTGCCTAAATGTGGTCGGTTTAAATATTTACTTGTTTTGGTAGATACATTTTCTGGTTGGCCAGAAGCCTTCCCATGCTCCACCAATCGTGCAAAAGAAGTAATTAAAATTTTACTAAAAGAGATAATTCCTCAATTTGGGATTCCTGAAGGTATATCCTCTGATAGTGGACCTCATTTTATTTCAGAGGTGGTTCAAGGAACATCCAAATTTTTACAGATGAAATGGGAATTACACACTCCATGGAGACCCCAGTCTAGCCATAAGGTAGAAAGAATGAACCGAACACTTAAAAGACATATTTCAAAACTGTGTCAGGAAACCCATCTTAAATGAGTAGATGTATTACCAATGGCCTTGATGAGAATAAGAATAACCCCCAGAATAAAAGAGGGAGTAAGCCCTTCTGAAATACTTTACGGGAAACCTTACCCAATTAATGAAATACGGGGACGAAGTGATCAAATGCATGTAAGAGGGGAAGAAATGTTGAGAGAGTATTTATTGTCTTTGTCTCGGGTACTAACATCTTTACATAGGTACCTTAATCAACGTACCCCCCTTCCATTGGATTCCCCCTGTGCATGACTTCAAGCCTGGGGATCTAGTTTATATTCGGACATGGAAAGAAGAACCACTAAGAGAAAAGTGGAAAGGACCTTACCTGGTGCTTCTGACAACTCATACTGCAGTAAAGGTGGAGGGAATAAGTTCCTGGACTCATTATTCCTGAATAAAGAAGGCACCTTTGAATGACTCATGGACTGTCACACCCACAAGATATCTCTCAAGATAAGAATACAGAAGTTACAAAAGTGATGAATTGCACTTGGAAAACTGAACTCTTTTGTATGGAATTAGAGTGCTCTTAGTGGTATTGGGTGTTATTTTGCATTCTGATAGTATTGTTAATTATAGATAGAGCTGATTTAGAAGAATATTGATTTTGATTTTTGATTTGTTCAGTTTAATTTGTTTGCTATAGAGTTAAGATGGAAAATGAGGACACTGTTAATTTTGTTATGCATGCTCATTGGTACAACTAACCTGATTTTGTAGCTTATATGGGCCTTCAGAAAAAGTGACTCAGATTACCGCTTGCTTCTCTATTCCCCAAATCTCCCAGATTACCCATGCCATGGGAAATACTTAGAATTAACTTAACATCCGTGTAAGAATAATTGAAGTTATTTAAATGAGACTTGCTAGATAAGTGATATTAACAAGTCTCAAAGGGGGGAATTGTTAGAAAAATACTGTGAGAAAAACCTTGCAAATAGTTAACAAGACTCAAGGACAAGGGAGAGAGAAAAACAGTACTGCAAAGGATAACCAGCTCCGGCTAAATAACCTTGATGAAACCACAGCGCTTTGAAGATTGCGAGGGGTAGGTAAGACAAAAACAGCAGAATAACCCAGAAGTGACCTTAGGTTCATTAAGGCTTATTAACATATTAAACTTCACACCCCTAAATGAATAATGAGATGGAAATGACATGATAATGATGTTACCGCCCCTTCTTCGCTTCCTATGCTAATTAACAGGAATGTGAAAGCGCAAGCGCAGAGCGATTACCTGAGGTAATGAAATTGTAACCAATAGAAAGATTTGTATAAAATACTCCCTGAAAAGTGTGTATAAATCAAGAATGAGAGGGGGAGAAGGTGTGCTAGCTTTGTGGATTTACCACCTAGCACCCATCTCTGCGCAGAAATGAAAGAAACAAATGTCTCGACGCTGTGTGTCTATTGGTTGCTTGCACACCGGGTAACAGAGCCCAGATTTTGGGACAACAGTTTGGCGACCCAGATGGGACTTGCCAGAAGGCCTTGCCCGGATCATCTTGCCGTTCCTGACAGCGGACTGGATCGGATCGAGCTCCAGCGCGCACCGACCTGTTGATCGGGCAGTACTCCGACCTCCCTCCGAAGTCCGGACAACAAGAGACTCAAAGGTGCAACGCCGACCAGAGGTATTTGTGCCAGGGCGAAAGGGGGATAAATCTTTGGACTGGTGAGTATAAAATTTACTTCCTTCCGCGGAAGATTATGTTGAATTATGTTGCACGTAGACGCTCGGCAAAGGTTGCCTTAAATTGACCAGAGGGGTCAGAGCCGAATGCGCACAAAGGAATAAAGTCGCACGTAGACGCTTGACAAGGGTTGCCTTAAATTGACCAGAGGGGTCAGAGCGGATTGCGCACAAAGGTACGGGGAAAAAGGTATTTCTAGGGAATAAGGTTGGTATTTCTAGGTAATTGACATGGGATCAAGCCAATCCAGGATTCCTCCCTGTAGCCCTTTGGGTTGTATTGTGGAACACTGGGATATTTTTGGAGGAGATCGGATGACAAAAAAAGAAGGAAAAGATATTGTAATAAATGGTGGCCAATGTATAAGTTGGAATGTGATGAGCAATGGCCAAAAAATGGGACCTTGAACTCTAACACTCTATTACAGTTACTGCTGTTTTGTTGCCGGAAGGGGAAGTGGGATGAAATACCCTATGTGGAGGCTTTTGTGTCACTATACAAGGAACCAGAAATTCAAAGGGAATGTGAACTTATAAGTAAAGAGGAATCTGTAATGGTTGCAGTAGGAAAGAAGGAAAAGAGCGGGTATTGTGCTAACAGAAAAATTCTGAATGGAGAGGAGCAGGAGGATGTACAACTACTGAAAGTGCCCCCCTCTTGTGGAAACGATTCCACCTCAGTTGAAGCATCGTCCCCTCCGCTAGAAAGCAAAGAGTCCAGCCCTCTTTCTGGCCGAACTAGGAGACGGAAACAACCTGTTATACAGGCTCCTTTGAGACAAGCAGTGGGACCAGAAGGGCTGCCAGTATTTGTACCTGTTCCTTTTACAACCTCGGATTTACTAAACTGGAAGCAGTCTTTTGGATCATATAGGGAAAATCCTGAGAAGCTGCATCAGCTCTTGGAGACTATTATGGTAACTCATAATCCTAACTGGGGAGATGTGCAGGCGCTGTTGAATACTTTCCTGACGGGAGAAGAAAGGAGGCTGGTAACTGATAAGGCAAAAGAAGAGGGTGAGAGAAGGGACAGAAAGGGGGATCCTGAGGTCTATTTACGCACCAGAAAGGATCCAGAGTGGGATCCAAATAGGAGCGGGGGTAGGGAGCTATTGAGGCAGTATCAACAGCCAATTTTATATGGGGTTCGGTACGGGGTTCCGAAACCAAAGAATGTATCAAAATTGTATGAAGTAAAGCAAGGGCCTGAAGAAAATCCCTCGGCCTTTTATGAAAGATTATGCGGAACAGCCAGAAAACGGACAGACCTGGATCCAAACGAGGAAGCGAATCAAAGACTGTTTAATACGCTATTCATTGGCCAGTCAGCTCAGGATATTAGAAAGAAGCTACAGAAGGTAGATGGAGCTGGGGGAATGTCTATTTCACAGCTGATAGAAATAGTGTATAAGGTATATAAAAACCGAGATGAAAAGAGAACAAGAGAAACACAAAATCGAATGAAACTACAGGCTGCTATCCTGGCAGCTGTCCAGAGGAATGAATTCCAAGGCAGGGGCAGGGGAAGCAGAAGAGGTAACAGAGGAGGAAGAGGTGGAAGGGGAGGGAGGCCAGGAGGAGGCCTCCCTAGACCCGCTTTGGGTCCAAATCAATGTGCAATTTGTAGACAGGAAGGGCACTGGAAAAATGAATGTCCAAATCGAAGAAGGATAACAAAGCTACAGAGCCCAGCAAACACCGACCTAATTATGTTAGAGGAGTCAAATATGGAATGAAGGGGACCGGGGGAGAAAATTAGAATTTCCTCAGCTGGCCCCCTGGTTCCAGTAAAGCTGGGGAATGAAACTATAGATTTTTTATTAGACAGTGGACCCACTCATCCAGTGATAACTAGTTGTAAAGGACCCTTAAGTAAGACTACTACCACTATTGTTGGGGCTGCGGGAAGGAAAGCTTTGAGGCTATTTTTGCAACCAATGGAGTATACGATTGGAGGCACTAAATTGACTCATGAATTTCTCTATACGCCAGAGTGTCCCCTCCCGTTATTAGGATGGGATTTACTATGCAAACTGAATGCACAGGTGACCTCTTCTGAGAGTTCCGTGCAGCTCCACATCCCTCCAGAATCGGCATGGAGAGCACAAATCTGCCTTTTGATGGGATCAGCTCCAGACAATAACAGTGCAAGTATCCCTTCAAGTGTGTTGGATGCGGTGATTCCCTGATTTGGGCCTCAACAAAGCCAGGTAAAGCAAAAATGCGACTCTGGTCAAAATAGAGCTACAACCAGGAGCGAAGCCAGTTAGGGTGCATCAGTACCCTATCAAGCTAGAAGCACGTAGAGGATTGGAACCCCGAGTTAATGCCTTCTTGCAATACATCCTGCTTAGAGAGTGTCAGTCTGAATTCAATACACCAATCCTGCCGGTAAGGTTACCGCGCTCCCAAGAATATCGACTGGTCCAGGACCTAAGGGCAGTGAACCAAATAACAAAAGATATCCATCCAACCGTACCAAACCCATATACTCTTTTAGCCTCGGTGCCTGAGACTAACAATTGTTTTACAGTGCTAGATTTAAAAGATGTTTTTTTTCTGTATTCCTATAGAAGAACAAAGCCAGACAGTTGTCGCCTTTGAATGGGAAAGTCCCACTACGAGGAGGACGGAGCAGTTATGCTGGACGGTTCTTCCTCAAGGATTCAAGAACAGTCCTACCCTGTTTGGTGAGATCTTGGCCAAAGAAGTAGCCCAATGGCAGGAAGGTAACAAAAATGTCACTCTTTTACAGTATGTGGATGACATTTTGACTGGAGCAGATTCAGAGCAAATATGTTTAGAGGCGACAGTGAGTCTGTTAAATTTTTGAGGACTTTTTTTGCTCATGGAGCAATTTGGAAAGAACGACAGCTCTTAAATTCTCAAGGAAGTAATATAAAGTATGGACAAGAGATATTAAGATTGTTATAAGCAATAATGGAACCCAAAGAAGTAGCTATAATGCATTGCAAAGCCCACCAAAAGGGAAATAGTGAAGTGGCACAAGGAAACAGGAGAGCAGATATGGCAGCCAAAAAGGCAGCACTAGCAGGACAGGTGATTGGGGCTTTATTACCCAGTAGAAAAATACAAATGAGACCTCCTGAATATTCAGACAAAGAAAAACTATTGGCAGAAAGGCTAAAATGCACAAAAAATGCTGAAGGGTGGTGGGTCACCCCAAATGGACAAGTTTTAACTACAGCCAAAATGATGGAAGTGCTCCTCAAGAGACTGCATGAAGAAACTCACATGGGAGCAGATGCTGTGATAAGCGGCGTAAAAAGATATGCTGTGGGATCAAAAATGCTATCAAATGCTGACCTCGCTGTAAGGAGATGCCCCACCTGTTGTGCAAATAACCCCAAAATTCAGAAGAAACCACCTATGGGAGAACTAAGAAGAGGATTAACCCCAGGGGAACACTGGCAGAGACATTTCTCTCAATTGCCTAAATGTGGTCGGTTTAAATATTTACTTGTTTTGGTAGATACATTTTCTGGTTGGCCAGAAGCCTTCCCATGCTCCACCAATCGTGCAAAAGAAGTAATTAAAATTTTACTAAAAGAGATAATTCCTCAATTTGGGATTCCTGAAGGTATATCCTCTGATAGTGGACCTCATTTTATTTCAGAGGTGGTTCAAGGAACATCCAAATTTTTACAGATGAAATGGGAATTACACACTCCATGGAGACCCCAGTCTAGCCATAAGGTAGAAAGAATGAACCGAACACTTAAAAGACATATTTCAAAACTGTGTCAGGAAACCCATCTTAAATGAGTAGATGTATTACCAATGGCCTTGATGAGAATAAGAATAACCCCCAGAATAAAAGAGGGAGTAAGCCCTTCTGAAATACTTTACGGGAAACCTTACCCAATTAATGAAATACGGGGACGAAGTGATCAAATGCATGTAAGAGGGGAAGAAATGTTGAGAGAGTATTTATTGTCTTTGTCTCGGGTACTAACATCTTTACATAGGTACCTTAATCAACGTACCCCCCTTCCATTGGATTCCCCCTGTGCATGACTTCAAGCCTGGGGATCTAGTTTATATTCGGACATGGAAAGAAGAACCACTAAGAGAAAAGTGGAAAGGACCTTACCTGGTGCTTCTGACAACTCATACTGCAGTAAAGGTGGAGGGAATAAGTTCCTGGACTCATTATTCCTGAATAAAGAAGGCACCTTTGAATGACTCATGGACTGTCACACCCACAAGATATCTCTCAAGATAAGAATACAGAAGTTACAAAAGTGATGAATTGCACTTGGAAAACTGAACTCTTTTGTATGGAATTAGAGTGCTCTTAGTGGTATTGGGTGTTATTTTGCATTCTGATAGTATTGTTAATTATAGATAGAGCTGATTTATAAGAATATTGATTTTGATTTTTGATTTGTTCAGTTTAATTTGTTTGCTATAGAGTTAAGATGGAAAATGAGGACACTGTTAATTTTGTTATGCATGCTCATTGGTACAACTAACCTGATTTTGTAGCTTATATGGGCCTTCAGAAAAAGTGACTCAGATTACCGCTTGCTTCTCTATTCCCCAAATCTCCCAGATTACCCATGCCATGGGAAATACTTAGAATTAACTTAACATCCGTGTAAGAATAATTGAAGTTATTTAAATGAGACTTGCTAGATAAGTGATATTAACAAGTCTCAAAGGGGGGAATTGTTAGAAAAATACTGTGAGAAAAACCTTGCAAATAGTTAACAAGACTCAAGGACAAGGGAGAGAGAAAAACAGTACTGCAAAGGATAACCAGCTCCGGCTAAATAACCTTGATGAAACCACAGCGCTTTGAAGATTGCGAGGGGTAGGTAAGACAAAAACAGCAGAATAACCCAGAAGTGACCTTAGGTTCATTAAGGCTTATTAACATATTAAACTTCACACCCCTAAATGAATAATGAGATGGAAATGACATGATAATGATGTTACCGCCCCTTCTTCGCTTCCTATGCTAATTAACAGGAATGTGAAAGCGCAAGCGCAGAGCGATTACCTGAGGTAATGAAATTGTAACCAATAGAAAGATTTGTATAAAATACTCCCTGAAAAGTGTGTATAAATCAAGAATGAGAGGGGGAGAAGGTGTGCTAGCTTTGTGGATTTACCACCTAGCACCCATCTCTGCGCAGAAATGAAAGAAACAAATGTCTCGACGCTGTGTGTCTATTGGTTGCTTGCACACCGGGTAACAGAGCCCAGATTTTGGGACAACAGTTTGGCGACCCAGATGGGACTTGCCAGAAGGCCTTGCCCGGATCATCTTGCCGTTCCTGACAGCGGACTGGATCGGATCGAGCTCCAGCGCGCACCGACCTGTTGATCGGGCAGTACTCCGACCTCCCTCCGAAGTCCGGACAACAAGAGACTCAAAGGTGCAACGCCGACCAGAGGTATTTGTGCCAGGGCGAAAGGGGGATAAATCTTTGGACTGGTGAGTATAAAATTTACTTCCTTCCGCGGAAGATTATGTTGAATTATGTTGCACGTAGACGCTCGGCAAAGGTTGCCTTAAATTGACCAGAGGGGTCAGAGCCGAATGCGCACAAAGGAATAAAGTCGCACGTAGACGCTTGACAAGGGTTGCCTTAAATTGACCAGAGGGGTCAGAGCGGATTGCGCACAAAGGTACGGGGAAAAAGGTATTTCTAGGGAATAAGGTTGGTATTTCTAGGTAATTGACATGGGATCAAGCCAATCCAGGATTCCTCCCTGTAGCCCTTTGGGTTGTATTGTGGAACACTGGGATATTTTTGGAGGAGATCGGATGACAAAAAAAGAAGGAAAAGATATTGTAATAAATGGTGGCCAATGTATAAGTTGGAATGTGATGAGCAATGGCCAAAAAATGGGACCTTGAACTCTAACACTCTATTACAGTTACTGCTGTTTTGTTGCCGGAAGGGGAAGTGGGATGAAATACCCTATGTGGAGGCTTTTGTGTCACTATACAAGGAACCAGAAATTCAAAGGGAATGTGAACTTATAAGTAAAGAGGAATCTGTAATGGTTGCAGTAGGAAAGAAGGAAAAGAGCGGGTATTGTGCTAACAGAAAAATTCTGAATGGAGAGGAGCAGGAGGATGTACAACTACTGAAAGTGCCCCCCTCTTGTGGAAACGATTCCACCTCAGTTGAAGCATCGTCCCCTCCGCTAGAAAGCAAAGAGTCCAGCCCTCTTTCTGGCCGAACTAGGAGACGGAAACAACCTGTTATACAGGCTCCTTTGAGACAAGCAGTGGGACCAGAAGGGCTGCCAGTATTTGTACCTGTTCCTTTTACAACCTCGGATTTACTAAACTGGAAGCAGTCTTTTGGATCATATAGGGAAAATCCTGAGAAGCTGCATCAGCTCTTGGAGACTATTATGGTAACTCATAATCCTAACTGGGGAGATGTGCAGGCGCTGTTGAATACTTTCCTGACGGGAGAAGAAAGGAGGCTGGTAACTGATAAGGCAAAAGAAGAGGGTGAGAGAAGGGACAGAAAGGGGGATCCTGAGGTCTATTTACGCACCAGAAAGGATCCAGAGTGGGATCCAAATAGGAGCGGGGGTAGGGAGCTATTGAGGCAGTATCAACAGCCAATTTTATATGGGGTTCGGTACGGGGTTCCGAAACCAAAGAATGTATCAAAATTGTATGAAGTAAAGCAAGGGCCTGAAGAAAATCCCTCGGCCTTTTATGAAAGATTATGCGGAACAGCCAGAAAACGGACAGACCTGGATCCAAACGAGGAAGCGAATCAAAGACTGTTTAATACGCTATTCATTGGCCAGTCAGCTCAGGATATTAGAAAGAAGCTACAGAAGGTAGATGGAGCTGGGGGAATGTCTATTTCACAGCTGATAGAAATAGTGTATAAGGCATATAAAAACCGAGATGAAAAGAGAACAAGAGAAACACAAAATCGAATGAAACTACAGGCTGCTATCCTGGCAGCTGTCCAGAGGAATGAATTCCAAGGCAGGGGCAGGGGAAGCAGAAGAGGTAACAGAGGAGGAAGAGGTGGAAGGGGAGGGAGGCCAGGAGGAGGCCTCCCTAGACCCGCTTTGGGTCCAAATCAATGTGCAATTTGTAGACAGGAAGGGCACTGGAAAAATGGATGTCCAAATCGAAGAAGGATAACAAAGCTACAGAGCCCAGCAAACACCGACCTAATTATGTTAGAGGAGTCAAATATGGAATGAAGGGGACCGGGGGAGAAAATTAGAATTTCCTCAGCTGGCCCCCTGGTTCCAGTAAAGCTGGGGAATGAAACTATAGATTTTTTATTAGACAGTGGACCCACTCATCCAGTGATAACTAGTTGTAAAGGACCCTTAAGTAAGACTACTACCACTATTGTTGGGGCTGCGGGAAGGAAAGCTTTGAGGCTATTTTTGCAACCAATGGAGTATACGATTGGAGGCACTAAATTGACTCATGAATTTCTCTATACGCCAGAGTGTCCCCTCCCGTTATTAGGATGGGATTTACTATGCAAACTGAATGCACAGGTGACCTCTTCTGAGAGTTCCGTGCAGCTCCACATCCCTCCAGAATCGGCATGGAGAGCACAAATCTGCCTTTTGATGGGATCAGCTCCAGACAATAACAGTGCAAGTATCCCTTCAAGTGTGTTGGATGCGGTGATTCCCTGATTTGGGCCTCAACAAAGCCAGGTAAAGCAAAAATGCGACTCTGGTCAAAATAGAGCTACAACCAGGAGCGAAGCCAGTTAGGGTGCATCAGTACCCTATCAAGCTAGAAGCACGTAGAGGATTGGAACCCCGAGTTAATGCCTTCTTGCAATACATCCTGCTTAGAGAGTGTCAGTCTGAATTCAATACACCAATCCTGCCGGTAAGGTTACCGCGCTCCCAAGAATATCGACTGGTCCAGGACCTAAGGGCAGTGAACCAAATAACAAAAGATATCCATCCAACCGTACCAAACCCATATACTCTTTTAGCCTCGGTGCCTGAGACTAACAATTGTTTTACAGTGCTAGATTTAAAAGATATTTTTTTTCTGTATTCCTATAGAAGAACAAAGCCAGACAGTTGTCGCCTTTGAATGGGAAAGTCCCACTACGAGGAGGACGGAGCAGTTATGCTGGACGGTTCTTCCTCAAGGATTCAAGAACAGTCCTACCCTGTTTGGTGAGATCTTGGCCAAAGAAGTAGCCCAATGGCAGGAAGGTAACAAAAATGTCACTCTTTTACAGTATGTGGATGACATTTTGACTGGAGCAGATTCAGAGCAAATATGTTTAGAGGCGACAGTGAGTCTGTTAAATTTTTGAGGACTTTTTTTGCTCATGGAGCAATTTGGAAAGAACGACAGCTCTTAAATTCTCAAGGAAGTAATATAAAGTATGGACAAGAGATATTAAGATTGTTATAAGCAATAATGGAACCCAAAGAAGTAGCTATAATGCATTGCAAAGCCCACCAAAAGGGAAATAGTGAAGTGGCACAAGGAAACAGGAGAGCAGATATGGCAGCCAAAAAGGCAGCACTAGCAGGACAGGTGATTGGGGCTTTATTACCCAGTAGAAAAATACAAATGAGACCTCCTGAATATTCAGACAAAGAAAAACTATTGGCAGAAAGGCTAAAATGCACAAAAAATGCTGAAGGGTGGTGGGTCACCCCAAATGGACAAGTTTTAACTACAGCCAAAATGATGGAAGTGCTCCTCAAGAGACTGCATGAAGAAACTCACATGGGAGCAGATGCTGTGATAAGCGGCGTAAAAAGATATGCTGTGGGATCAAAAATGCTATCAAATGCTGACCTCGCTGTAAGGAGATGCCCCACCTGTTGTGCAAATAACCCCAAAATTCAGAAGAAACCACCTATGGGAGAACTAAGAAGAGGATTAACCCCAGGGGAACACTGGCAGAGACATTTCTCTCAATTGCCTAAATGTGGTCGGTTTAAATATTTACTTGTTTTGGTAGATACATTTTCTGGTTGGCCAGAAGCCTTCCCATGCTCCACCAATCGTGCAAAAGAAGTAATTAAAATTTTACTAAAAGAGATAATTCCTCAATTTGGGATTCCTGAAGGTATATCCTCTGATAGTGGACCTCATTTTATTTCAGAGGTGGTTCAAGGAACATCCAAATTTTTACAGATGAAATGGGAATTACACACTCCATGGAGACCCCAGTCTAGCCATAAGGTAGAAAGAATGAACCGAACACTTAAAAGACATATTTCAAAACTGTGTCAGGAAACCCATCTTAAATGAGTAGATGTATTACCAATGGCCTTGATGAGAATAAGAATAACCCCCAGAATAAAAGAGGGAGTAAGCCCTTCTGAAATACTTTACGGGAAACCTTACCCAATTAATGAAATACGGGGACGAAGTGATCAAATGCATGTAAGAGGGGAAGAAATGTTGAGAGAGTATTTATTGTCTTTGTCTCGGGTACTAACATCTTTACATAGGTACCTTAATCAACGTACCCCCCTTCCATTGGATTCCCCCTGTGCATGACTTCAAGCCTGGGGATCTAGTTTATATTCGGACATGGAAAGAAGAACCACTAAGAGAAAAGTGGAAAGGACCTTACCTGGTGCTTCTGACAACTCATACTGCAGTAAAGGTGGAGGGAATAAGTTCCTGGACTCATTATTCCTGAATAAAGAAGGCACCTTTGAATGACTCATGGACTGTCACACCCACAAGATATCTCTCAAGATAAGAATACAGAAGTTACAAAAGTGATGAATTGCACTTGGAAAACTGAACTCTTTTGTATGGAATTAGAGTGCTCTTAGTGGTATTGGGTGTTATTTTGCATTCTGATAGTATTGTTAATTATAGATAGAGCTGATTTATAAGAATATTGATTTTGATTTTTGATTTGTTCAGTTTAATTTGTTTGCTATAGAGTTAAGATGGAAAATGAGGACACTGTTAATTTTGTTATGCATGCTCATTGGTACAACTAACCTGATTTTGTAGCTTATATGGGCCTTCAGAAAAAGTGACTCAGATTACCGCTTGCTTCTCTATTCCCCAAATCTCCCAGATTACCCATGCCATGGGAAATACTTAGAATTAACTTAACATCCGTGTAAGAATAATTGAAGTTATTTAAATGAGACTTGCTAGATAAGTGATATTAACAAGTCTCAAAGGGGGGAATTGTTAGAAAAATACTGTGAGAAAAACCTTGCAAATAGTTAACAAGACTCAAGGACAAGGGAGAGAGAAAAACAGTACTGCAAAGGATAACCAGCTCCGGCTAAATAACCTTGATGAAACCACAGCGCTTTGAAGATTGCGAGGGGTAGGTAAGACAAAAACAGCAGAATAACCCAGAAGTGACCTTAGGTTCATTAAGGCTTATTAACATATTAAACTTCACACCCCTAAATGAATAATGAGATGGAAATGACATGATAATGATGTTACCGCCCCTTCTTCGCTTCCTATGCTAATTAACAGGAATGTGAAAGCGCAAGCGCAGAGCGATTACCTGAGGTAATGAAATTGTAACCAATAGAAAGATTTGTATAAAATACTCCCTGAAAAGTGTGTATAAATCAAGAATGAGAGGGGGAGAAGGTGTGCTAGCTTTGTGGATTTACCACCTAGCACCCATCTCTGCGCAGAAATGAAAGAAACAAATGTCTCGACGCTGTGTGTCTATTGGTTGCTTGCACACCGGGTAACAGAACCCAGATTTTGGGACAACAGTTTGGCGACCCAGATGGGACTTGCCAGAAGGCCTTGCCCGGATCATCTTGCCGTTCCTGACAGCGGACTGGATCGGATCGAGCTCCAGCGCGCACCGACCTGTTGATCGGGCAGTACTCCGACCTCCCTCCGAAGTCCGGACAACAAGAGACTCAAAGGTGCAACGCCGACCAGAGGTATTTGTGCCAGGGCGAAAGGGGGATAAATCTTTGGACTGGTGAGTATAAAATTTACTTCCTTCCGCGGAAGATTATGTTGAATTATGTTGCACGTAGACGCTCGGCAAAGGTTGCCTTAAATTGACCAGAGGGGTCAGAGCCGAGTGCGCACAAAGGTACGGGGAAAAAGGTATTTCTAGGGAATAAGGTTGGTATTTCTAGGTAATTGACATGGGATCAAGCCAATCCAGGATTCCTCCCTGTAGCCCTTTGGGTTGTATTGTGGAACACTGGGATATTTTTGGAGGAGATCGGATGACAAAAAAAGAAGGAAAAGATATTGTAATAAATGGTGGCCAATGTATAAGTTGGAATGTGATGAGCAATGGCCAAAAAATGGGACCTTGAACTCTAACACTCTATTACAGTTACTGCTGTTTTGTTGCCGGAAGGGGAAGTGGGATGAAATACCCTATGTGGAGGCTTTTGTGTCACTATACAAGGAACCAGAAATTCAAAGGGAATGTGAACTTATAAGTAAAGAGGAATCTGTAATGGTTGCAGTAGGAAAGAAGGAAAAGAGCGGGTATTGTGCTAACAGAAAAATTCTGAATGGAGAGGAGCAGGAGGATGTACAACTACTGAAAGTGCCCCCCTCTTGTGGAAACGATTCCACCTCAGTTGAAGCATCGTCCCCTCCGCTAGAAAGCAAAGAGTCCAGCCCTCTTTCTGGCCGAACTAGGAGACGGAAACAACCTGTTATACAGGCTCCTTTGAGACAAGCAGTGGGACCAGAAGGGCTGCCAGTATTTGTACCTGTTCCTTTTACAACCTCGGATTTACTAAACTGGAAGCAGTCTTTTGGATCATATAGGGAAAATCCTGAGAAGCTGCATCAGCTCTTGGAGACTATTATGGTAACTCATAATCCTAACTGGGGAGATGTGCAGGCGCTGTTGAATACTTTCCTGACGGGAGAAGAAAGGAGGCTGGTAACTGATAAGGCAAAAGAAGAGGGTGAGAGAAGGGACAGAAAGGGGGATCCTGAGGTCTATTTACGCACCAGAAAGGATCCAGAGTGGGATCTAAATAGGAGCGGGGGTAGGGAGCTATTGAGGCAGTATCAACAGCCAATTTTATATGGGGTTCGGTACGGGGTTCCGAAACCAAAGAATGTATCAAAATTGTATGAAGTAAAGCAAGGGCCTGAAGAAAATCCCTCGGCCTTTTATGAAAGATTATGCGGAACAGCCAGAAAACGGACAGACCTGGATCCAAACGAGGAAGCGAATCAAAGACTGTTTAATACGCTATTCATTGGCCAGTCAGCTCAGGATATTAGAAAGAAGCTACAGAAGGTAGATGGAGCTGGGGGAATGTCTATTTCACAGCTGATAGAAATAGTGTATAAGGTATATAAAAACCGAGATGAAAAGAGAACAAGAGAAACACAAAATCGAATGAAACTACAGGCTGCTATCCTGGCAGCTGTCCAGAGGAATGAATACCAAGGCAGGGGCAGGGGAAGCAGAAGAGGTAACAGAGGAGGAAGAGGTGGAAGGGGAGGGAGGCCAGGAGGAGGCCTCCCTAGACCCGCTTTGGGTCCAAATCAATGTGCAATTTGTAGACAGGAAGGGCACTGGAAAAATGAATGTCCAAATCGAAGAAGGATAACAAAGCTACAGAGCCCAGCAAACACCGACCTAATTATGTTAGAGGAGTCAAATATGGAATGAAGGGGACCGGGGGAGAAAATTAGAATTTCTTCAGCTGGCCCCCTGGTTCCAGTAAAGCTGGGGAATGAAACTATAGATTTTTTATTAGACAGTGGACCCACTCATCCAGTGATAACTAGTTGTAAAGGACCCTTAAGTAAGACTACTACCACTATTGTTGGGGCTGCGGGAAGGAAAGCTTTGAGGCTATTTTTGCAACCAATGGAGTGTACGATTGGAGGCACTAAATTGACTCATGAATTTCTCTATACGCCAGAGTGTCCCCTCCCTTTATTAGGATGGGATTTACTATGCAAACTGAATGCACAGGTGACCTCTTCTGAGAGTTCCGTGCAGCTCCACATCCCTCCAGAATCGGCATGGAGAGCACAAATCTGCCTTTTGATGGGATCAGCTCCAGACAATAACAGTGCAAGTATCCCTTCAAGTGTGTTGGATGCGGTGATTCCCTGATTTGGGCCTCAACAAAGCCAGGTAAAGCAAAAATGCGACTCTGGTCAAAATAGAGCTACAACCAGGAGCGAAGCCAGTTAGGGTGCATCAGTACCCTATCAAGCTAGAAGCACGTAGAGGATTGGAACCCCGAGTTAATGCCTTCTTGCAATACATCCTGCTTAGAGAGTGTCAGTCTGAATTCAATACACCAATCCTGCCGGTAAGGTTACCGCGCTCCCAAGAATATCGACTGGTCCAGGACCTAAGGGCAGTGAACCAAATAACAAAAGATATCCATCCAACCGTATACCAAACCCATATACTCTTTTAGCCTCGGTGCCTGAGACTAACAATTGTTTTACAGTGCTAGATTTAAAAGATGTTTTTTTTCTGTATTCCTATAGAAGAACAAAGCCAGACAGTTGTCGCCTTTGAATGGGAAAGTCCCACTACGAGGAGGACGGAGCAGTTATGCTGGACGGTTCTTCCTCAAGGATTCAAGAACAGTCCTACCCTGTTTGGTGAGATCTTGGCCAAAGAAGTAGCCCAATGGCAGGAAGGTAACAAAAATGTCACTCTTTTACAGTATGTGGATGACATTTTGACTGGAGCAGATTCAGAGCAAATATGTTTAGAGGCGACAGTGAGTCTGTTAAATTTTTGAGGACTTTTTTTGCTCATGGAGCAATTTGGAAAGAACGACAGCTCTTAAATTCTCAAGGAAGTAATATAAAGTATGGACAAGAGATATTAAGATTGTTATAAGCAATAATGGAACCCAAAGAAGTAGCTATAATGCATTGCAAAGCCCACCAAAAGGGAAATAGTGAAGTGGCACAAGGAAACAGGAGAGCAGATATGGCAGCCAAAAAGGCAGCACTAGCAGGACAGGTGATTGGGGCTTTATTACCCAGTAGAAAAATACAAATGAGACCTCCTGAATATTCAGACAAAGAAAAACTATTGGCAGAAAGGCTAAAATGCACAAAAAATGCTGAAGGGTGGTGGGTCACCCCAAATGGACAAGTTTTAACTACAGCCAAAATGATGGAAGTGCTCCTCAAGAGACTGCATGAAGAAACTCACATGGGAGCAGATGCTGTGATAAGCGGCGTAAAAAGATATGCTGTGGGATCAAAAATGCTATCAAATGCTGACCTCGCTGTAAGGAGATGCCCCACCTGTTGTGCAAATAACCCCAAAATTCAGAAGAAACCACCTATGGGAGAACTAAGAAGAGGATTAACCCCAGGGGAACACTGGCAGAGACATTTCTCTCAATTGCCTAAATGTGGTCGGTTTAAATATTTACTTGTTTTGGTAGATACATTTTCTGGTTGGCCAGAAGCCTTCCCATGCTCCACCAATCGTGCAAAAGAAGTAATTAAAATTTTACTAAAAGAGATAATTCCTCAATTTGGGATTCTTGAAGGTATATCCTCTGATAGTGGACCTCATTTTATTTCAGAGGTGGTTCAAGGAACATCCAAATTTTTACAGATGAAATGGGAATTACACACTCCATGGAGACCCCAGTCTAGCCATAAGGTAGAAAGAATGAACCGAACACTTAAAAGACATATTTCAAAACTGTGTCAGGAAACCCATCTTAAATGAGTAGATGTATTACCAATGGCCTTGATGAGAATAAGAATAACCCCCAGAATAAAAGAGGGAGTAAGCCCTTCTGAAATACTTTACGGGAAACCTTACCCAATTAATGAAATACGGGGACGAAGTGATCAAATGCATGTAAGAGGGGAAGAAATGTTGAGAGAGTATTTATTGTCTTTGTCTCGGGTACTAACATCTTTACATAGGTACCTTAATCAACGTACCCCCCTTCCATTGGATTCCCCCTGTGCATGACTTCAAGCCTGGGGATCTAGTTTATATTCGGACATGGAAAGAAGAACCACTAAGAGAAAAGTGGAAAGGACCTTACCTGGTGCTTCTGACAACTCATACTGCAGTAAAGGTGGAGGGAATAAGTTCCTGGACTCATTATTCCTGAATAAAGAAGGCACCTTTGAATGACTCATGGACTGTCACACCCACAAGATATCTCTCAAGATAAGAATACAGAAGTTACAAAAGTGATGAATTGCACTTGGAAAACTGAACTCTTTTGTATGGAATTAGAGTGCTCTTAGTGGTATTGGGTGTTATTTTGCATTCTGATAGTATTGTTAATTATAGATAGAGCTGATTTATAAGAATATTGATTTTGATTTTTGATTTGTTCAGTTTAATTTGTTTGCTATAGAGTTAAGATGGAAAATGAGGACACTGTTAATTTTGTTATGCATGCTCATTGGTACAACTAACCTGATTTTGTAGCTTATATGGGCCTTCAGAAAAAGTGACTCAGATTACCGCTTGCTTCTCTATTCCCCAAATCTCCCAGATTACCCATGCCATGGGAAATACTTAGAATTAACTTAACATCCGTGTAAGAATAATTGAAGTTATTTAAATGAGACTTGCTAGATAAGTGATATTAACAAGTCTCAAAGGGGGGAATTGTTAGAAAAATACTGTGAGAAAAACCTTGCAAATAGTTAACAAGACTCAAGGACAAGGGAGAGAGAAAAACAGTACTGCAAAGGATAACCAGCTCCGGCTAAATAACCTTGATGAAACCACAGCGCTTTGAAGATTGCGAGGGGTAGGTAAGACAAAAACAGCAGAATAACCCAGAAGTGACCTTAGGTTCATTAAGGCTTATTAACATATTAAACTTCACACCCCTAAATGAATAATGAGATGGAAATGACATGATAATGATGTTACCGCCCCTTCTTCGCTTCCTATGCTAATTAACAGGAATGTGAAAGCGCAAGCGCAGAGCGATTACCTGAGGTAATGAAATTGTAACCAATAGAAAGATTTGTATAAAATACTCCCTGAAAAGTGTGTATAAATCAAGAATGAGAGGGGGAGAAGGTGTGCTAGCTTTGTGGATTTACCACCTAGCACCCATCTCTGCGCAGAAATGAAAGAAACAAATGTCTCGACGCTGTGTGTCTATTGGTTGCTTGCACACCGGGTAACAGAACCCAGATTTTGGGACAACAGTTTGGCGACCCAGATGGGACTTGCCAGAAGGCCTTGCCCGGATCATCTTGCCGTTCCTGACAGCGGACTGGATCGGATCGAGCTCCAGCGCGCACCGACCTGTTGATCGGGCAGTACTCCGACCTCCCTCCGAAGTCCGGACAACAAGAGACTCAAAGGTGCAACGCCGACCAGAGGTATTTGTGCCAGGGCGAAAGGGGGATAAATCTTTGGACTGGTGAGTATAAAATTTACTTCCTTCCGCGGAAGATTATGTTGAATTATGTTGCACGTAGACGCTCGGCAAAGGTTGCCTTAAATTGACCAGAGGGGTCAGAGCCGAGTGCGCACAAAGGTACGGGGAAAAAGGTATTTCTAGGGAATAAGGTTGGTATTTCTAGGTAATTGACATGGGATCAAGCCAATCCAGGATTCCTCCCTGTAGCCCTTTGGGTTGTATTGTGGAACACTGGGATATTTTTGGAGGAGATCGGATGACAAAAAAAGAAGGAAAAGATATTGTAATAAATGGTGGCCAATGTATAAGTTGGAATGTGATGAGCAATGGCCAAAAAATGGGACCTTGAACTCTAACACTCTATTACAGTTACTGCTGTTTTGTTGCCGGAAGGGGAAGTGGGATGAAATACCCTATGTGGAGGCTTTTGTGTCACTATACAAGGAACCAGAAATTCAAAGGGAATGTGAACTTATAAGTAAAGAGGAATCTGTAATGGTTGCAGTAGGAAAGAAGGAAAAGAGCGGGTATTGTGCTAACAGAAAAATTCTGAATGGAGAGGAGCAGGAGGATGTACAACTACTGAAAGTGCCCCCCTCTTGTGGAAACGATTCCACCTCAGTTGAAGCATCGTCCCCTCCGCTAGAAAGCAAAGAGTCCAGCCCTCTTTCTGGCCGAACTAGGAGACGGAAACAACCTGTTATACAGGCTCCTTTGAGACAAGCAGTGGGACCAGAAGGGCTGCCAGTATTTGTACCTGTTCCTTTTACAACCTCGGATTTACTAAACTGGAAGCAGTCTTTTGGATCATATAGGGAAAATCCTGAGAAGCTGCATCAGCTCTTGGAGACTATTATGGTAACTCATAATCCTAACTGGGGAGATGTGCAGGCGCTGTTGAATACTTTCCTGACGGGAGAAGAAAGGAGGCTGGTAACTGATAAGGCAAAAGAAGAGGGTGAGAGAAGGGACAGAAAGGGGGATCCTGAGGTCTATTTACGCACCAGAAAGGATCCAGAGTGGGATCTAAATAGGAGCGGGGGTAGGGAGCTATTGAGGCAGTATCAACAGCCAATTTTATATGGGGTTCGGTACGGGGTTCCGAAACCAAAGAATGTATCAAAATTGTATGAAGTAAAGCAAGGGCCTGAAGAAAATCCCTCGGCCTTTTATGAAAGATTATGCGGAACAGCCAGAAAACGGACAGACCTGGATCCAAACGAGGAAGCGAATCAAAGACTGTTTAATACGCTATTCATTGGCCAGTCAGCTCAGGATATTAGAAAGAAGCTACAGAAGGTAGATGGAGCTGGGGGAATGTCTATTTCACAGCTGATAGAAATAGTGTATAAGGTATATAAAAACCGAGATGAAAAGAGAACAAGAGAAACACAAAATCGAATGAAACTACAGGCTGCTATCCTGGCAGCTGTCCAGAGGAATGAATACCAAGGCAGGGGCAGGGGAAGCAGAAGAGGTAACAGAGGAGGAAGAGGTGGAAGGGGAGGGAGGCCAGGAGGAGGCCTCCCTAGACCCGCTTTGGGTCCAAATCAATGTGCAATTTGTAGACAGGAAGGGCACTGGAAAAATGAATGTCCAAATCGAAGAAGGATAACAAAGCTACAGAGCCCAGCAAACACCGACCTAATTATGTTAGAGGAGTCAAATATGGAATGAAGGGGACCGGGGGAGAAAATTAGAATTTCCTCAGCTGGCCCCCTGGTTCCAGTAAAGCTGGGGAATGAAACTATAGATTTTTTATTAGACAGTGGACCCACTCATCCAGTGATAACTAGTTGTAAAGGACCCTTAAGTAAGACTACTACCACTATTGTTGGGGCTGCGGGAAGGAAAGCTTTGAGGCTATTTTTGCAACCAATGGAGTGTACGATTGGAGGCACTAAATTGACTCATGAATTTCTCTATACGCCAGAGTGTCCCCTCCCTTTATTAGGATGGGATTTACTATGCAAACTGAATGCACAGGTGACCTCTTCTGAGAGTTCCGTGCAGCTCCACATCCCTCCAGAATCGGCATGGAGAGCACAAATCTGCCTTTTGATGGGATCAGCTCCAGACAATAACAGTGCAAGTATCCCTTCAAGTGTGTTGGATGCGGTGATTCCCTGATTTGGGCCTCAACAAAGCCAGGTAAAGCAAAAATGCGACTCTGGTCAAAATAGAGCTACAACCAGGAGCGAAGCCAGTTAGGGTGCATCAGTACCCTATCAAGCTAGAAGCACGTAGAGGATTGGAACCCCGAGTTAATGCCTTCTTGCAATACATCCTGCTTAGAGAGTGTCAGTCTGAATTCAATACACCAATCCTGCCGGTAAGGTTACCGCGCTCCCAAGAATATCGACTGGTCCAGGACCTAAGGGCAGTGAACCAAATAACAAAAGATATCCATCCAACCGTATACCAAACCCATATACTCTTTTAGCCTCGGTGCCTGAGACTAACAATTGTTTTACAGTGCTAGATTTAAAAGATGTTTTTTTTCTGTATTCCTATAGAAGAACAAAGCCAGACAGTTGTCGCCTTTGAATGGGAAAGTCCCACTACGAGGAGGACGGAGCAGTTATGCTGGACGGTTCTTCCTCAAGGATTCAAGAACAGTCCTACCCTGTTTGGTGAGATCTTGGCCAAAGAAGTAGCCCAATGGCAGGAAGGTAACAAAAATGTCACTCTTTTACAGTATGTGGATGACATTTTGACTGGAGCAGATTCAGAGCAAATATGTTTAGAGGCGACAGTGAGTCTGTTAAATTTTTGAGGACTTTTTTTGCTCATGGAGCAATTTGGAAAGAACGACAGCTCTTAAATTCTCAAGGAAGTAATATAAAGTATGGACAAGAGATATTAAGATTGTTATAAGCAATAATGGAACCCAAAGAAGTAGCTATAATGCATTGCAAAGCCCACCAAAAGGGAAATAGTGAAGTGGCACAAGGAAACAGGAGAGCAGATATGGCAGCCAAAAAGGCAGCACTAGCAGGACAGGTGATTGGGGCTTTATTACCCAGTAGAAAAATACAAATGAGACCTCCTGAATATTCAGACAAAGAAAAACTATTGGCAGAAAGGCTAAAATGCACAAAAAATGCTGAAGGGTGGTGGGTCACCCCAAATGGACAAGTTTTAACTACAGCCAAAATGATGGAAGTGCTCCTCAAGAGACTGCATGAAGAAACTCACATGGGAGCAGATGCTGTGATAAGCGGCGTAAAAAGATATGCTGTGGGATCAAAAATGCTATCAAATGCTGACCTCGCTGTAAGGAGATGCCCCACCTGTTGTGCAAATAACCCCAAAATTCAGAAGAAACCACCTATGGGAGAACTAAGAAGAGGATTAACCCCAGGGGAACACTGGCAGAGACATTTCTCTCAATTGCCTAAATGTGGTCGGTTTAAATATTTACTTGTTTTGGTAGATACATTTTCTGGTTGGCCAGAAGCCTTCCCATGCTCCACCAATCGTGCAAAAGAAGTAATTAAAATTTTACTAAAAGAGATAATTCCTCAATTTGGGATTCTTGAAGGTATATCCTCTGATAGTGGACCTCATTTTATTTCAGAGGTGGTTCAAGGAACATCCAAATTTTTACAGATGAAATGGGAATTACACACTCCATGGAGACCCCAGTCTAGCCATAAGGTAGAAAGAATGAACCGAACACTTAAAAGACATATTTCAAAACTGTGTCAGGAAACCCATCTTAAATGAGTAGATGTATTACCAATGGCCTTGATGAGAATAAGAATAACCCCCAGAATAAAAGAGGGAGTAAGCCCTTCTGAAATACTTTACGGGAAACCTTACCCAATTAATGAAATACGGGGACGAAGTGATCAAATGCATGTAAGAGGGGAAGAAATGTTGAGAGAGTATTTATTGTCTTTGTCTCGGGTACTAACATCTTTACATAGGTACCTTAATCAACGTACCCCCCTTCCATTGGATTCCCCCTGTGCATGACTTCAAGCCTGGGGATCTAGTTTATATTCGGACATGGAAAGAAGAACCACTAAGAGAAAAGTGGAAAGGACCTTACCTGGTGCTTCTGACAACTCATACTGCAGTAAAGGTGGAGGGAATAAGTTCCTGGACTCATTATTCCTGAATAAAGAAGGCACCTTTGAATGACTCATGGACTGTCACACCCACAAGATATCTCTCAAGATAAGAATACAGAAGTTACAAAAGTGATGAATTGCACTTGGAAAACTGAACTCTTTTGTATGGAATTAGAGTGCTCTTAGTGGTATTGGGTGTTATTTTGCATTCTGATAGTATTGTTAATTATAGATAGAGCTGATTTATAAGAATATTGATTTTGATTTTTGATTTGTTCAGTTTAATTTGTTTGCTATAGAGTTAAGATGGAAAATGAGGACACTGTTAATTTTGTTATGCATGCTCATTGGTACAACTAACCTGATTTTGTAGCTTATATGGGCCTTCAGAAAAAGTGACTCAGATTACCGCTTGCTTCTCTATTCCCCAAATCTCCCAGATTACCCATGCCATGGGAAATACTTAGAATTAACTTAACATCCGTGTAAGAATAATTGAAGTTATTTAAATGAGACTTGCTAGATAAGTGATATTAACAAGTCTCAAAGGGGGGAATTGTTAGAAAAATACTGTGAGAAAAACCTTGCAAATAGTTAACAAGACTCAAGGACAAGGGAGAGAGAAAAACAGTACTGCAAAGGATAACCAGCTCCGGCTAAATAACCTTGATGAAACCACAGCGCTTTGAAGATTGCGAGGGGTAGGTAAGACAAAAACAGCAGAATAACCCAGAAGTGACCTTAGGTTCATTAAGGCTTATTAACATATTAAACTTCACACCCCTAAATGAATAATGAGATGGAAATGACATGATAATGATGTTACCGCCCCTTCTTCGCTTCCTATGCTAATTAACAGGAATGTGAAAGCGCAAGCGCAGAGCGATTACCTGAGGTAATGAAATTGTAACCAATAGAAAGATTTGTATAAAATACTCCCTGAAAAGTGTGTATAAATCAAGAATGAGAGGGGGAGAAGGTGTGCTAGCTTTGTGGATTTACCACCTAGCACCCATCTCTGCGCAGAAATGAAAGAAACAAATGTCTCGACGCTGTGTGTCTATTGGTTGCTTGCACACCGGGTAACAGAACCCAGATTTTGGGACAACAGTTTGGCGACCCAGATGGGACTTGCCAGAAGGCCTTGCCCGGATCATCTTGCCGTTCCTGACAGCGGACTGGATCGGATCGAGCTCCAGCGCGCACCGACCTGTTGATCGGGCAGTACTCCGACCTCCCTCCGAAGTCCGGACAACAAGAGACTCAAAGGTGCAACGCCGACCAGAGGTATTTGTGCCAGGGCGAAAGGGGGATAAATCTTTGGACTGGTGAGTATAAAATTTACTTCCTTCCGCGGAAGATTATGTTGAATTATGTTGCACGTAGACGCTCGGCAAAGGTTGCCTTAAATTGACCAGAGGGGTCAGAGCCGAGTGCGCACAAAGGTACGGGGAAAAAGGTATTTCTAGGGAATAAGGTTGGTATTTCTAGGTAATTGACATGGGATCAAGCCAATCCAGGATTCCTCCCTGTAGCCCTTTGGGTTGTATTGTGGAACACTGGGATATTTTTGGAGGAGATCGGATGACAAAAAAAGAAGGAAAAGATATTGTAATAAATGGTGGCCAATGTATAAGTTGGAATGTGATGAGCAATGGCCAAAAAATGGGACCTTGAACTCTAACACTCTATTACAGTTACTGCTGTTTTGTTGCCGGAAGGGGAAGTGGGATGAAATACCCTATGTGGAGGCTTTTGTGTCACTATACAAGGAACCAGAAATTCAAAGGGAATGTGAACTTATAAGTAAAGAGGAATCTGTAATGGTTGCAGTAGGAAAGAAGGAAAAGAGCGGGTATTGTGCTAACAGAAAAATTCTGAATGGAGAGGAGCAGGAGGATGTACAACTACTGAAAGTGCCCCCCTCTTGTGGAAACGATTCCACCTCAGTTGAAGCATTGTCCCCTCCGCTAGAAAGCAAAGAGTCCAGGCCTCTTTCTGGCTGAACTAGGAGACGGAAACAACCTGTTATACAGGCTCCTTTGAGACAAGCAGTGGGACCAGAAGGGCTGCCAGTATTTGTACCTGTTCCTTTTACAACCTCGGATTTACTAAACTGGAAGCAGTCTTTTGGATCATATAGGGAAAATCCTGAGAAGCTGCATCAGCTCTTGGAGACTATTATGGTAACTCATAATCCTAACTGGGGAGATGTGCAGGCGCTGTTGAATACTTTCCTGACGGGAGAAGAAAGGAGGCTGGTAACTGATAAGGCAAAAGAAGAGGGTGAGAGAAGGGACAGAAAGGGGGATCCTGAGGTCTATTTACGCACCAGAAAGGATCCAGAGTGGGATCTAAATAGGAGCGGGGGTAGGGAGCTATTGAGGCAGTATCAACAGCCAATTTTATATGGGGTTCGGTACGGGGTTCCGAAACCAAAGAATGTATCAAAATTGTATGAAGTAAAGCAAGGGCCTGAAGAAAATCCCTCGGCCTTTTATGAAAGATTATGCGGAACAGCCAGAAAACGGACAGACCTGGATCCAAACGAGGAAGCGAATCAAAGACTGTTTAATACGCTATTCATTGGCCAGTCAGCTCAGGATATTAGAAAGAAGCTACAGAAGGTAGATGGAGCTGGGGGAATGTCTATTTCACAGCTGATAGAAATAGTGTATAAGGTATATAAAAACCGAGATGAAAAGAGAACAAGAGAAACACAAAATCGAATGAAACTACAGGCTGCTATCCTGGCAGCTGTCCAGAGGAATGAATTCCAAGGCAGGGGCAGGGGAAGCAGAAGAGGTAACAGAGGAGGAAGAGGTGGAAGGGGAGGGAGGCCAGGAGGAGGCCTCCCTAGACCCGCTTTGGGTCCAAATCAATGTGCAATTTGTAGACAGGAAGGGCACTGGAAAAATGAATGTCCAAATCGAAGAAGGATAACAAAGCTACAGAGCCCAGCAAACACCGACCTAATTATGTTAGAGGAGTCAAATATGGAATGAAGGGGACCGGGGGAGAAAATTAGAATTTCCTCAGCTGGCCCCCTGGTTCCAGTAAAGCTGGGGAATGAAACTATAGATTTTTTATTAGACAGTGGACCCACTCATCCAGTGATAACTAGTTGTAAAGGACCCTTAAGTAAGACTACTACCACTATTGTTGGGGCTGCGGGAAGGAAAGCTTTGAGGCTATTTTTGCAACCAATGGAGTGTACGATTGGAGGCACTAAATTGACTCATGAATTTCTCTATATGCCAGAGTGTCCCCTCCCTTTATTAGGATGGGATTTACTATGCAAACTGAATGCACAGGTGACCTCTTCTGAGAGTTCCGTGCAGCTCCACATCCCTCCAGAATCGGCATGGAGAGCACAAATCTGCCTTTTGATGGGATCAGCTCCAGACAATAACAGTGCAAGTATCCCTTCAAGTGTGTTGGATGCGGTGATTCCCTGATTTGGGCCTCAACAAAGCCAGGTAAAGCAAAAATGCGACTCTGGTCAAAATAGAGCTACAACCAGGAGCGAAGCCAGTTAGGGTGCATCAGTACCCTATCAAGCTAGAAGCACGTAGAGGATTGGAACCCCGAGTTAATGCCTTCTTGCAATACATCCTGCTTAGAGAGTGTCAGTCTGAATTCAATACACCAATCCTGCCGGTAAGGTTACCGCGCTCCCAAGAATATCGACTGGTCCAGGACCTAAGGGCAGTGAACCAAATAACAAAAGATATCCATCCAACCGTACCAAACCCATATACTCTTTTAGCCTCGGTGCCTGAGACTAACAATTGTTTTACAGTGCTAGATTTAAAAGATGTTTTTTTTCTGTATTCCTATAGAAGAACAAAGCCAGACAGTTGTCGCCTTTGAATGGGAAAGTCCCACTACGAGGAGGACGGAGCAGTTATGCTGGACGGTTCTTCCTCAAGGATTCAAGAACAGTCCTACCCTGTTTGGTGAGATCTTGGCCAAAGAAGTAGCCCAATGGCAGGAAGGTAACAAAAATGTCACTCTTTTACAGTATGTGGATGACATTTTGACTGGAGCAGATTCAGAGCAAATATGTTTAGAGGCGACAGTGAGTCTGTTAAATTTTTGAGGACTTTTTTTGCTCATGGAGCAATTTGGAAAGAACGACAGCTCTTAAATTCTCAAGGAAGTAATATAAAGTATGGACAAGAGATATTAAGATTGTTATAAGCAATAATGGAACCCAAAGAAGTAGCTATAATGCATTGCAAAGCCCACCAAAAGGGAAATAGTGAAGTGGCACAAGGAAACAGGAGAGCAGATATGGCAGCCAAAAAGGCAGCACTAGCAGGACAGGTGATTGGGGCTTTATTACCCAGTAGAAAAATACAAATGAGACCTCCTGAATATTCAGACAAAGAAAAACTATTGGCAGAAAGGCTAAAATGCACAAAAAATGCTGAAGGGTGGTGGGTCACCCCAAATGGACAAGTTTTAACTACAGCCAAAATGATGGAAGTGCTCCTCAAGAGACTGCATGAAGAAACTCACATGGGAGCAGATGCTGTGATAAGCGGCGTAAAAAGATATGCTGTGGGATCAAAAATGCTATCAAATGCTGACCTCGCTGTAAGGAGATGCCCCACCTGTTGTGCAAATAACCCCAAAATTCAGAAGAAACCACCTATGGGAGAACTAAGAAGAGGATTAACCCCAGGGGAACACTGGCAGAGACATTTCTCTCAATTGCCTAAATGTGGTCGGTTTAAATATTTACTTGTTTTGGTAGATACATTTTCTGGTTGGCCAGAAGCCTTCCCATGCTCCACCAATCGTGCAAAAGAAGTAATTAAAATTTTACTAAAAGAGATAATTCCTCAATTTGGGATTCCTGAAGGTATATCCTCTGATAGTGGACCTCATTTTATTTCAGAGGTGGTTCAAGGAACATCCAAATTTTTACAGATGAAATGGGAATTACACACTCCATGGAGACCCCAGTCTAGCCATAAGGTAGAAAGAATGAACCGAACACTTAAAAGACATATTTCAAAACTGTGTCAGGAAACCCATCTTAAATGAGTAGATGTATTACCAATGGCCTTGATGAGAATAAGAATAACCCCCAGAATAAAAGAGGGAGTAAGCCCTTCTGAAATACTTTACGGGAAACCTTACCCAATTAATGAAATACGGGGACGAAGTGATCAAATGCATGTAAGAGGGGAAGAAATGTTGAGAGAGTATTTATTGTCTTTGTCTCGGGTACTAACATCTTTACATAGGTACCTTAATCAACGTACCCCCCTTCCATTGGATTCCCCCTGTGCATGACTTCAAGCCTGGGGATCTAGTTTATATTCGGACATGGAAAGAAGAACCACTAAGAGAAAAGTGGAAAGGACCTTACCTGGTGCTTCTGACAACTCATACTGCAGTAAAGGTGGAGGGAATAAGTTCCTGGACTCATTATTCCTGAATAAAGAAGGCACCTTTGAATGACTCATGCACTGTCACACCCACAAGATATCTCTCAAGATAAGAATACAGAAGTTACAAAAGTGATGAATTGCACTTGGAAAACTGAACTCTTTTGTATGGAATTAGAGTGCTCTTAGTGGTATTGGGTGTTATTTTGCATTCTGATAGTATTGTTAATTATAGATAGAGCTGATTTATAAGAATATTGATTTTGATTTTTGATTTGTTCAGTTTAATTTGTTTGCTATAGAGTTAAGATGGAAAATGAGGACACTGTTAATTTTGTTATGCATGCTCATTGGTACAACTAACCTGATTTTGTAGCTTATATGGGCCTTCAGAAAAAGTGACTCAGATTACCGCTTGCTTCTCTATTCCCCAAATCTCCCAGATTACCCATGCCATGGGAAATACTTAGAATTAACTTAACATCCGTGTAAGAATAATTGAAGTTATTTAAATGAGACTTGCTAGATAAGTGATATTAACAAGTCTCAAAGGGGGGAATTGTTAGAAAAATACTGTGAGAAAAACCTTGCAAATAGTTAACAAGACTCAAGGACAAGGGAGAGAGAAAAACAGTACTGCAAAGGATAACCAGCTCCGGCTAAATAACCTTGATGAAACCACAGCGCTTTGAAGATTGCGAGGGGTAGGTAAGACAAAAACAGCAGAATAACCCAGAAGTGACCTTAGGTTCATTAAGGCTTATTAACATATTAAACTTCACACCCCTAAATGAATAATGAGATGGAAATGACATGATAATGATGTTACCGCCCCTTCTTCGCTTCCTATGCTAATTAACAGGAATGTGAAAGCGCAAGCGCAGAGCGATTACCTGAGGTAATGAAATTGTAACCAATAGAAAGATTTGTATAAAATACTCCCTGAAAAGTGTGTATAAATCAAGAATGAGAGGGGGAGAAGGTGTGCTAGCTTTGTGGATTTACCACCTAGCACCCATCTCTGCGCAGAAATGAAAGAAACAAATGTCTCGACGCTGTGTGTCTATTGGTTGCTTGCACACCGGGTAACAGAGCCCAGATTTTGGGACAACAGTTTGGCGACCCAGATGGGACTTGCCAGAAGGCCTTGCCCGGATCATCTTGCCGTTCCTGACAGCGGACTGGATCGGATCGAGCTCCAGCGCGCACCGACCTGTTGATCGGGCAGTACTCCGACCTCCCTCCGAAGTCCGGACAACAAGAGACTCAAAGGTGCAACGCCGACCAGAGGTATTTGTGCCAGGGCGAAAGGGGGATAAATCTTTGGACTGGTGAGTATAAAATTTACTTCCTTCCGCGGAAGATTATGTTGAATTATGTTGCACGTAGATGCTCGGCAAAGGTTGCCTTAAATTGACCAGAGGGGTCAGAGCCGAGTGCGCACAAAGGTACGGGGAAAAAGGTATTTCTAGGGAATAAGGTTGGTATTTCTAGGTAATTGACATGGGATCAAGCCAATCCAGGATTCCTCCCTGTAGCCCTTTGGGTTGTATTGTGGAACACTGGGATATTTTTGGAGGAGATCGGATGACAAAAAAAGAAGGAAAAGATATTGTAATAAATGGTGGCCAATGTATAAGTTGGAATGTGATGAGCAATGGCCAAAAAATGGGACCTTGAACTCTAACACTCTATTACAGTTACTGCTGTTTTGTTGCCGGAAGGGGAAGTGGGATGAAATACCCTATGTGGAGGCTTTTGTGTCACTATACAAGGAACCAGAAATTCAAAGGGAATGTGAACTTATAAGTAAAGAGGAATCTGTAATGGTTGCAGTAGGAAAGAAGGAAAAGAGCGGGTATTGTGCTAACAGAAAAATTCTGAATGGAGAGGAGCAGGAGGATGTACAACTACTGAAAGTGCCCCCCTCTTGTGGAAACGATTCCACCTCAGTTGAAGCATCGTCCCCTCCGCTAGAAAGCAAAGAGTCCAGGCCTCTTTCTGGCTGAACTAGGAGACGGAAACAACCTGTTATACAGGCTCCTTTGAGACAAGCAGTGGGACCAGAAGGGCTGCCAGTATTTGTACCTGTTCCTTTTACAACCTCGGATTTACTAAACTGGAAGCAGTCTTTTGGATCATATAGGGAAAATCCTGAGAAGCTGCATCAGCTCTTGGAGACTATTATGGTAACTCATAATCCTAACTGGGGAGATGTGCAGGCGCTGTTGAATACTTTCCTGACAGGAGAAGAAAGGAGGCTGGTAACTGATAAGGCAAAAGAAGAGGGTGAGAGAAGGGACAGAAAGGGGGATCCTGAGGTCTATTTACGCACCAGAAAGGATCCAGAGTGGGATCTAAATAGGAGCGGGGGTAGGGAGCTATTGAGGCAGTATCAACAGCCAATTTTATATGGGGTTCGGTATGGGGTTCCGAAACCAAAGAATGTATCAAAATTGTATGAAGTAAAGCAAGGGCCTGAAGAAAATCCCTCGGCCTTTTATGAAAGATTATGCGGAACAGCCAGAAAACGGACAGACCTGGATCCAAACGAGGAAGCGAATCAAAGACTGTTTAATACGCTATTCATTGGCCAGTCAGCTCAGGATATTAGAAAGAAGCTACAGAAGGTAGATGGAGCTGGGGGAATGTCTATTTCACAGCTGATAGAAATAGTGTATAAGGTATATAAAAACCGAGATGAAAAGAGAACAAGAGAAACACAAAATCGAATGAAACTACAGGCTGCTATCCTGGCAGCTGTCCAGAGGAATGAATTCCAAGGCAGGGGCAGGGGAAGCAGAAGAGGTAACAGAGGAGGAAGAGGTGGAAGGGGAGGGAGGCCAGGAGGAGGCCTCCCTAGACCCGCTTTGGGTCCAAATCAATGTGCAATTTGTAGACAGGAAGGGCACTGGAAAAATGAATGTCCAAATCGAAGAAGGATAACAAAGCTACAGAGCCCAGCAAACACCGACCTAATTATGTTAGAGGAGTCAAATATGGAATGAAGGGGACCGGGGGAGAAAATTAGAATTTCCTCAGCTGGCCCCCTGGTTCCAGTAAAGCTGGGGAATGAAACTATAGATTTTTTATTAGACAGTGGACCCACTCATCCAGTGATAACTAGTTGTAAAGGACCCTTAAGTAAGACTACTACCACTATTGTTGGGGCTGCGGGAAGGAAAGCTTTGAGGCTATTTTTGCAACCAATGGAGTGTACGATTGGAGGCACTAAATTGACTCATGAATTTCTCTATACGCCAGAGTGTCCCCTCCCTTTATTAGGATGGGATTTACTATGCAAACTGAATGCACAGGTGACCTCTTCTGAGAGTTCCGTGCAGCTCCACATCCCTCCAGAATCGGCATGGAGAGCACAAATCTGCCTTTTGATGGGATCAGCTCCAGACAATAACAGTGCAAGTATCCCTTCAAGTGTGTTGGATGCGGTGATTCCCTGATTTGGGCCTCAACAAAGCCAGGTAAAGCAAAAATGCGACTCTGGTCAAAATAGAGCTACAACCAGGAGCGAAGCCAGTTAGGGTGCATCAGTACCCTATCAAGCTAGAAGCACGTAGAGGATTGGAACCCCGAGTTAATGCCTTCTTGCAATACATCCTGCTTAGAGAGTGTCAGTCTGAATTCAATACACCAATCCTGCCGGTAAGGTTACCGCGCTCCCAAGAATATCGACTGGTCCAGGACCTAAGGGCAGTGAACCAAATAACAAAAGATATCCATCCAACCGTACCAAACCCATATACTCTTTTAGCCTCGGTGCCTGAGACTAACAATTGTTTTACAGTGCTAGATTTAAAAGATGTTTTTTTTCTGTATTCCTATAGAAGAACAAAGCCAGACAGTTGTCGCCTTTGAATGGGAAAGTCCCACTACGAGGAGGACGGAGCAGTTATGCTGGACGGTTCTTCCTCAAGGATTCAAGAACAGTCCTACCCTGTTTGGTGAGATCTTGGCCAAAGAAGTAGCCCAATGGCAGGAAGGTAACAAAAATGTCACTCTTTTACAGTATGTGGATGACATTTTGACTGGAGCAGATTCAGAGCAAATATGTTTAGAGGCGACAGTGAGTCTGTTAAATTTTTGAGGACTTTTTTTGCTCATGGAGCAATTTGGAAAGAACGACAGCTCTTAAATTCTCAAGGAAGTAATATAAAGTATGGACAAGAGATATTAAGATTGTTATAAGCAATAATGGAACCCAAAGAAGTAGCTATAATGCATTGCAAAGCCCACCAAAAGGGAAATAGTGAAGTGGCACAAGGAAACAGGAGAGCAGATATGGCAGCCAAAAAGGCAGCACTAGCAGGACAGGTGATTGGGGCTTTATTACCCAGTAGAAAAATACAAATGAGACCTCCTGAATATTCAGACAAAGAAAAACTATTGGCAGAAAGGCTAAAATGCACAAAAAATGCTGAAGGGTGGTGGGTCACCCCAAATGGACAAGTTTTAACTACAGCCAAAATGATGGAAGTGCTCCTCAAGAGACTGCATGAAGAAACTCACATGGGAGCAGATGCTGTGATAAGCGGCGTAAAAAGATATGCTGTGGGATCAAAAATGCTATCAAATGCTGACCTCGCTGTAAGGAGATGCCCCACCTGTTGTGCAAATAACCCCAAAATTCAGAAGAAACCACCTATGGGAGAACTAAGAAGAGGATTAACCCCAGGGGAACACTGGCAGAGACATTTCTCTCAATTGCCTAAATGTGGTCGGTTTAAATATTTACTTGTTTTGGTAGATACATTTTCTGGTTGGCCAGAAGCCTTCCCATGCTCCACCAATCGTGCAAAAGAAGTAATTAAAATTTTACTAAAAGAGATAATTCCTCAATTTGGGATTCCTGAAGGTATATCCTCTGATAGTGGACCTCATTTTATTTCAGAGGTGGTTCAAGGAACATCCAAATTTTTACAGATGAAATGGGAATTACACACTCCATGGAGACCCCAGTCTAGCCATAAGGTAGAAAGAATGAACCGAACACTTAAAAGACATATTTCAAAACTGTGTCAGGAAACCCATCTTAAATGAGTAGATGTATTACCAATGGCCTTGATGAGAATAAGAATAACCCCCAGAATAAAAGAGGGAGTAAGCCCTTCTGAAATACTTTACGGGAAACCTTACCCAATTAATGAAATACGGGGACGAAGTGATCAAATGCATGTAAGAGGGGAAGAAATGTTGAGAGAGTATTTATTGTCTTTGTCTCGGGTACTAACATCTTTACATAGGTACCTTAATCAACGTACCCCCCTTCCATTGGATTCCCCCTGTGCATGACTTCAAGCCTGGGGATCTAGTTTATATTCGGACATGGAAAGAAGAACCACTAAGAGAAAAGTGGAAAGGACCTTACCTGGTGCTTCTGACAACTCATACTGCAGTAAAGGTGGAGGGAATAAGTTCCTGGACTCATTATTCCTGAATAAAGAAGGCACCTTTGAATGACTCATGGACTGTCACACCCACAAGATATCTCTCAAGATAAGAATACAGAAGTTACAAAAGTGATGAATTGCACTTGGAAAACTGAACTCTTTTGTATGGAATTAGAGTGCTCTTAGTGGTATTGGGTGTTATTTTGCATTCTGATAGTATTGTTAATTATAGATAGAGCTGATTTATAAGAATATTGATTTTGATTTTTGATTTGTTCAGTTTAATTTGTTTGCTATAGAGTTAAGATGGAAAATGAGGACACTGTTAATTTTGTTATGCATGCTCATTGGTACAACTAACCTGATTTTGTAGCTTATATGGGCCTTCAGAAAAAGTGACTCAGATTACCGCTTGCTTCTCTATTCCCCAAATCTCCCAGATTACCCATGCCATGGGAAATACTTAGAATTAACTTAACATCCGTGTAAGAATAATTGAAGTTATTTAAATGAGACTTGCTAGATAAGTGATATTAACAAGTCTCAAAGGGGGGAATTGTTAGAAAAATACTGTGAGAAAAACCTTGCAAATAGTTAACAAGACTCAAGGACAAGGGAGAGAGAAAAACAGTACTGCAAAGGATAACCAGCTCCGGCTAAATAACCTTGATGAAACCACAGCGCTTTGAAGATTGCGAGGGGTAGGTAAGACAAAAACAGCAGAATAACCCAGAAGTGACCTTAGGTTCATTAAGGCTTATTAACATATTAAACTTCACACCCCTAAATGAATAATGAGATGGAAATGACATGATAATGATGTTACCGCCCCTTCTTCGCTTCCTATGCTAATTAACAGGAATGTGAAAGCGCAAGCGCAGAGCGATTACCTGAGGTAATGAAATTGTAACCAATAGAAAGATTTGTATAAAATACTCCCTGAAAAGTGTGTATAAATCAAGAATGAGAGGGGGAGAAGGTGTGCTAGCTTTGTGGATTTACCACCTAGCACCCATCTCTGCGCAGAAATGAAAGAAACAAATGTCTCGACGCTGTGTGTCTATTGGTTGCTTGCACACCGGGTAACAGAGCCCAGATTTTGGGACAACAGTTTGGCGACCCAGATGGGACTTGCCAGAAGGCCTTGCCCGGATCATCTTGCCGTTCCTGACAGCGGACTGGATCGGATCGAGCTCCAGCGCGCACCGACCTGTTGATCGGGCAGTACTCCGACCTCCCTCCGAAGTCCGGACAACAAGAGACTCAAAGGTGCAACGCCGACCAGAGGTATTTGTGCCAGGGCGAAAGGGGGATAAATCTTTGGACTGGTGAGTATAAAATTTACTTCCTTCCGCGGAAGATTATGTTGAATTATGTTGCACGTAGACGCTCGGCAAAGGTTGCCTTAAATTGACCAGAGGGGTCAGAGCCGAGTGCGCACAAAGGTACGGGGAAAAAGGTATTTCTAGGGAATAAGGTTGGTATTTCTAGGTAATTGACATGGGATCAAGCCAATCCAGGATTCCTCCCTGTAGCCCTTTGGGTTGTATTGTGGAACACTGGGATATTTTTGGAGGAGATCGGATGACAAAAAAAGAAGGAAAAGATATTGTAATAAATGGTGGCCAATGTATAAGTTGGAATGTGATGAGCAATGGCCAAAAAATGGGACCTTGAACTCTAACACTCTATTACAGTTACTGCTGTTTTGTTGCCGGAAGGGGAAGTGGGATGAAATACCCTATGTGGAGGCTTTTGTGTCACTATACAAGGAACCAGAAATTCAAAGGGAATGTGAACTTATAAGTAAAGAGGAATCTGTAATGGTTGCAGTAGGAAAGAAGGAAAAGAGCGGGTATTGTGCTAACAGAAAAATTCTGAATGGAGAGGAGCAGGAGGATGTACAACTACTGAAAGTGCCCCCCTCTTGTGGAAACGATTCCACCTCAGTTGAAGCATCGTCCCCTCCGCTAGAAAGCAAAGAGTCCAGCCCTCTTTCTGGCCGAACTAGGAGACGGAAACAACCTGTTATACAGGCTCCTTTGAGACAAGCAGTGGGACCAGAAGGGCTGCCAGTATTTGTACCTGTTCCTTTTACAACCTCGGATTTACTAAACTGGAAGCAGTCTTTTGGATCATATAGGGAAAATCCTGAGAAGCTGCATCAGCTCTTGGAGACTATTATGATAACTCATAATCCTAACTGGGGAGATGTGCAGGCGCTGTTGAATACTTTCCTGACGGGAGAAGAAAGGAGGCTGGTAACTGATAAGGCAAAAGAAGAGGGTGAGAGAAGGGACAGAAAGGGGGATCCTGAGGTCTATTTACGCACCAGAAAGGATCCAGAGTGGGATCTAAATAGGAGCGGGGGTAGGGAGCTATTGAGGCAGTATCAACAGCCAATTTTATATGGGGTTCGGTACGGGGTTCCGAAACCAAAGAATGTATCAAAATTGTATGAAGTAAAGCAAGGGCCTGAAGAAAATCCCTCGGCCTTTTATGAAAGATTATGCGGAACAGCCAGAAAACGGACAGACCTGGATCCAAACGAGGAAGCGAATCAAAGACTGTTTAATACGCTATTCATTGGCCAGTCAGCTCAGGATATTAGAAAGAAGCTACAGAAGGTAGATGGAGCTGGGGGAATGTCTATTTCACAGCTGATAGAAATAGTGTATAAGGTATATAAAAACCGAGATGAAAAGAGAACAAGAGAAACACAAAATCGAATGAAACTACAGGCTGCTATCCTGGCAGCTGTCCAGAGGAATGAATTCCAAGGCAGGGGCAGGGGAAGCAGAAGAGGTAACAGAGGAGGAAGAGGTGGAAGGGGAGGGAGGCCAGGAGGAGGCCTCCCTAGACCCGCTTTGGGTCCAAATCAATGTGCAATTTGTAGACAGGAAGGGCACTGGAAAAATGAATGTCCAAATCGAAGAAGGATAACAAAGCTACAGAGCCCAGCAAACACCGACCTAATTATGTTAGAGGAGTCAAATATGGAATGAAGGGGACCGGGGGAGAAAATTAGAATTTCCTCAGCTGGCCCCCTGGTTCCAGTAAAGCTGGGGAATGAAACTATAGATTTTTTATTAGACAGTGGACCCACTCATCCAGTGATAACTAGTTGTAAAGGACCCTTAAGTAAGACTACTACCACTATTGTTGGGGCTGCGGGAAGGAAAGCTTTGAGGCTATTTTTGCAACCAATGGAGTGTACGATTGGAGGCACTAAATTGACTCATGAATTTCTCTATACGCCGGAGTGTCCCCTCCCTTTATTAGGATGGGATTTACTATGCAAACTGAATGCACAGGTGACCTCTTCTGAGAGTTCCGTGCAGCTCCACATCCCTCCAGAATCGGCATGGAGAGCACAAATCTGCCTTTTGATGGGATCAGCTCCAGACAATAACAGTGCAAGTATCCCTTCAAGTGTGTTGGATGCGGTGATTCCCTGATTTGGGCCTCAACAAAGCCAGGTAAAGCAAAAATGCGACTCTGGTCAAAATAGAGCTACAACCAGGAGCGAAGCCAGTTAGGGTGCATCAGTACCCTATCAAGCTAGAAGCACGTAGAGGATTGGAACCCCGAGTTAATGCCTTCTTGCAATACATCCTGCTTAGAGAGTGTCAGTCTGAATTCAATACACCAATCCTGCCGGTAAGGTTACCGCGCTCCCAAGAATATCGACTGGTCCAGGACCTAAGGGCAGTGAACCAAATAACAAAAGATATCCATCCAACCGTACCAAACCCATATACTCTTTTAGCCTCGGTGCCTGAGACTAACAATTGTTTTACAGTGCTAGATTTAAAAGATGTTTTTTTTCTGTATTCCTATAGAAGAACAAAGCCAGACAGTTGTCGCCTTTGAATGGGAAAGTCCCACTACGAGGAGGACGGAGCAGTTATGCTGGACGGTTCTTCCTCAAGGATTCAAGAACAGTCCTACCCTGTTTGGTGAGATCTTGGCCAAAGAAGTAGCCCAATGGCAGGAAGGTAACAAAAATGTCACTCTTTTACAGTATGTGGATGACATTTTGACTGGAGCAGATTCAGAGCAAATATGTTTAGAGGCGACAGTGAGTCTGTTAAATTTTTGAGGACTTTTTTTGCTCATGGAGCAATTTGGAAAGAACGACAGCTCTTAAATTCTCAAGGAAGTAATATAAAGTATGGACAAGAGATATTAAGATTGTTATAAGCAATAATGGAACCCAAAGAAGTAGCTATAATGCATTGCAAAGCCCACCAAAAGGGAAATAGTGAAGTGGCACAAGGAAACAGGAGAGCAGATATGGCAGCCAAAAAGGCAGCACTAGCAGGACAGGTGATTGGGGCTTTATTACCCAGTAGAAAAATACAAATGAGACCTCCTGAATATTCAGACAAAGAAAAACTATTGGCAGAAAGGCTAAAATGCACAAAAAATGCTGAAGGGTGGTGGGTCACCCCAAATGGACAAGTTTTAACTACAGCCAAAATGATGGAAGTGCTCCTCAAGAGACTGCATGAAGAAACTCACATGGGAGCAGATGCTGTGATAAGCGGCGTAAAAAGATATGCTGTGGGATCAAAAATGCTATCAAATGCTGACCTCGCTGTAAGGAGATGCCCCACCTGTTGTGCAAATAACCCCAAAATTCAGAAGAAACCACCTATGGGAGAACTAAGAAGAGGATTAACCCCAGGGGAACACTGGCAGAGACATTTCTCTCAATTGCCTAAATGTGGTCGGTTTAAATATTTACTTGTTTTGGTAGATACATTTTCTGGTTGGCCAGAAGCCTTCCCATGCTCCACCAATCGTGCAAAAGAAGTAATTAAAATTTTACTAAAAGAGATAATTCCTCAATTTGGGATTCCTGAAGGTATATCCTCTGATAGTGGACCTCATTTTATTTCAGAGGTGGTTCAAGGAACATCCAAATTTTTACAGATGAAATGGGAATTACACACTCCATGGAGACCCCAGTCTAGCCATAAGGTAGAAAGAATGAACCGAACACTTAAAAGACATATTTCAAAACTGTGTCAGGAAACCCATCTTAAATGAGTAGATGTATTACCAATGGCCTTGATGAGAATAAGAATAACCCCCAGAATAAAAGAGGGAGTAAGCCCTTCTGAAATACTTTACGGGAAACCTTACCCAATTAATGAAATACGGGGACGAAGTGATCAAATGCATGTAAGAGGGGAAGAAATGTTGAGAGAGTATTTATTGTCTTTGTCTCGGGTACTAACATCTTTACATAGGTACCTTAATCAACGTACCCCCCTTCCATTGGATTCCCCCTGTGCATGACTTCAAGCCTGGGGATCTAGTTTATATTCGGACATGGAAAGAAGAACCACTAAGAGAAAAGTGGAAAGGACCTTACCTGGTGCTTCTGACAACTCATACTGCAGTAAAGGTGGAGGGAATAAGTTCCTGGACTCATTATTCCTGAATAAAGAAGGCACCTTTGAATGACTCATGGACTGTCACACCCACAAGATATCTCTCAAGATAAGAATACAGAAGTTACAAAAGTGATGAATTGCACTTGGAAAACTGAACTCTTTTGTATGGAATTAGAGTGCTCTTAGTGGTATTGGGTGTTATTTTGCATTCTGATAGTATTGTTAATTATAGATAGAGCTGATTTATAAGAATATTGATTTTGATTTTTGATTTGTTCAGTTTAATTTGTTTGCTATAGAGTTAAGATGGAAAATGAGGACACTGTTAATTTTGTTATGCATGCTCATTGGTACAACTAACCTGATTTTGTAGCTTATATTGGCCTTCAGAAAAAGTGACTCAGATTACCGCTTGCTTCTCTATTCCCCAAATCTCCCAGATTACCCATGCCATGGGAAATACTTAGAATTAACTTAACATCCGTGTAAGAATAATTGAAGTTATTTAAATGAGACTTGCTAGATAAGTGATATTAACAAGTCTCAAAGGGGGGAATTGTTAGAAAAATACTGTGAGAAAAACCTTGCAAATAGTTAACAAGACTCAAGGACAAGGGAGAGAGAAAAACAGTACTGCAAAGGATAACCAGCTCCGGCTAAATAACCTTGATGAAACCACAGCGCTTTGAAGATTGCGAGGGGTAGGTAAGACAAAAACAGCAGAATAACCCAGAAGTGACCTTAGGTTCATTAAGGCTTATTAACATATTAAACTTCACACCCCTAAATGAATAATGAGATGGAAATGACATGATAATGATGTTACCGCCCCTTCTTCGCTTCCTATGCTAATTAACAGGAATGTGAAAGCGCAAGCGCAGAGCGATTACCTGAGGTAATGAAATTGTAACCAATAGAAAGATTTGTATAAAATACTCCCTGAAAAGTGTGTATAAATCAAGAATGAGAGGGGGAGAAGGTGTGCTAGCTTTGTGGATTTACCACCTAGCACCCATCTCTGCGCAGAAATGAAAGAAACAAATGTCTCGACGCTGTGTGTCTATTGGTTGCTTGCACACCGGGTAACAGAGCCCAGATTTTGGGACAACAGTTTGGCGACCCAGATGGGACTTGCCAGAAGGCCTTGCCCGGATCATCTTGCCGTTCCTGACAGCGGACTGGATCGGATCGAGCTCCAGCGCGCACCGACCTGTTGATCGGGCAGTACTCCGACCTCCCTCCGAAGTCCGGACAACAAGAGACTCAAAGGTGCAACGCCGACCAGAGGTATTTGTGCCAGGGCGAAAGGGGGATAAATCTTTGGACTGGTGAGTATAAAATTTACTTCCTTCCGCGGAAGATTATGTTGAATTATGTTGCACGTAGACGCTCGGCAAAGGTTGCCTTAAATTGACCAGAGGGGTCAGAGCCGAGTGCGCACAAAGGTACGGGGAAAAAGGTATTTCTAGGGAATAAGGTTGGTATTTCTAGGTAATTGACATGGGATCAAGCCAATCCAGGATTCCTCCCTGTAGCCCTTTGGGTTGTATTGTGGAACACTGGGATATTTTTGGAGGAGATCGGATGACAAAAAAAGAAGGAAAAGATATTGTAATAAATGGTGGCCAATGTATAAGTTGGAATGTGATGAGCAATGGCCAAAAAATGGGACCTTGAACTCTAACACTCTATTACAGTTACTGCTGTTTTGTTGCCGGAAGGGGAAGTGGGATGAAATACCCTATGTGGAGGCTTTTGTGTCACTATACAAGGAACCAGAAATTCAAAGGGAATGTGAACTTATAAGTAAAGAGGAATCTGTAATGGTTGCAGTAGGAAAGAAGGAAAAGAGCGGGTATTGTGCTAACAGAAAAATTCTGAATGGAGAGGAGCAGGAGGATGTACAACTACTGAAAGTGCCCCCCTCTTGTGGAAACGATTCCACCTCAGTTGAAGCATCGTCCCCTCCGCTAGAAAGCAAAGAGTCCAGCCCTCTTTCTGGCCGAACTAGGAGACGGAAACAACCTGTTATACAGGCTCCTTTGAGACAAGCAGTGGGACCAGAAGGGCTGCCAGTATTTGTACCTGTTCCTTTTACAACCTCGGATTTACTAAACTGGAAGCAGTCTTTTGGATCATATAGGGAAAATCCTGAGAAGCTGCATCAGCTCTTGGAGACTATTATGATAACTCATAATCCTAACTGGGGAGATGTGCAGGCGCTGTTGAATACTTTCCTGACGGGAGAAGAAAGGAGGCTGGTAACTGATAAGGCAAAAGAAGAGGGTGAGAGAAGGGACAGAAAGGGGGATCCTGAGGTCTATTTACGCACCAGAAAGGATCCAGAGTGGGATCCAAATAGGAGCGGGGGTAGGGAGCTATTGAGGCAGTATCAACAGCCAATTTTATATGGGGTTCGGTACGGGGTTCCGAAACCAAAGAATGTATCAAAATTGTATGAAGTAAAGCAAGGGCCTGAAGAAAATCCCTCGGCCTTTTATGAAAGATTATGCGGAACAGCCAGAAAACGGACAGACCTGGATCCAAACGAGGAAGCGAATCAAAGACTGTTTAATACGCTATTCATTGGCCAGTCAGCTCAGGATATTAGAAAGAAGCTACAGAAGGTAGATGGAGCTGGGGGAATGTCTATTTCACAGCTGATAGAAATAGTGTATAAGGTATATAAAAACCGAGATGAAAAGAGAACAAGAGAAACACAAAATCGAATGAAACTACAGGCTGCTATCCTGGCAGCTGTCCAGAGGAATGAATTCCAAGGCAGGGGCAGGGGAAGCAGAAGAGGTAACAGAGGAGGAAGAGGTGGAAGGGGAGGGAGGCCAGGAGGAGGCCTCCCTAGACCCGCTTTGGGTCCAAATCAATGTGCAATTTGTAGACAGGAAGGGCACTGGAAAAATGAATGTCCAAATCGAAGAAGGATAACAAAGCTACAGAGCCCAGCAAACACCGACCTAATTATGTTAGAGGAGTCAAATATGGAATGAAGGGGACCGGGGGAGAAAATTAGAATTTCCTCAGCTGGCCCCCTGGTTCCAGTAAAGCTGGGGAATGAAACTATAGATTTTTTATTAGACAGTGGACCCACTCATCCAGTGATAACTAGTTGTAAAGGACCCTTAAGTAAGACTACTACCACTATTGTTGGGGCTGCGGGAAGGAAAGCTTTGAGGCTATTTTTGCAACCAATGGAGTGTACGATTGGAGGCACTAAATTGACTCATGAATTTCTCTATACGCCAGAGTGTCCCCTCCCTTTATTAGGATGGGATTTACTATGCAAACTGAATGCACAGGTGACCTCTTCTGAGAGTTCCGTGCAGCTCCACATCCCTCCAGAATCGGCATGGAGAGCACAAATCTGCCTTTTGATGGGATCAGCTCCAGACAATAACAGTGCAAGTATCCCTTCAAGTGTGTTGGATGCGGTGATTCCCTGATTTGGGCCTCAACAAAGCCAGGTAAAGCAAAAATGCGACTCTGGTCAAAATAGAGCTACAACCAGGAGCGAAGCCAGTTAGGGTGCATCAGTACCCTATCAAGCTAGAAGCACGTAGAGGATTGGAACCCCGAGTTAATGCCTTCTTGCAATACATCCTGCTTAGAGAGTGTCAGTCTGAATTCAATACACCAATCCTGCCGGTAAGGTTACCGCGCTCCCAAGAATATCGACTGGTCCAGGACCTAAGGGCAGTGAACCAAATAACAAAAGATATCCATCCAACCGTACCAAACCCATATACTCTTTTAGCCTCGGTGCCTGAGACTAACAATTGTTTTACAGTGCTAGATTTAAAAGATGTTTTTTTTCTGTATTCCTATAGAAGAACAAAGCCAGACAGTTGTCGCCTTTGAATGGGAAAGTCCCACTACGAGGAGGACGGAGCAGTTATGCTGGACGGTTCTTCCTCAAGGATTCAAGAACAGTCCTACCCTGTTTGGTGAGATCTTGGCCAAAGAAGTAGCCCAATGGCAGGAAGGTAACAAAAATGTCACTCTTTTACAGTATGTGGATGACATTTTGACTGGAGCAGATTCAGAGCAAATATGTTTAGAGGCGACAGTGAGTCTGTTAAATTTTTGAGGACTTTTTTTGCTCATGGAGCAATTTGGAAAGAACGACAGCTCTTAAATTCTCAAGGAAGTAATATAAAGTATGGACAAGAGATATTAAGATTGTTATAAGCAATAATGGAACCCAAAGAAGTAGCTATAATGCATTGCAAAGCCCACCAAAAGGGAAATAGTGAAGTGGCACAAGGAAACAGGAGAGCAGATATGGCAGCCAAAAAGGCAGCACTAGCAGGACAGGTGATTGGGGCTTTATTACCCAGTAGAAAAATACAAATGAGACCTCCTGAATATTCAGACAAAGAAAAACTATTGGCAGAAAGGCTAAAATGCACAAAAAATGCTGAAGGGTGGTGGGTCACCCCAAATGGACAAGTTTTAACTACAGCCAAAATGATGGAAGTGCTCCTCAAGAGACTGCATGAAGAAACTCACATGGGAGCAGATGCTGTGATAAGCGGCGTAAAAAGATATGCTGTGGGATCAAAAATGCTATCAAATGCTGACCTCGCTGTAAGGAGATGCCCCACCTGTTGTGCAAATAACCCCAAAATTCAGAAGAAACCACCTATGGGAGAACTAAGAAGAGGATTAACCCCAGGGGAACACTGGCAGAGACATTTCTCTCAATTGCCTAAATGTGGTCGGTTTAAATATTTACTTGTTTTGGTAGATACATTTTCTGGTTGGCCAGAAGCCTTCCCATGCTCCACCAATCGTGCAAAAGAAGTAATTAAAATTTTACTAAAAGAGATAATTCCTCAATTTGGGATTCCTGAAGGTATATCCTCTGATAGTGGACCTCATTTTATTTCAGAGGTGGTTCAAGGAACATCCAAATTTTTACAGATGAAATGGGAATTACACACTCCATGGAGACCCCAGTCTAGCCATAAGGTAGAAAGAATGAACCGAACACTTAAAAGACATATTTCAAAACTGTGTCAGGAAACCCATCTTAAATGAGTAGATGTATTACCAATGGCCTTGATGAGAATAAGAATAACCCCCAGAATAAAAGAGGGAGTAAGCCCTTCTGAAATACTTTACGGGAAACCTTACCCAATTAATGAAATACGGGGACGAAGTGATCAAATGCATGTAAGAGGGGAAGAAATGTTGAGAGAGTATTTATTGTCTTTGTCTCGGGTACTAACATCTTTACATAGGTACCTTAATCAACGTACCCCCCTTCCATTGGATTCCCCCTGTGCATGACTTCAAGCCTGGGGATCTAGTTTATATTCGGACATGGAAAGAAGAACCACTAAGAGAAAAGTGGAAAGGACCTTACCTGGTGCTTCTGACAACTCATACTGCAGTAAAGGTGGAGGGAATAAGTTCCTGGACTCATTATTCCTGAATAAAGAAGGCACCTTTGAATGACTCATGGACTGTCACACCCACAAGATATCTCTCAAGATAAGAATACAGAAGTTACAAAAGTGATGAATTGCACTTGGAAAACTGAACTCTTTTGTATGGAATTAGAGTGCTCTTAGTGGTATTGGGTGTTATTTTGCATTCTGATAGTATTGTTAATTATAGATAGAGCTGATTTATAAGAATATTGATTTTGATTTTTGATTTGTTCAGTTTAATTTGTTTGCTATAGAGTTAAGATGGAAAATGAGGACACTGTTAATTTTGTTATGCATGCTCATTGGTACAACTAACCTGATTTTGTAGCTTATATGGGCCTTCAGAAAAAGTGACTCAGATTACCGCTTGCTTCTCTATTCCCCAAATCTCCCAGATTACCCATGCCATGGGAAATACTTAGAATTAACTTAACATCCGTGTAAGAATAATTGAAGTTATTTAAATGAGACTTGCTAGATAAGTGATATTAACAAGTCTCAAAGGGGGGAATTGTTAGAAAAATACTGTGAGAAAAACCTTGCAAATAGTTAACAAGACTCAAGGACAAGGGAGAGAGAAAAACAGTATTGCAAAGGATAACCAGCTCCGGCTAAATAACCTTGATGAAACCACAGCGCTTTGAAGATTGCGAGGGGTAGGTAAGACAAAAACAGCAGAATAACCCAGAAGTGACCTTAGGTTCATTAAGGCTTATTAACATATTAAACTTCACACCCCTAAATGAATAATGAGATGGAAATGACATGATAATGATGTTACCGCCCCTTCTTCGCTTCCTATGCTAATTAACAGGAATGTGAAAGCGCAAGCGCAGAGCGATTACCTGAGGTAATGAAATTGTAACCAATAGAAAGATTTGTATAAAATACTCCCTGAAAAGTGTGTATAAATCAAGAATGAGAGGGGGAGAAGGTGTGCTAGCTTTGTGGATTTACCACCTAGCACCCATCTCTGCGCAGAAATGAAAGAAACAAATGTCTCGACGCTGTGTGTCTATTGGTTGCTTGCACACCGGGTAACAGAGCCCAGATTTTGGGACAACAGTTTGGCGACCCAGATGGGACTTGCCAGAAGGCCTTGCCCGGATCATCTTGCCGTTCCTGACAGCGGACTGGATCGGATCGAGCTCCAGCGCGCACCGACCTGTTGATCGGGCAGTACTCCGACCTCCCTCCGAAGTCCGGACAACAAGAGACTCAAAGGTGCAACGCCGACCAGAGGTATTTGTGCCAGGGCGAAAGGGGGATAAATCTTTGGACTGGTGAGTATAAAATTTACTTCCTTCCGCGGAAGATTATGTTGAATTATGTTGCACGTAGACGCTCGGCAAAGGTTGCCTTAAATTGACCAGAGGGGTCAGAGCCGAGTGCGCACAAAGGTACGGGGAAAAAGGTATTTCTAGGGAATAAGGTTGGTATTTCTAGGTAATTGACATGGGATCAAGCCAATCCAGGATTCCTCCCTGTAGCCCTTTGGGTTGTATTGTGGAACACTGGGATATTTTTGGAGGAGATCGGATGACAAAAAAAGAAGGAAAAGATATTGTAATAAATGGTGGCCAATGTATAAGTTGGAATGTGATGAGCAATGGCCAAAAAATGGGACCTTGAACTCTAACACTCTATTACAGTTACTGCTGTTTTGTTGCCGGAAGGGGAAGTGGGATGAAATACCCTATGTGGAGGCTTTTGTGTCACTATACAAGGAACCAGAAATTCAAAGGGAATGTGAACTTATAAGTAAAGAGGAATCTGTAATGGTTGCAGTAGGAAAGAAGGAAAAGAGCGGGTATTGTGCTAACAGAAAAATTCTGAATGGAGAGGAGCAGGAGGATGTACAACTACTGAAAGTGCCCCCCTCTTGTGGAAACGATTCCACCTCAGTTGAAGCATCGTCCCCTCCGCTAGAAAGCAAAGAGTCCAGCCCTCTTTCTGGCCGAACTAGGAGACGGAAACAACCTGTTATACAGGCTCCTTTGAGACA